>NC_056750.1:360331201-360446201 GCF_019279795.1 Protopterus annectens | reverse complement strand
TGTGCCTTTTTATTAATGTTATGAGCATTCAACCTTCTAAAAGAGCTATATATATATATATATATATATATATATATATATATATATATATATATATATATATATGTGTGTGTGTGTGTGTGTGTGTGTGTATGCACACACACACGTACACACACTTTTTGGTGATAGTTCTGGGATGTTGGTTAAAACAAGTCAGAAATGGTATTTTGGATAAGAATAAAAAAGGAGACTTCAGGATATTTGACCAAATATTTTTTCTAGCTTCTGTATAGATTCAACAAAAATTCAGTTGCTGACCGTGAAAAACTGTATGGTAAGAATGATTTTAAAGATTGTGTGTGGTAATTTATGATGTGTACTAAGGTGGGGGGGGTGAATGGTTTGGCCATTAGAATGAGCCTGAATAATCGGAGTACTGTTAAGTACCAAACTGGAAACATTGACCTAAGGAACATTGATATGCAAAGTGAAGAAGGATGGCATTGAAAAGACCGATAATTCAGTGGCAGATAAACTTCCAGTAAAGGCATGCAAAAAAGTGTGAAGCATAGGTGGTAAAGAAGTGTTTGTTCCCTAGATGTGATTGGGAAGGATAGAAACTTGTTTTGCTTTTTTTTATTTTTTTTTTTTTTGTAAATTTAATGAGTTTGGTGATTTTGCAAGTTACTTGCTAATAACAATTGGAGTTGATGGTGTAGCTAAACTATTATGAAAATTATGTATGGTTTATTAGAAGGTAATTAAACTGAGTGAAGAAAATTTTTATAAGATTTTAATAAATGCCTAAAAATATTTGAATAAATACCTTGCCCATTTGAAGTGGAAATTGAGAATGTTTTAGTTAAGAATTAGAGAGAGTAAAAAAAAAAAAAAACTAGAAAAGATATGGACTAGGCACACTTTGATTTGTATTTTGATCTTCTTTTACTATAACTTTTTAACTTTATAAATTACTGAAGACAGAAAGAGATTGTGAAAATATATTTAATGAAATTCCCCTACTCTAAGTACTGTGGATTCTTCAACATCCACTGAAAGTTTGACCATTTCAAGCATTTGAAACCTTGATTTAACATCTTAACTGATGGATTTCACTTCCAGTATGTGGTACCATCTAATTATAGATATATTTATAGTAAATCTCCTTTTGACCTGCTCCATAATGTTAAGTTGTTCAGCACTACATGTACTAAAGGTACTATTATATTTAAGAATTGATCTTACTTGTACTTTGTATAATGTAATTAGACAAACAGTATTCCTTGTTGTAATATTTTTGTATAGAAAATTGTTGCCTCAGTGCTTTGTATTGAATAATCCCACATGAGCTTCAAAGGTAAATTTAGCAGACATCATTATCTCCATGTTTTTATAGTAACAAACTTTCATTAATAAGGAAGCCAGTGACATTCTTCATTTTATGTGTGGTCTCCCAAAAACAAAATATTCATATCTGATGTCATTTTCATTCATCCTTCAACTGATGGGTTTGGATCCGATACTCTGATCTGATTCGGCCGCTTCTTCCAGACTGTAGGATCCTAGAACTCTCAAGTACCCCCCTTTACTCATAATGCCCCACCAAACTAACATACCTCAGATCTGGTTTGCCGCCATTAGGAAGAAATGTGGATTACGAACTCTCGAGTGCTGGTCACTAGTTTATTCGTTGCTGTGTGATTAAGTGAGGGTGGTTTTCCCTATTACCTGATATTTATATTTTATTCTATATTTTTCCATATGTTTATATATATATAATTCCCCTTTTTTGTGTTAGCTACAGTCAATTATACTTGTTGTATCCATATATTACCAGTCAGAAAAATGTTGGATAAACCTTCAGGTTTTAAAATGTACATTTCTAGTGGGCACAAGATTTCAAATTCTTATGGCCAGAGGGAATGTGTCTGCTGTTTAGGCCTGGCACATTTGGATGTAGATTGTGAGCCTTGTGCAGGATTTAATTCTCTGACTCTAGCTGACAGATAGAACAAACCTATTCTCAGGGGTTTTCTTCCTTCCAAATCTTCTCCTTTGGTTTCTGGGTCCCCTAAGAAACATGAAAAAGTCAGATCTGTCTTTACTGGATCCAACATTGTGGACCAAAAGATCTTCTTGGATCCATACTCCCCCTTTGACATTGGAGCCTATTTCTTCCAGTCTATCTTCTCCCTTCATCAAGCAGTCACCCAGCAGACACTATAGCCCCCCTTCTACAGCCTCAACTCTTTGATTCTCCAGGAGCCTATCCAAAGCTGACATTGATAGGATGATGCAGAGGTTCCTCTGGTTGCAGATACAAATGGGAGTCCTTTTGGCTCCAACCTCTTCGGGTCTTGACAGTCTTCATTGATCCACACCACCATTGATTTCTCCTTCTCCAATCTGTCCTTCAGTTCAGAGCCATGGGATCTGAAATCCTTGGGGGCGTCTTCCTTGGATCCTAAGATCCCTGTTTCTTCAACTGTGATGGCTTCTCTGAGTTGACCGGCACTGAGCACCTTGGAGCTGGAAGATTCTCACAGCTGCAATGTCAGCGCTGGCTCTGGGACTTTGGAATCAACTCCAAAGCTTTCAGAGCCTTCTCTTCCCCTCAGAGCCTCAGTGTTCTTGGGTGGGGTGTTGATGAGGATACAAGGACCGACGATCTGAGAGGGTCAGATATCAGATCCATTGGCTTCTGCTTTTCCTAGATGCTCCATTTTAGAAGTAGTGGAAATAGTCTTCTGTATGCCCAGAGAACAGACCTTCTTGACCTTTTCAGATCAGATATCTGTGTCTCATTCTGTTTTGCATCCTGAGCCCCAGTCATCCCTTCCACTGGGACAGCCACTCCTATCTAGCCTCCAGTCAATCCGTTAGAGTATTATTATCTCTTCCAATACCTCCCCAGAGCATCCCACCAAGGATGTCTCTCGGAAGAGAACGTGCAAGAGGAGGCACTTAAATTCCCTAAAAGAATTTCTCACTGAGGGCACTGATTTTGATAAGGGGGAGGGGTCCCCAAGTCACCACCTGATGATGTCGCCGTTGGAGACATCTTGGAGCTCCTTAAACAAAGAGGTGGAGGTAATGTGTACATTGTAGCCAGTGTCATAAAGTCTTGGATGGAAGTACGTTCTTTATCGAAAGGTACAGATATATTAGTATTGGATAATAAGTACCACTTTTTGAGTAAATGAGTGGTATATGTGGCTCAATGTACAGAGTGTTCTAGCTTCTGTATAGGCAAAATGGAAAAAAGCATTAGAAGTAAGGATTTATCGGCAATTTTGCAATATTTAAAAGAAAGATGAGTGTAATTCCTTGTACAGGCATATTAAAGAAAACAATGGTCACACTTTTAAATTTTATGTAGTGGATGACGTGAAAATTGGTGAAAAAGGGGAACCCTGGGTTGACTGGTTAGAGGTTAAAGAACTTAAATAGCAGCTCAGAACTAATGCAACAAGCCCATTTCGGTTGAATAAAATGATGTCTATTAGCAGCATTTTAAGATGGAAAGCAACATTATAATAATAAGTGTTAATTTTCAAAAATGTAATAACATTAATTTCTAATTTTTTAATAATTCCATGCTAATATGTGTGCAATGTAAGTGTTGCTCATAAATTTAACTATATTGTTTTACAAACTGGTAGGAAGTGAAATATATTTATTTATGTAGTTATTTTTATTGCAGAATTGAGTTTACTAGATTTGGAGGTCGGTTGACCTCTGTTTTGTTTTTGTTTTTTTTGGGGTTTTTTTTTTTGTTTTTTTTTTATTTAACGGCAGTAGGGAAATTAAAAAATGTCAATTCAAAGGAAGGGACACCAATCAAATGTGCAGGGGAGGGGTTTATTGGCTAAAAAGAATGTTGGATTGTATAACTGTCTAAAGAAATCCCATTTACCAGGGATGAATGTGCTAAATGTGTTTTACTGGATACACCAGTTGTGTTTCAATAAACTTGTGAATCGGTCTGCTGCTGTTTATCTAGTGGCAGTTTTGAACCTCCTTATTTCGTTTTTCAAAAGGATATGGTATCTTTACAAACCAATCCATCCTTTCTTGCAGTGGTAACTTCTGAGTCAAATATTAGATAGGGTCATTAATCTCCTAGTTGTCTTTCCAAACTTCTCAAACAAAGGTGAGTGAATGTTACATCTATTGGATGTACACAGACAACTGTGCTTCAATCTTCATAGAACCAAGGACTTAAGAAAATCTAAACAATTGTTCCAATTCCAAATTAGGCAAATTGGTATCTGAAGTTACTTTGGCCAAATGGTTAACTGATTCTATTACCTTTGTTTATGCAAAAGTGGGTTTGCCTTTACCAAAGCCTCCAAGAGCCCATACAACAAGGTCTATGGTGACTTCAGCCTTTTGGTCTAGAACTTCCTTGGATGATGTTTGTGCAGCTGCAGCATGGGCTAATCCATATACCTTTATTGCTCATTACAAATTGTATCTGTTGTCTAGTAGAAGAACAGCCTTTCATTCAGCTGTGCTCAGGAATATCCTTCCTTAGGGGCCTCCTGGATTTAGGTAGCTGGGGACTCTGTCCCATCAGTTGAGGAATGAATGAAAATGACAACATCAAATTAAAAAGTTAAGTACTCACCATGAAGTTCCAACCGTGTTGTCCATTTTCATTCTTCCTGTGAACCCCACCCTCCTGCCCTCTTTCTGAAGAGGTTGAAGAGTATTATAGGTACCTCTGTTCCTTGTTTGAGCTTCAACATCCTTTCCTTTATAATCTGCCACTAGTCTGATATGTCCAGGGGCAGCAAACTCGATCTGAGGTTTATTAATTTGGTGGAGCATAATGGTTATGGGGAGGAACTTGAGAGTTCTAGGATCCTACTATTTGGAAGAAGAGGCTGCGTTGGATCCAGGTATAATTTTTGACGCCATCAGTTGAAGGATGGAAATGGACAGCACAGATAGAATGTTACTGTGAGTATATTAACTTTTATTTATTCTTAGTGAAATGTTAGCCCATTCTGTTTGCCAAGTTACCTATATATGACATATGGGTTAATGACTACATATTATTCTCATTGTTTATGAAGAAAACAGTCTTGCAGTCATTCACATACTTGCAAATGCAGACATGCTTTTCTACATGTATGGTTCCATGTACTACATTAAGTAGTACATGACCCAGTATTGATCCCTGAGGTACGCCTGGTGTAATTCTGATGGGGTAGACTTTGTTCTATCTCATTTTAGAAGCTTGGAAAGTTAATTTAGGTAGAATGCCACTGGATAAAGCCATGTTGAAAGGTGTCCTATAGCTACACATGTGCACGCACGTGCATGCATGCACGTGCACACACACACACACACACAGACACACAAAAATTGCTTTGCATCCTAGCAGAAACTGTAGAAACCATGTATAAATGGAAGGATTAAGATCTTTGATTCTAGAAAATGGGATGTATATCTCAGTATTGCTATTTCAGACAGTCTCAGTATAAGCAGTGAAACTACCCAAATGACATTTGTTAAACAAACATATTTTACTCTGCTACTCACCTGTCTATGGCACAGAGAAAAAAAAATGGCAGGAAATTCACAATGCTGGTTCATTAAACTTGAATGTCTTTTTTTTCCCTAAAATTTTAAGACCCCATACACAGCCCTCAGTGCACTGTTGCAAGTTTCAAGGGTTATGTGATATCACTTCTTGGCTAAAGCAAGTGATCAGATGATTACAATTACTGTACAAACGGGTTGCTTTAAATGTCAGTGCAGGTGGGGATAAAGGAAAAAAGTGCAAGTTGATATTTCCTTAACACGGCTGGAACTTAATATCAGAATGCATTTTAGATAGTTGCTTTATTTTGTCTGTCATTTGCAAGCCTTTAGCAGAACTGTGTCATCATTTCCTTTGTTATAAACACTTGCCACCTTTCCTAGTTTAACTGCATAGGAGTACATGGGGGTTTGTCATATGTGAAGGCAAGCATCAATCTCAATACCTGACTGCAACAGCAAATGTTTTAAAATCTGAAGGCAGACCTTCTTCAACTAAAGTTTGTGCATATGGATTAGTTTAGATTTCAGATGTACAGTGCTTTTGTGTACAGGTTAGAGTAGGCCTCAGTGTCATCTGGGCTCGGAGGGGCTTGGATGTTTAATAAGCTGTCACTTTGCTAAGGCCTTTTAACTTAAGCTAAGTTCTTAACAGGTTTGGAGTTTGATGGGCATTCCAGGTTAGTTTAAATATTAAAGGAGATAATTTTGTGGTCAGATCTTTTCAGGGAGGAGTTAATGTGTGGTAGGGAGCAACATCCCCCATGTTCATGAGTACTATGTCTAGAATATTTTTATTTCTAGTTGGGGAGTTAACTAGTTACTCCAGAGTGTTTGCATTTGCAAAGTCCGGAAACCTCTGAGCAAGTGACTTATGGGTCGTACAGGTTTCCCAGTCATGGAGGGGTTGTTGAAGTCACCTGTAGGAATGGTGTTAGCCTGACTGTTAAGACATTCCAGTAGGGTTAGGTAGGAGGTATGGTTTTCCATTCTCATGTTAGAGGATCTGTAGCTAGAAAGGATAGCTACCTTTGCTTAGTTGGGCATGGAGCAGATCAAATGGGTCATGTTATTGGAACAGTGTAGTGATGTACTTTTCCTTTATGAACACCGCGACACCACCTCCCTTTGTTTTATCCTGAGCAGACGGGATTGAAATGTATACAAGACATTGTAGCCTTTGATAGCCATTGTGCTTTCCATGTTTCTGGGACTGCAAATAAATGTCTGCATTCTCCAGGGTGAGGAGTGCTTCCAGGGAGTGTAATTTTTTTATTTAAACTGTTATCATTGAGCAGAAGTGCAGATTATCCTAGTTTGTCAGTCATGTCTCCTCAGGCAGACAGATATTGGATCCCATTGTTGTGACACCAGAAACTATGCCAATTGTTGAAGTCAGTCATTTTTTGCAGGTACTGTGGCATCATCATTGGTGAAAGGAGGATGTGGGGCACACATTCTGACAGCTTCGTCATACCTCTCTTCTTGTAGTCCACTGAGGTATGTCTTAAGTTGTTTACTCCCACATAGACTATGGCCATGTTATACTGCTACTTTTGGTTTAAAGACCTAAGTGCATGCATGATCTGGTGATTCCTGGCTCCAGACAGATAATTCACTGTGATCTTCTCCTTTTTAGCTTGGTAAGGAGGACTTCAGTATTTCTTACAATGGAATTCCCAATAACTAGAATGTTTGTCTGCACGGGCTTGGAAGGGTGGCTACTATGATTTTCAGAGTTATGTATTGTGTGAGGTGCTGTCTTTTTTGAGTGTGCATGGGGCCACTGAGAAATGCCTTTAGGAGGTCTTGGAGGTTTGGGTAGACTACAAGTGAGTACCTCCACATATGTGGGTCTATGTGTTTGTTCGCTAGTGTTGGTAGTGAGAGTTTTGGTGTAACACTGACAACATGTTTTGCATTTTTCATGTGTGTATTTGAGAGCTTTGCCTCCAATGACATCGTGTATCTATGTGTTTGTCTGTTTTAAAATTAAATAGTTGTCAGTGAACATTTGGCAGTTACTACACTGTCTTAGGATGCCCATATCCCCCAGGCCAGAAGTAGAGATGTCAGGGAAGCGCCAGTGCATTCTACCAAATCTGTAGGAGATGGAAAAGAGTAGGAGAGAGTCACTTAAAGATCTAACTGAATGTTTAGTAGTATACTACAAGATGGCCTGAAGTGGTGCTGCCATCTGTACAAATTGGCAACTCTTCGAGTAGTAATGTACAGTGTGAGATAACGGAGTGTGTTTCCAATAGAATATTTTAAACCGATGAGGTTTGCTTGTATGCAAACCATGGGTAACCACGCTTGTGCATCATGCAAATGAGAGGTTTATACCAGCAGGATGAAAGACTTTTACACAGTTAAGCCCTCAGGCCAATCAGATAAACATACCGGATGGGTTGACTCAGCCCTCTGCTCCCGCCAGAGTGTAGAATAAAACCATCTTAATATAAAACAAACTGGTTTTGATAAACCAAGGATGTAAACTATCTTTTCCTAGGGGAGATGACTAATTGTGTGTTCTTACAATGGTCTTTAATTTGTTTGGGTCTGAGTTGGATGTAGAAGGAATGGATAGTGTCTGATTGTTGTGATTGGAGTTGTAGGATTCTGGCTTACAGGAAGAGAAAAGTTATTTTAGTAGCTCTTGTGGGCCACTTGTTTTATGAACCATGTTGAATATGGATTTGTGTGTTTAGTTTTAACAACCCAGAAGATCATTGCTATGACTGTGGGAAACCAGAAGGTAGGATTTTTGTTGTCTTGCAGTTTGATTTTGATGCCTGTTGACTTAAGTAAAGTCTAGCATATGCTTATCTATTTGTGCAGAGATTTCTAGATGGAAGACATCATTTTCAGTTCTTGTCTTTGCACTCTGGCCATTCTCCTTCTGCCAAAGTGTTTACAAAATGTCAAGCTGCAGTATTTTCTCATCTAAGAACTAAACACTTTCACATTTACCCCGCTAACTGCATATTACATGCAGACTTTATTTTATAGCCCAAATCTGCATTATTCGTGTTCTTCATTCTGAATGTTTTCTTGAAAAGATAAAAACTGAGGACATGGATGTTTTATTAACTCCTGTTTTTATTTTTTGGCTGGAAGAACTTTTAAGTTTATCTTGTTGCAGAAAATAGCATGCTTTCAAATAATGATTCTGCTGCCATGGCTGCCAGACTTCAGGCTTGCAGCAGGACAAAACCGTCATCTCACTCTGATAGCTTGTATGTAGACCATGGATTATTTACAATTAATTCACAAAAGTAGCCAATACATCTTCAAAAAACAACTATTTCAAAGGAATGTAAGTGACCTTAAGCCAAAAGATCTTATTAAGAGTACATATATTTTGTGTATGGAGGGGTCATGCAGAAGTTTGGTATCCCCTTTCTTGCTCTGTGATGCATATTTCAGAAAAATGTTATCCCAATCTTTGGCTCGAGCATTTCATATTTCTCAGCCAGTTTTTGTATTCAGTTATAATAGCTTGCAAGTTTATTTTCCTGTTTATTCTTATTTTACAGCTAAATAGACTTATCTTGCATCTTTGCCCCCTCACTGAACCATTTTCCCTAGCTGAGTATTAAAATTTTATCCAGTAACTTCAGCCAGAGGGATTTCTTAGCTGGAGGTTTGTTAAGCAAAGAAAGCCATGTGGATTTCCAGAAACGCAGGGTTTACTGAATAGCATCTCTTTCTTTGATGTCATAAGTTGCTTCTACTCTTGTGAAGAAACTATCCATCTACTGTTTTTTCCAAAAACAGAAAATCACATTGAATGAATTATTTACATAACAGATGTTCACAGACAGCAAAGGTGGTACATGTAAAAAAATAAAGATATTAAAATGACCATTTGCTCATCTCATTTACATAAAAGAGATGAGGTAGACGACTAACTTAGCAAACAGGTTTAAGTTGTCAGGAAACAGTTTGACATTTTGTTAAGATAGGTATAAAGCAGCAGTCATTAACTGATGTGTAAATGTCTTGGCTCAGGATGTTTGTGGAGGTGCACACTGTATTCATGTAAACTAACCATGCATTAAAAATGGATTGCCAGTCTCGGTTAGGAGCATGTTTCTTTTATGACAGAAATGCTGCATTGATTTTATACTGTGTTTGCTAATGAAGCCATGCATATAACACATTATGTTATTCATTTTAATACTTTGCTTAACTGTACCACAGGATGTGCTTATGTTTTATGTGAAAACATTTTACTTCTCATTTTACTTAAACATTTATGTTTGTTCTTGTCCTTTCTCATGTCTTTTAAGAGATTGTTTGGACCAGCTCACTTACCTAGTTAACAAACTTAATATATATATAGTTATTATGTGTTTGTCTTGGGTTTGTAACTTTTAAGCCCCTTTATCTTATTAGTTACCTCAAACCTCTTTACTCTCCACTTTTAAGGGCAGTGTTTTTCTTTTTTAAATTCCTATTTCCACTGCATTGCTTCTTAGATAAAATTGTGTTTTTTTCTGTATAATGGTTGTCTTATTTTTCAGTAGTGTCATCTTCCAAATGTAGTTTTTATTATCTGGTTTTGGGTTTAGCAAATGTATGATATGGAAGTTTTCTTCCTTTGAGCTTCATTGTATAGCTACAGTGGTCTTATTTTAGGGGTATGCTCCTTTCCTCTCCTAAAATGCTCCTTGTGTAATGTTTGTGTGTGCTGTCTTTATTTAACTGAATGGTGATGTTTATCTCTACTAGGGCAATCTTGCCTTGTCTTACATGCAGTGCTAAGAGCAGATGTTGGAACTTCACCTGCTGTTTTAATGCAACCTTTCTCTTTTTATTACACAGACTTTGTTATTGGTTTGAGATGATCAGAATGGCATTCTACAGACACTGCTGTCAGCCTGTTTTTTGTTTGAGTATCAGTGGAAGTCTTGGTCCTTTTGAGATCATTGCACTCTATGGTTGTAGCTCCTCCTAGGGCCTGGTTTTACAGGTTAGATGCAGAATTTGATGGAGCAGTGGAACAGCAGTTTGTGTTGTCACTTCCACCAAGAGGTTCTGTAGTTCAGTTCTCGGCTGGGGTGCCTTCTGTGCTGAGTCTGCATGTACTCCCCGGATTTCTGTGGGTTTCCTCTGGGTACGCTGGTTTCTTTCCACTTTACAAAGACATGCGTCTGGAACATTTCTTCTGGACCTCTGCTGAAAATTAGTTTGTTCCAATAAATAAATAAATAAAACTATTTGGAGACTATTCCTCTAACAAGGCCCTTATTTTGGGCTGTGGTTGAGGGTTTTTGAGCCTGTCCTTCATTACTAGGACCTTATTTAGGGGTCTGTTGGAGGGTTGTGGTGTTTACCTCTTTGTCTGCTGTTGACATCAAAAGCTTTAACATTTATTCTCCATGTTTTGACCTTCTCTCTGGGTTGAGTGCACCCTTGGTCACAATTACAGTCTAGTCAGCCCCTTTCACTGTGGCCTGTATGCTTACTGGAACCATTTTTGCACAAAGCAGCCCTACACTGGGAGGCCTGCCTGTCAACTCTTACTTAAGACTGAGCTATCAGCATTGAGACCTTTTGGCATCAACCTCTTCCTTTGACAATAGTCACACTTCTCTGCTACATATGTCAGTTTTAAACATGGAATAATACCTGACCATGGCCCAGTTGACCAGAGTTCAGTTAGTGGAGCTCGTGTCTTTGGGAATGGCACACTCATTGATGCTTCTCATGCTTGATGCCTGGCTGAGGCAAATGAAACAGAAGGGATGTCATTAACCTTAGTGAAGAAGGGTAGAGGACATTGCCTGAGCCACTGCATAGGCAGTATGATACACCAGCAAGTCCCCTTTGCATACCAAGGCATTTGATGCCAACAGGTGAGCATGTGAGGAAGGGAAGATTAAAACATAAAGGTAAAACATCCCAATGAGCACCATGGACATGGACCCAAGAAACCTTGTTCTCCTTGTCATCTCCAGCCCTTACCAGAGCAAGTCCAGGTGAGGCCAGGAGATATAGTTAGACTAAGCAGTCAGGGGCAGGCACCGGGGTCCCCTTTTAATCAGCTTTGTCAGACAAAAACATTTAGAATGTGATCATAGTTTTTAGGATGACCACAATCATTGTCATGTAGTCATAGACTAGTACACACCTATCATAGGACTTCCATGGTAATTTTGTCTCATGAATGTCAATGTCTTGCTAGTATCACCCTTCATGCTGTACCCCTTTTCTAATGGAGAGCTAAGCCAATTAGTCTCAGGGTATTTTTCAAGGTACTCTTAGAATCATCCAGGTTTAATTTGCAGGATGATAATGTATCCCATTGTTTAACCTTCAGAGGCAACGTATTGCATAGATGAGGGAGGCACTGCATAACACATTTTTTTCTGCATTGTCTTTTATTTATCTGCTGATGAAGACTTGCATCCCTGGGTTTGGTGTTTGCTTGGTTGTTAGACTTGTGGAGATATGAGATCAAAGGTAACTGGGTCTCCTATGACGCAGTAGGTGAAGTATAGATTGCCTTGCAAGAATCCGCAGATTCTATCCTGTGTTTATAAGTCTCAGGGTCTTGAGCCTGAAGTCATCTTAGTTAGAAATCTCTGGGGTTTCTGTAGCTGTTTGATGTGTTGAATGAGGTATAACTCTAAGGGATGCGTTGTACTCTGCAATTGGCCTAATATGAGTATAAGGAAATTATGACATTGTTGGATCTGGATGATATATTCTTGAACATTAGTTGTGCTAAGAAGAAGGATTTTTTTTATTACAGTCCCCACATGAAGATTGAATTAGAAGAAACTGTCATCCCAAGTAAACAGATCCCTGGCTACATTATTAATACTCTTTGTTGAGGATAGATGTTTGCCAAATGAGGTGATACTACTTTTTGTGCTTAGTTTGAGCCATTATTCGGTACTTCAGGTATTAAATATGGTACATTCTTTCCGAACAGTACAAGGTGTCAGAGGGGTCTTGATAACACTCAGTTTGCAGTTATCTAAACATTTAGTTAATAAGAGGTTGCGGTTCTCATTTTGGAGATCAGAGAAATAAATGCTGAAAAGGAGTCCTATAACAGAGCCCTCTGGGGTATTGATGTTACTTTTCATGCTTTCTTACTAGGCACAAAGCACATACAATGTGTGTATCAATCTTAACATATAAGGATCTGTATTTAAAGCATTTAGCTTAGTTTAAGTGCCCATATGGAATGTAGTGTCAAATGCTTTGGTAAGGAACTATGTGTAACAAAATTAAACTGTCTCTCTCTCTCTCTCTCTCTCTCTCTAAATATACCATAAGCCTGCTTTTCTCTCTCTTTACATTGCGATTTCTATTTGTATTCGAGTAACTTACCTTTATTTTCTCTAGAAGCTGGCTAAAATTTCTCTAATTATTAAATCATTCTCATATAACTTATATTTAACTTATATTTATCCTTAACCATCCAACCTCAACCCATTTTTACATATGGAGTTGTGGTGTCACTTCAACAGTGACAATCATCTAGAGCCAAGGTTTACACCACCAGGTGGCTAAAGCAAATTTGGTAGTCCTTTCACATCACACACTTGCATGCACACTCATACCTGTGACCAGTTTTGAGTGTCCAGTCCACCTACTGCATGTCTTGTGATGTGGGAAGAAACCAGAGCTCCCACAGGAAACCCAGTGAACACAGAGAGGGCATGCAGACTCCATACAGAAGGCACCCCAGCCAAGAATCAAACCAGGGAACTTCTTGCTGTAAGGGGACAATGCTATCTGTTTTTGCACTGAGACATCCATTGTTTTCATATTTTGTCTAATTTGGTATAATAACTTGAATTGTAGTTGTATTACTTTTAAAGAATACAAAAGTATTGTTCATAAAATATTTTGTAATACTTTGGAACTTTCCTTTCTGATCCCCTGCTGAAAATGGGATACTACCCAGTCTGGCTTTCCTGGTAATCAAATGTCGGTATATAAATAAATAAAAGAAACTACTATCAGCCGGTTCTGTGGCCTTTTCAAAGAGCTTAATTAGATTTAATATGCAGGCTCTCCCACTGACCAAAGACAAACTGCCAAGGGTCTAATCTAATTAGTTTTTTGATGTGATAGTTAATAAAATCATTAATGATATGAATAGTTTTGCAGACCAGCCTTGTAAGGTTGATGAGTCTATAATTACTGGTGTTCATGGTAGGGCACCCTTGTGGAGGTGCTTCACCACTATGGTTCAGGAACAAACCTTGTGACTAAGTTTAGGTTAAATAATTTGAGGAGGTATTTGGTTCATTTTATTGAACATCCAGATATGTTATCAGGTCCCGTGGAGAAAATATTTTTGCCTTCAGACCATGTTTCTTTGTGATAACAGGAGGTGCAGGGAATTCTGGAATATGTGGTGTTTGTACAGATGCTTCAGGGTGAAATTTGCACTAAACTTGTTTGATAATATCTTGGTGATGTCATTTGAGTTGGAGTGGGTGGTCCCTTTTAGGATAAATTCTGAGCATTGTTGTGTATGGTTCTTTAGTTTCGTAATTTAACTAAAGAAGGACTTGTAGTTATCCTCATCCTCAGAAGCTAGCCTAAGTTCGAGCGTAGTATTTTTTCCCTTGTAATCTTTTTTGTGTAATATGCTTTTTTTTTGAGAAGTTGTAGATTTGCTGTGTAATTTAAGTAGTTATAAAAGTTATTAAAGACGTGTTTCCCTTTTGTTCTAATGTTTATATTAGTAGACATCAGGATGGTGTATTTTTGGCTTTCCCCCACTGTATTTTACTTTGGTTACATATTGACCAGTGCTAATGACTCACTGACACCAAAGTATTCCCTTGGAGCCTGATTTCTCAACACTGAGACTACTCTTCTAGCCAGAAATGACTCTCAGCTGCAGCATGTATGTTAGTGTTTGGTGATAGGATTAATGTTTTTGCTATATTCTTTTATAGACTTAAAACCATCGGCCTTATATGTTATGTGTATCCCTGACATTGTGGGTTGATATAATGACCATTGCTGAACTGTGCATGTTCTCAGCTGCAGGCTTATATCTTGCCTCAGATTCCTTGCTGGATTGTTTTATAAGTGGGTGGTACATAAGCATGGAGGTACTTCTCTCACCCTTTGAAGCTGAAGGTTAATTTCTTGCAACAAAGTTAATTTATTTTTGTTACCATGTTTCACCTCTCCCCACTATTTGTCAGCAATCAGTGTCTTCCCATCCAATCAGCCCATTCATTCCCAATAACAGAGAAAAGATCAACTGAGGGAGGCCGTTATTTATTAAGCTATCAGAGATGGTTGGAACTCTTTCTGTTATAGCCCTTCTTCTCTACTCACATTGAGTGAAGTACAAGGGAGAGTATGTGCACTTGGATGACTATAGGGAGCATCCCTTTCAAGCAGTCCTGATTGCCAAAGTAGTTGGCAATGGTTTCTTCAGTCTCCACTGGGCAAATCACCCTTAGTGCAACATATGCCTCCACATCCCTGGGAAAGTTGAGTAGGTCACACCCTATGCGTGTCTTGAGGCTGAACAATACTGAAGAATGTTTTGTTAAGGGAATGTCAGATCTCAGAGAGAGGTTTGAGAAACGTGGTTATAGCACTGCTGATCTTCATGAAGGTTTGTCCATCATTGATGCAATGAGAGAGGACAGAGCTAAGCCCTATTTTTCAAGCCATTTAAATAGTTTGAAACAGTTAACAGAAGCAGATAACACCGTGAGAATTCCCATGATACTTTACTAGTGATAAGGATAATGTTATAAAAATTTTCCAAAAGCACTGGGGAGTATTGATGACTGACCCACAAATTAAAGAATATATAGGGGACACTCCAAAATGTAGGTTTAAAAATAAGAGAAATATAAAGAGGATATTATGTCATAAAAATGCTAGGGAAGCCAGAGGAGGCATAGTAGGTACCACACCCTTGTGGTAAGTGCAACTTCTGTCAACATGTTAGACGCATTAACACATTTATACATCCTGATACAGGGAGAGAATTTAAGTTTAATTGTGTAGCTACCTGTGGAATGGAACATGTGGTCTGTCTGTCTGTCTGTGGAGCATGTCAGTCTTTCTATATAGGAAAGACTGACAGACAATTCAGACACAGAATAAGAGAGCATTTATACAATATCAGAACAGGTACAGTGACTAATGCACTAGCAAAACATGTCATGTCCATAGGACACGAACACATATTTGAGTTTGTGGTCATTGAAGTGTTACATTTAGGTATAAGGGGTGGCAATATTAGTGCTTTGACAGAAGAAAGAGAGGCCAACTGGTATTATCAGACTACATGCTGATGTGGGGAAAGGTCTGAATGAAAGGGTTTCTTTGATGCCCTTTCTTCGGACCAAAAGGTTGAAGGTTAGATAGATGTTACTAGTTACATCTTTTTTTCATTTATTTATTTATTTTATTTTATTTTATTTTACATTTGTTGACCGGGCTAGTCCAGCTGGATATATGTCCATTTTCAGTGGAGGCCCGGGGAGAAAAGCTCCAAAGGTTATGACAAGTAAAGGGAATACACAAAAAATACACATAGCAAAACAAAACAAATAATTGCAATACGCAATTTATAATATCATAACATAGTCTAAATAATACATAGTCATAAATTTTTTTTTTTTTTTTTCATAGTATATATGAGATAAGTTATATCCACAGGGATATTATGTCCATGGGGATCAGTCAGGATGTATTATAGTGAGAAGGAAATATTGAGGTAGAGGAAAGGAGGAAGAAAGGTTAATCAGGATTGGTACAGGAGCAAAGCCAGTGTTTATTAAGATGGATTCTCAGTTGTTTTTTAAAGAGTGGAAGAGTGGACAAAGATGAGATATTAAGTGGAAGTTTGTTCCACATTTTGCCAACTGAGTTGGAAAAAAGACAATCTCCTGCAGCATTATTGGGTTTGGTACTATTAACTAGTAGTTTATTTGAAGAACGTAGTTGTTTCAGATTGTTGTAGGGAGTAAGGAGGTTAGAGAGTATTGGTGTTTTGGATGGTTGATATAGAATGTTGTGAGCTATTGAGAGCTGTTGATAAGTAAGCTTGTTAGGAAGTTCAAGCCAGTTTAGTTGTTTTAAGTTCAGACAGTGGTGAGTTCTAAACTGGGATCCTGTGGCAAATCGAGCAATATTATGGTAAGATGAAGCAAGTTTCTTAAGGTTACATTTAGAGAGATTTGTGTAAATAGGGGAAGCATATAGAAGGGTAGAGAGGAGGTGAGATTGGGCTAAGGTGGTCCGGGCTTCAGGTGTAAGGAAGGATTTGATTCTGTAAAGGGATCCAATCTTTTTGTTAACTACTTTATTGTGTTATTGATGTGACAGTCAAAATTAAGATTATTGTCAATAGTAATACCTAGTAGTTTTGTAGAAGAATCAGGAGTAATATGAGTGTTATCAGTGGAAGTAATAGAGAAGTTTAGGGAAGTAGTTTTGCGGGTAGGTGCAAACAGTAGTAATTTGTTTTTTTTGGGGTTAAGGAGTAGACAACGGTCAGATAACCACTTTTCAACAGTGGTAAAGGTTTCTTGGGTGAGAGGTTGAAGTTCCGTTTGAGAAGAAGCAGTACAGATTATAGTGGAATCGTCTGCATATTGTATGCAAGTGGTGTTAGGTATAGCTGATTGGAGGTCATTAATAAAGATAGAAAATAGAAGTGGGCCTAAGATAGACCCTTGAGGTACTCCTATAGAAATAGGAAGGAGGGTAGATAGTGAACTTTTCCAGAGTACTGCTTGCTGACGATTTTCAAGATAAGAAGTAAACCAAGTTAAGGAGGAGGGATCTAGTGCCTGAGATTTTAGTATGTACAGAAGAAGTTTATGATTAACCATATCAAAGGCTTTTGATAGGTCAATGAAGAGAGAAGATGAGAGTTTATTGATATTGCGGTTATAGTTGATGGAGTTGGTAAAGGAGAGTAATGCAGTAGTGGTGCTGTGGGAAGGTCTGAATCCATGTTGACTATTGGCAAGTAGGTTATTATGGAGAAGGTGGTTTAGTAGTTGTTTATGGATACATTTTTCCATGATTTTAGCTATAGGTGATAATAGTGCTATGGGACGAAAGTTAGAGAAGTCATTAGACTTGCCCCCTTTATGAAGGGGAATGATATGGGATATTTTCCAGATAGAAGGGACAATACTCTCCTTTATAGATCTATTTATTAGGATGGAAATGGGATAGGCAGTGGCTTTAGCTCCTATTTGCAGGTACTCTGCAGGAAGCTTGTCTGCAGATGGGGTGGTAGGTTTAAGTTTTTGGAGTAGAGATTGGATATAGGAGGTAGATACAGGTTGTAGGTGAAGGGGAGGAAGAGTAGTTTTTGAACTAGGTGAGAGTAGTTTAGAAGTGTCAGGAGAAAGGTGGTTTGCAAGAGTTTGGATGGCATTGGTGAAGAAAGAGTTGAAGTCATTGGCTATTTGTGTGGGATTATCTGGGTCAGAATCCTGAGGGTTTGGTGTGATTGCTTGGCCAGGGGATAGAAGATTATTAATACTAGTCCAGAATTTTTTGAGTTCTTTTATGGTGTTTTTCTGTAGTTGAAAGTAATAGTTCTTTTTATCTGTTAGAATAGCTTTTTTGGTGCTGTTTCTCAGCTCCCTAAAGTTTTGGTGGTCAGTTTGGTTTTTGGTAGCCCGCCATTTATCCCAGGATTTATTTCTGAGAATAATTTTTTGCTTCGTATTCTTGGTTAGCCAGGGTGCTGTTTTTGTTTTGGTTCTAATGGTACGGCTTGGGGCATGGTGATCTAGGATCGATAGGAATGTAAAGTTGAAGTATTCAACTGCTTCATTAAGTGGGAGATGTTTCAGTGGGGCCCAATTACAAAGTATTAATTCGGCTAGAAATTGTGCAGAGTTAAAATGTTTTTTTGTACATAGAGTTTTATATGTGGTAGGTAAGGTTAGGTTAGTTTTGTATCTAATGATGTAGGTTAGAGAGTGGTCACTAAGATCATCTGGAAGGATGCCTGTGTTGTAGGTTTGCAAGGGAGTATTAGTAAGAATCCAGTCCAATGTGGTTTCAGTATTATTGGTTTTATTAGTTCTAGTAGGACCATTGATGAGTTGTTTGAAGCCAAATAGGTTGATATGGGAAGTGGGGTTATTACTGTTACAGGAATGCCAATCTATGTTAAAGTCTCCTAAGACTAGTGTCTCTTGAGGGAGTTTAGTTGATAGTAGGTAAAGGATGTGTTGAAGGGTGTTGATATTATTTCCAGGAGTGAGATAAGCACAGATGATATTTATGAATGTAGTAGTATTGATTTGAAGTTTAGAACTGATAACTTCAGCATTATTGTCATTGGTAATAGTCAGATTTAAGGTACTAATTTGGAGTTTTGTTTTATACAGAATTGCTACCCCTCCTCCCTTTTTGGCAGTACGGTCGAGTCTAATGATGTTATAACCAGGTGGGGTGATTTCACTGTCATTAATTGAAGGCTTTAGCCAAGTTTCAGTTAAACATAAAATATCAAATTGATAGACTTCTAGAAGGGCATGAAGTTGACTAGTTTTGTTACAGATACTTCGTATATTGAGATGGGCAATAGACAGAGAATTAGTGGGTTTAGAGAATGAGAGAGATGTAGTTTTGTTTTGTATTTTGTGTGTAATGGTTTCATTATGATGTGGGCCTGGATTAGGATGAATATCTTCATCCTGTAGAAGGTGGAGGAGTACGAGATATTTTTGTTGTGGAAGTTTATAGGAGTAGTCAAATATTTTCCTGGTTCTAGGTTTCTTGAATTTGAAGTGTGCTAATCTATGTTATTTGGCTAATAGGTAGTTGGCATGTATGGTTGGGTTTAAGAAGGTAGGAGATAAATGTGTTGTAGAGGTAGACGTGTATTTTGAAGGAATTGAAAGAGAAGAATTAAGTGGATGTTCATAAGAGGTTAAGAGGTAAGTAGATATAAGAGAAGATATAAGTAGCAGACAGATAAGTGTTTTAAGTTGTGGATGTATGGATGATATAGGCATATTACGTTATGTGGAGGTTAGTACATAGGTGAGATGCAGTTTAAAGGTGTGGTGTGGGGTGGATGTGAGAGTAGAAAGATAGGGGATAGGGTATGTTTGTAAAGTAGTGGGAGAGGTGTTAAGATAGGGGAGGAGCTAGGTTAAATTAGTGGGTGTGGTGTTGAGAAAGCAGGGTGGGTTAAGTAGGGATGCTAGAAATCTGATTGGAGTGAACTGGACAGGGTGTGGCTATTATTAGTATAAATGTAGGACCTCTGGGGGCGGGTGGAAATTGGGGGCAGGGTAGGGGAGCGGAGTGAGCCCGCAGGGCGAACGGAGCGGGTAGAGACAAGAGAGTGAGGTACAAAGGGAGACAATCAGTTGAATGAGAGAATGTAGCAGGTAAAGTAGAAAGTGAGGAAGATGTAGAGGTAAGTAAACAGGCTGGTATGATTAAGATATACCAAACCGATAGGTAGAGTATAGAAATAGAGTTAAAGGTAAAGGGAGGGAGGTGTATAAGAAAGCCTATAAAGAGAAGGAACTGAGAGAAAGTAACAGGGTGGGGAGGTCTATCATAGAAATTAGTTTAGTGAGGTGGGATACAGATTGGAAATGGTAAAGCGCCACCTAGTGGACAATAACTGATTGTGACTAAAGTTCGCATACAAGGGTATCAGGCTATGACAGAGGGAGTAAGGTTACTTTTAAAAACAGAGAGTCTTGGCTATTTACAAGCGTTTGGTAAAGGGATAAAAAAGAAAGCTGGGGAGGTAGTAGGCTGCTGGCTATCCTAAATAGGGAACTTGCCTAGCATAACAGGGAAGTCTTAAATCTGAAATCCGTGTAACAATGGTCTATTATCCAGAACAGCACATACTTTCACTGTGTTAAAAACACGTGCCTCTCAGGGAGCAGGAGGGTAGTTTCTTTTGTTTCAGGTTGCTGTTCTTTTAATTCCTGGAAGGTGTGTTTGAGGTAATAGTTACTTGGATTTACTTGTGCTGCAAGCTGGATATAATGGAAAGAGAAAATAAGTAAGTAGATTATTCTGAGAATAGAGAGAACAAAGGAAAGCAGGTTAAAGAATACAGTGCTATAACATTTATACTAAACAATTACAATACCGATCTTCCTTTAGGTCATAGTTTCCTAACACATTTAACTTGCTTGTAAGCACCAACAATAACATTTAGAGACATAAGGATGGCTGTACGCCTGGTAGCTCTACTAGTCAACACCAGTTCAGCTTTAAAATCAAAAACCTACAAGTACAGTATTTATTACAGATGTATAAAGCTATATTGGTTTATCTTAGAAAGCAGATCCTAACATGCAGATAACAGTTGTGAAATATCTAAATGCACTGCGACTACAAATACTATAAACAGAAAAGAAATATGAGATCAAGAAGCAGCCGACATGCATATTACTAACGTCGTGAGCAGGTACTAAAGTTAAAAACACTATGGAAGTAGTCATTAGGATCAATGTTATGCTACCTTAGAAGTTAACATATTTCAGAATCAGGGTTTTGCCTAAGGCCAATGCAATGCTTAAGTGCGCAAGTAACGCTTTTAGTAAATAGAGTCGCTTAAGGGGCAGAATGAGAGAAAACGGATTATATTCCTTGTAAGTCACAAACACATATGAGCCTCGTTAACACAGCTCCACTTCTATAGGCAGAAACAGCACTCTGTACTTAGAGTCACTTGAAGGGTAGGTAATTATAACAAAGTATACATGACCAAGTGGTCGTCTACAGCCTAAGCCACAGTCACAATGTTCTGCACATACAGGGTGTTATCGCACTCAGACACTAGCGTCGTTACAGGGGTGAGAGAAGGAAGAGAGAATATATTTAAGGGATAAAAACAACTACTACCCAAGTCTGATGTGCGTAGCTCTGTAATTGCCGGCAATATTAGCGCCCCGCAATGGAGATCACTTCCGCAGCAGTTAAAAGAATCAGCGCTCATTCATTAGAGTCGCTTGAGGGACAAATGAGTAAAAAAGGATAATACTTCAGTTAGCCATCTACAACAAATGCCGGGGAAAATATACTGGTCATATAGGCAGATGTAGCGCTCAGTAATTAGAGTCACTACAGGGGCGAATGACCTAGAAACCTTACCGCACGCACATTAGTTGAAAGTGAAAGTAAGGGAAGCCATCCACAACAACTGCAGTAGGGACATTACAAACTATGTTAAAGTTAGGAAGGCTGAATGGTTAGCAGGATTAGATATTAAATAGTTATAGGGCACTAGATAAATGCATAAGTCCGTAAACAGTAGTCGACTGTTTTATTCAATTACCCTTTGGCCAACGCTTTCTTTATACCAGACTGCAGAGTAAGAGCATTGATCAAACAACAATATTATACTCTGCCAGTAATTGCAGACAGGAGTGAGTCAATATTATGGCATAAAATAACCTTACAACATGCCACTAGTGTCGTTCTTGCATTCAAACATTGTGTAGAGCATCTTATTAGCAGAGAGAGCGTATAAAACACCTTGTTAGCAGAAATAGCGTTATAAACAGTAAACTAACATTTGCATGGAATACGTTAGAAGCAACAACAGTTACACATGTAACGAGGTAGACAATGGACAAATCAGTGTTAAATAAGACAAACAACAGAAGCACTTACTAAAGGTCAAGAACCCAATTGGAGTGCGCAGCAGCCAGGTGAAAAGCAGGGGGAAAAAGATGGCGTTCTTACCTACGGGGTATATTTATAAGGTGCAGGAGTGCACGAGGGCAGAGGGGGAGGGGAGTAAACCATACAAAAGGTAGTGAATAAGGAGTCGCGAGAAAAGGAGTGTTATGTTTGATAACAGGAGAGAGGGAAATGTGGGTGAGAAGGGATCAGCGGTAAGTATGTAGAGCTAGTTGGTGAATTACACAGATAAGGGAAGTAGGAAAAATAAGTGAGTCGAGCACTGTAGAAGAGGGAGAAGAACAGAGAGGATAAAGCTATTGGGGGTACAAGAACCAGGTAATCAAGACAAGAGAGTGAGGTACAAAGGGAGACAATCAGTTGAATGAGAGAATGTAGCAGGTAAGGTAGAAAGTGAGGAAGAAGTAGAGGTAAGTAAACAGGCTGGTATGATTAAGATATACCGAACCGATAGGTAGAGTATAGAAATAGAGTTAAAGGTAAAGGGAGGGAGGTGTATAAGAAAGCCTATAAAGAGAAGGAACTGAGAGAAAGTAACAGGGTGGGGAGGTCTATCATAGAAATTAGTTTAGTGAGGTGGGATACAGATTGGAAATGGTAAAGCGCCACCTAGTGGACAATAACTGATTGTGACTAAAAGTTCGCATACAAGGGTACCAGGCATACAAGGGTATCTTCATATATATATATATATATATATATATATTTCCATTCATATATATATATAATTTTATTATTTATTTTTCAATAGTTTTTATATGTCAGGTACACAAAGTCAATAATCGTAATTAGGATAATGTTTCTGACTTTTAAAGGTTTTTTGAGTGTTCATTTCCTATGAATAGTTTGATGTTTAAATGATGTAATGGAATTTATATGTGATTTTATAATGCACTTAATTAATGAGCCATTCATGATGTGTAAGAATCTGATTGGTGATGCATGTTTTTAAAATGGATGTTTGGTCTTCACTCAGTCATATGGTCTAAAGAAGCTAACTTGTGAAAGCGCTAACCTACTGAGTGCACTAATAAACAACAATTTTGATTTTTACTGCGGACTGGTTACTCCTTGGATTTTATGTGATTTTTGCAACATTTCCTGAACTGAACTGAACTCTGCATGGTAGCTGTTGCTTTATACTGTGTTTTGGTGATGTATATATATATATATATATATATATATATATATATCTATATATATATATATATATATAAATATCTATAGATATATATATCTATATAAATATCTATAGATATATATATCTATATAAATATCTATAGATATATATAGATATATATATATATAAATATCTATAGATATATATATATATATATATAGATAGATATGCATAGATATATATATATGCATATATATATATATATATATATATATATATAGATATATATAGATATAGATAGATATATATATATATATATATATATATATATATATATATATATATATATATATATATATATATATAGATATATATATATATATATATATATATATATATATATATATATATATATATATATATATATATATATATATATATATATATATATATATATATATATATATATATATATGTATAGATATATATATATATATATATATATATATATATATATATATATATATGTATATATATATATAGATATATATATATATATATATGTATATATATGTATAGATAGATAGATATAGATATATATATATATATATATATATATATATATATATATATATATATGTATATATATAGATATAGATATATGTGTATATATATATGTATATGTATATATATAGATATAGATATATGTATATATATATATATATAGATATAGACATATATATATATATATATATATATATATATATATATATATATATATATATATATATATATATATATATATATATATATATATAGATATATATATATATACATATATATATATATATATATATATATATATATATATATATATATATATATATATATATATATATATATATATATATATATATATATATATATATATATATATATATATATATATATATATATATATATATAGATATATATGCATATATATATATATATATATATATATATATATATATATATATATATATATATATATATATATATATGTGCATATGTACAGTGGATATAAAAAGTGTACACACCCCTGTTAAAATGCCAGATTTTTGTGATGTAAAAAATGAGACGACAATAATTCATTTCACAACCTTTCCCACCTTTGATGTGACTTATAACCTGTACAATTCAGTTGAAAAAGAAACAAATCTATTGGGGACGAATATAAAAAATAAAAAATGTACAATAAAGCTGGGTGCATATTGTGCACACCCTTAAACTAATACGTTATTGAAGCACCTTTTGATTTAATTACAGCATTCAGCCTTCTTGGTAGGAGTCTAACAGCATTGCACATCTTGACTTGACAATATTTTCCCACTCTTCCTTGCAAAAGTGCTCCAAATCTGTTAGATTGTGAGGACATTATTGTGCACAGCCCTCTTCAGGTCACCCCACAGATTTTTCTAGTGGATTTAGGTCTGTGTTCTGGCTGCACCATTTCAAAACTTTAATTGTCCTCTGATGAAGCCATCCTTTTGTTGATTTGGATGTATGCTTGGGGCCATTGTCATGTTGAAAGGTGAAATTCCTCTTCATTTTCAGCTTTCTAGCAGACGCCTGAAGCTTTTGGGCCAAAAGTGACTGGTATTTGGAACTGTTGATAATTCCCTCCACCCTGACTAAAGACCCAGTTCCAGCTGAAGAAAGCTACCTGAAAGCATGATACTGCCACCACCATGCTTCACCATGTGGATGGTTTTCTTTTGGTGATACGAACTGTTGTTTTTGTGCCAAACGTACCTTTTTGAATTGTGGCCAAAAATTTCAACCTTGGTCTCATCAGACCATAACACATTTTCCCACTTGATGTATTGTTTTGCAATTTTTAGCCAGGCCTGGGTGTTTTTCTGTGTAAGAAAAGGCTTTTGTCTTGCAACCCTACCCCATAGTCCAGACATATGGAAAATATGGGAGATTGTTGTTACATGTAGTACACAACCATTACTTGCCAGAAATTCCTGCAGCTCCTTCAGTGTTGCTGTAGGTCTCTTGGCAGCCTCCCTGACTCATTTTCATCTTGTCTTTTCATCAGTTTTGGAGGGATGTCCAGTTCTTTGCAATGTCACTGTTGTCCCATATTTTCTCCACTTTTTGATGATTGTCTTCACTGTGTTCCATGGTATATCCAGTGCTGTGGAAATTTTTTTTTCCCTTCTTCTGACTGTTACCTTTCAGCAATGAGATCCCTTTGATGCTTTGTAAGCTCTCTGCAAACCATGGCTTTTGCTGTAGCAGGCAACTGAGTAAATGTGAGGAAACTCCTACTAGGACAATTGAACTTTATTTGGGGTTAAATACCAAATTGTAAGTATATATGCGACCAAATAATCAAAAATATATACCAAATATAAGCTAAAAAGGACTGTAGCTTACTGCAAATGCTTACTTTCAAAAATCACTTTTAATAGAAAAACAAATAAAAACGAACCCCTGAGGGTTAAAACCATTTTACACACAGGTTAAGCGCTTTCATCTGGTATGGTATGGTATACATCTAACTGGTATAGTGTCAGAGGATTAAATGCTCAACGAGACTGCTACTGCAAATAAAAAAGGGCAACTGTGAATCATTATCTCAGAGGAACTAGTCTCCATTCTTGGTTCAAGCAGATGTCACCCCAAAGAAAAAGCAACAGAAAACCAAGCATGTTTCCTCACCTCCTCAGTCTAGAGAGGAGGAGTGTATGGACTTCTCTCAGGGCTTGTTCAAGGAGACAATGGCCTTTCATTCACCTTCATTTACAGGTTCTCCCACTCCACAGAAGGTTACTGTGGAATGTTCTTCATTGAAGGGAATAGGCCTCAGAATTCATTGACCATTTAGTACCTTATTCCTCTCATGTTCTCCCGGTGAGCTTCCCTCAGATGGTTAGAATTCCCATTCTCCTGACTCACCTGCGGATCAAGCATCCTTCAGAGAGACCAATTTAAATATGACAAAATATTTTTGAGTTGGGTCTTGGCAATCCTCTGATATCCAAAAGAGATACTACGTTCTTTTAGAAGTGGACTGTTTCCCAAACTTCTAACAAACCTTTCATGTTACTTACTAATGCTAATGCCCTTCCTCCAGACAAGGACAGCAGGATATGGATAGGTGGAGAAAGAGTTTATTGTACTTCTGCTCTGGCCTTCTGAGCAACATATTATCAGACCCAAATTACCAAATACCTTTTATCTATCCTTAACAGTTTGAACAATATAGTGGAGGACATGCAAGGTACTGAGTCTAAGCAACAAATTTTGTTCTTGCTAAAACAGGTCACTTAAGTGGCCAGACATAACATAAAATGCAGCAGTGATGCTGTTGAGGCCTCTTCCAATGGAGCTTCTACTTGGTACAGATATCTGTAGATATGCTTGGATGTGCAACCTGTGCATGCTGAAAGATTTTAAAGCTATGCTCCTTGATTCCCCGTTAACAAAAATATTATTGATGAGACAGATAGCCTTTTCAAAACCTTAGAGGAACAAGGTAAAACCATGAAAGACTGCAGATGAGTTCTTGTTACCTCTGTGCCTAGATACCAGAGAAATTACCCAACTAAGCTTTTTATTTGTAAGAAGGGGACATAGACCTTCCCAGAAATAAAAGAAGGCACCCAGGAAAAGATTTCCAGAAAAACCTGAAAAGGACCCCAGGTCTGGATCCTCCTCCCTTTGTTAATTCACTGTGATTATCTTTGTAACCCTCTCTTCTCTGTTCTTCCCTACCCCTCTCAAAAGGCTCACTCAGTCCATCTCAAACTAGGAAAAGATTACCACTGACAAGTGGGTACTGTTCTCTTTATAAAAAAGGGCTACACTGTCTGGTAAAGAACTTTCTCCCTTAAAAGGCATTCCACCTCCATCACACAGTCAGTTAAATCTTCTTCCTTCCATCCTTTCAAGAACTTCAGCTTATGGGACAAGTATTTTACTCCAGACTGTTTATGGTTCCAAGAAAAGAAGGGCTTTGCAGACTTATACCAGATCTCTCTTTGTTCAACACTTTCCTAAAGGTTCCCACTTTCAAATTGCTTTCCTTTTATTCTCCCACAGGCATTTCTAGTCTCCTTGGATGTGAGGGATGCCTACCTGCATATCTGCATACACATCCTGCATGACATTCCTCAGGCTCTATACTGGCTTATCTTACTTTCAGGTTACTGCTTTACTTTTTGGGCTTTCCTAGATCCCCCAGAGTATTCACAAAGTGCCTAGTACCTGTTATAGCCTTTTGCAGGACTGAGGGAATTCAAATATTTCCCTGTCTAGATAACCTGCTTATAAAGGCATCTTCACCTCAGAACACCTCCAATTCACTCAACCTCCTCCTGCAATTGAGTTTCACTGCCAACTTCAAAAAAATCTTCCCTCCAGCCCATTCAAGACCTCTAGTTTTCTTGAGTTGCAGACAAGACACCAGAAAGGTGCAGGCCTTCTTGCCTCAAGAAAAGATGCAGAACTTCACAATTTTTTCCAGTCCCTAACTTCTCTCAAAGCCTGTTTAGCCATGGAATTTTCCAAGAGCACTAAGATTCATGGCAGCAACCACACTAATGCTTCCTTTAACCAAGTTACATTTATTTATTTAACATTTGTTTTCTGGGAAAGTCTGACTTGGAAAGAACCAATTTTCAGTGGAGGCCTGGGGAGAAATGCTCCAGATGCATGTCTTTATATTGTGGGAGGAAATCAGAGCACCCAGAGGAAACCCACACAAACACAGAGAAGACATTCAGACTCCACACAGAAGGCACCCCAGCCAAGAATTAAACCAGAGAACCTCTTGCTGTGAGGTCCATATGAGTAACAGTCAGTGGTACTTAAAAAAAAATGTATGCTCCCAGCACTCTCACCCCCTGGGCACACAGATCTCCATCATGTCTTGTCTCAAGGGTGAAATTCTGTGTTGGGTGTCACAGGTGAACCTCAGTCCAGGATTAACTTTCAAGGCACAGACCCCAAGTCAAAAAATGTACACAGACCCCTCAGATGAGATTTGGGGAGCTTGGATGAGCATCCACAAGGTCCAGGTCCATTGGCAGTCCAGGTGTAAGGAAGACCACATCAAGCCCTTCATGTTTTTGCCTACATCTGGAAGCCAGGACCTCTATCAGTATTCACAGATAGCACTGCAGTAATGTGGTATATAAACAAGCAAGGAGGAACCAGATCATACAAGCTATGCAGGTTCGCTCAGATTGATTGGGACATGGCTACATGGATGGACATGTCCATTCAAGCAGTTTCATCACAGGGCAACTTCCTGGCAGATTCACTAAGCAGATCCATCAAAGACTCCCACAGATGGACCCTCAAAAAACAGGTCTCCCCGACATAGGCCTATTTGCCTCAGAGAGCAACAGACAGCTCCCCATCTTTTGCACCATGACTCCTTGGCATTTTGGACAGATGCACTCTTTTTTTCAATAGGCAGGGAAGTTTCTTTATGCCTCCCCTCCACTTCTGCTATCAAAGGTTTTATTAAAGATCCAGAATGAAAAAAAGGCAGTATTGGCTCTCACTTCTTTATCAGTTAGTCCGGGACACTCACCACTTGCTACCAGACAAAGTAGACCTTATTACAAAAGAAGGGCTCATTGCTTCACCCCAACCTGTCATCTCTAAATCTAATCTTATGGAGGATAGAATTCTGCTTCCATATAGATACCAATTTTCTGAGGGAGTGCTTCTGGTTTTCCAGGAGGCAGGGAGACCCACCACATAAAAATCTTACATAGTCAAATGGAAGACATTTTCTATATGGTGTGATGCAAACAATCAGGGCCCCACAAAATCCAAGGTCCCTCTTGCCTTATGCTATTTGTGTGAACTCATAGAAAGCTGCCTAGCATAATCGTCTGTTAAAGCCCATCTTTCAGCCACTTGAGCATGTCTTCCCCTCAACCTGCCTGATATAAACAGGTTTGAGGTGAAGCAATTTCTAAAAGGGGTGCTACACTTAATCCCCCTGATGAAAACTGTGAACCCATCTTGGGACCTTAGTTGTTTGCTATAAAAACTCACTCTGCCTCGTTTTGAGCCAGCTGCTGCTTCTGCTCTTAAATTCTGCACTTGAAAAACTTTTCTGTTGTTGGCTCTTACCTCTGCTAGGGGAGTCTCATCTACAGGCACTTATGGCTGTCCCACCTTTCCTTATTTTTCACAAGGATGGTGTGTCCCTGAGGGTCATCCACTCTTTCATGCCTAAAGTTGGAAATGAGATGTCTCTTGGCCAGGCCATCAATCTGCCCACTTTCTTCCCCATCCACTGAACATTTGTAAAAGACTCCAACATTCCCTAGATATGCACAGACAGCTAAGATTTTATTTTGAACAAGTTTAAGTCTAGTCGTAAGTCAGACCAGTTATTGTCTCTTTAGTGTACTCTAAACTGAGCTAACCAGTTCTAAATAAACCATTGCAAGCTAGATTTCAAAGTGCCATGGCAAATTCATGCTCTACTTTCCATGCCTACTGGTGCCTTCTACAAAAAGACTCTAAGAGAATCCTGAAAACTGTTACCTGGTCTTCTGTTACACTGTCGCTATACATTACAGAATACATGCTTTTTAAGATCCAGAGTGGACTATGATGGGTCAGTCCTTTCTGGAACCTTGAACAATTTTCAGCATTCTCGACCATCCTTCCTTCTGTTATCTTAAGGTTTGTGAATCACCTATCTGTTTGGAATTTTACAAAAGTTATCGGTAAAACATATACTGTTATGGTAAGATGTTTTTCTATTCATATGCTGCTGTATTCATGACATCAGGGAGTTTGCTTCTGGTGAACTCTCGTAGGTCTCTTCTTTATACAAAAGTTAAATGCTACCGCTCTGGTGCATGTGACATCCCACACTTCTCTCTCTCTAATGTCATTTGAAAAAGGACATCAGGTGTAAAGCAGACGTCAGCACGCACCTCTTCAGAACTTTTCTGCTGCCTGTGCAACGGTCAGCTCTGGTCATTGCATTGCCAGTAGAAGCATTTTCTTCATCCGACTTCAGATAAGAACCCCTTAAGGGTTTTCTATTTTTGTTATTTGCTGCTGTTTTGAGTTACATGTGAGGTAGGAAGGGCAAGTGTAGGTGTGAAGGCAAATTCCACATAAGGATTCACATGAGCTCTGCCTATTCTGCCTAGGCTGTGAACACGACCATACCACCTCTAGTATTTGTCGAGCATTTGTCCCCAAGACCCTCATAAGCCATCTTGCAGCCTTAAAACCATACCTTGAAAATCAGAGACTCAAACATCTAGCATCTAGGATGAACCCAACGTTGGAACACTTGGACAAGCCCCCAGTCAGGAAGGCCAAAAAGAGTAGGCCCAAGCAGACTACTGTGCCCTCCACTCCAGTCATCACTCTCAAGGTTAGTGAAGGCCCGGAGTCTGAGTTGGAGTCCTCTGAGCTTCCTTTGGCAGAAGGCCCAGAGGAAATCTGCATTTTGCCTGAGTTTAGGTCCCAGAGGGAATCTCGGGAGTCTGGGGGGAAGCAAGGCTCATTATATCCAAGGTCTCGCACAACGTCTCCCAAATCGTGGTATGTGAGGACATAGTCTCTGATTTAGTGGAGTGCTGGATGGAGTCCGGCCCTCCTACCCTCCACTGCTTTTCTGAATCCTCTCCCCTTCAAACCCATAAGAGGAAACAAAACTAAATATGTTTCTCAGCCTCTGCCTGCTTCACCTTTCGAACAGCCTCTAGCTTCACTCAAGGCCTGCTCATTGCCTTTCTGGCCTTGCATCAGGGCCTGATGCCTGCACAGGCCCCTATGCCCTCTTCCCCTAAGGGCCTGACCCAGACATCTTTTCAGGAGGAGAGGATTCATCTGATGATGAATCTCTCACCTACTCTTCTCAGATCGCTTCTCTTCTAGGATGTGCATCACCAGAGGAGGGATCCAGTGGGACTGACTCTCCTGGTGAGGACCTCACCTTTGGGGAGACCATCACCAAAATGCAAAACCTTTTCAAATGGGACAGAAGTCAAGTGACAAAGACCCAAAAAAGATACTATGATCTTCTTCAGCTGGAGTCTCCAGCCCTTCTGCTGTGTCCCCAGTGCACCCAAGCATCCAGATAGATTCTACAACATGCCCGAGGAAGCTACCTTCCTCTACAAAGCTGCTCCTGCAGACTCTGCAGTTATTTCCATGACAGTGAACAAAACCTCAACGTTACTTCACTCCACCTCTCTACTACCCTCTGACAAAGAGAGCAGAATGATGGAACATCTGGGAAAGAAAGCTTACAAATCTGCCACCCTATAGCAGTAAGAGCAATCATTTACCAGATGCACATGGCCAAGTATTCCTTGGCTCTTTTGGAAGATGTGGTTAAGCAGCTGGGAGAGCTCCCTGATTCCCCTGCTAAAGCTAAGATTTCCTATCTCCTGAACTCCTGTATACAAGTGACAAAGCACTCTAAATGCAGCTACGATGCTATAGAAGCATCTGCAAGGGCTGCTGCCTCTAGATCTGTCATCAGAAGGTACTCCTGGTTAAGCCTGCAACCACTCCCTGATGACATCAAAGCCAAGCTCCTAGATGCGCCCTTGGACGACAAAAACCTGTTTGGTTCAGCAGCTGTTGAACTCTTTAAGACCCACCAGACCAAAGGTAAAGAACTGCAGTAATTGAGACATATCTTTGTCTCCCCAGTTCCACGCTTTCAGAGAAATTACCCAGCTAAAACTTCCTTTGTCAGGTCCTCAGCTAAGAGAATACAAGCTGAACCTAGAAAAGACCACAGGAAACAGCACCCTTCTAGATTTGTCTCCTCCAGTCCAGCCTCTAAACAGTCATTTCAGGGAAAGCCTGGTAGTCTGGGACTACCAGGCCCTACACCCAGATACCTCTCTAGCCATGCGCCTCTCCCTCGCCCTTCCCGCTTGGAAGCAGGTTACTCACAACTCATGGATCCTATCTGTCATACAGCAGGGATACTTCATGAACTGGGAGACCAGACCCACTCCCAAAGGCACCCCCCCCCCACCCAAAGACCAACCCCCACTTTTTCCTCCCATCCTACAGGAACTTCTTGCTCAAGGAACCATCCAAGAGGTCCTGTCACCTGCAAGAGGAAAAGGTATTTATTCAAGAATTTTCCTAGATCCCAGGAAGGAAGGTCCCTGGAGGCCTATCCTGGACCTGCCCCACCTAAACACCTTCCTCCAAGTCTTCTCCTTCAGGATGCTCTCTCTCCCCACCCTTCTGCCACTCATTCTGCTACAGGCTTTCCTAGTGTCACAAGATGTAAAGGATGCCTACTTGCACATTCCTGTCCACCCTCTCTTCAAAAAGTACCTCTGCTTTTCTGTGGATTCTACATGCTATCAGTTATGTGCTTTACCCTTTAGTTTCTCTATGGCCCCAAGAGTATTTACAAAATGTCTGGCCCCCGGTCATGGCATTTGCCAGCATGAAAGGAATATAGCTTTTTCCCTAGCTAGATGACATCCTTATCCAGTCTACCTTGTGTTCACTGCCCTTGCAACACCTGGAGTTCACCATCTCCCTCCTTACAGGTCTGAAATTCACCATAAATCACAAAAAATCATCCCTGACACCCTCTCAAGATCAGGTGTTTCTAGGATCTTGGATTCTGACCTGGGAGATGATGGCTTGCCTGCCACCAGAAAAGATTGTGACCCTCACATCTTTTTTTCCAGGGAATCATTCCTCTCATAATCATCTCAGCCAGGGATTTCTTCAGAATCTTTGGATTCATGGCCTTGACTATCCCCGTGGTCCCCCTGGCAAGGCTACACATGAGGAAGTTCCAGTGGTATTTGAGAAACATCTACAAGCAACATCTACATCCTCTAGAGTTCATGATCCCCATGCTTCCTTGCCTGTTTAAGGAATTGGAGTGGTGGATCTCCCAGATTCAGTCATACCCAGGCTGCCCCTCCAGCCCACACCTCCAAAACAAGACCTCTTCACAGATGCTTCAGACACAGGCTGGGGGAGCAATCCTAAGAAACTGGAGAGTGAGGAATGCATGGAGAACCACTCAACAAAAAGATCACATCAATGTCAAGGAAATGAGAGCCTTGATACTAGCTTTGGATATTTTCAAGGGTCAGCTTCTCCCAGGCACTCTGATGTGGTGCACAGACAACACAACTGTGCTGGAGTACATCAACAAATGGGGGGACAAGGTCCTACTTCCTGTGCAGACTAGCCACTACAGGCTTGGGAAGTAGCACTGGAGAAACAAATCCTTCTCCAAACAGTATATATCCTCTCTGCAGGCAATGTGATGGCAAACTCCTTAAGCAGGACCATGACTCTGGCTCACAAATGGATGCTGAACAGGGAAGTGTTTATGGACATGGTCCATCAATGGGATATTCTGAATGTGGATCTCTTTGCCTCCCCCATGAACAGACAGCTCTTGACCTTCTGCTGCAGGGTACCTCATCCTGAGGCTTGGAAGTTGGACGCTCTATCAATCTTTTGGAAGGGAATGTACGCATATGCATTCCCCCTTTCCCTCTCATTCAGAGAGTCCTTTTGAAAATTCAGAAGGAACAACCTCAAATCTTGCTGGTGACTCCCTCCTGGCCAAGGCAGCATTGGTTCCCCCTACTATTTCACATAGCCAAGGGCAATCACCATGAGTTACGCAGAGAATGGATCTACTCACACAGGACAAGGGAACACACTTGCACCCACAACTGCCCACACTGAATCTCATTTTGTGGGTGATGGGGAGCTGATTTCCTTCAGACACCTGTATACAGAGAACGTGATCCAGGTTCTGCAGGAGGCCAGAAAACCAGCTGCCAGAAAATCCTACCTGTCAAAGTGGAAGAGATTTTCCTTATGGTGTTAGAAAAACATTACAACCACTGATGGCAGAGCCCCCAGCTGTCTTGTCGTACCTGTGTGATCTCATGAAGTCTGGGCTGTCATACTCTTCCATTAAAATCCACCTATCTGCCATCTTAGCTTTCCTGCACCTGGTACTTCCTTTAGTATCTAGATTAGAGGTCAAACTTTTCCTGAGAGGGACTCTTCACCTCAGGCCACCAAGGAAGCCAATTCTGCCTCCTTGGGACCTTAACTTTGTCCTAGAAAAATTGACTCTCCCACTGTTTGAACCAGCCAAAGACTACTCCCTCCAGCACTGCACTTGGAAGACCATACTTTTGGTGGCCATAACCTCTGCCTGAAGGGTCTCCGAACTCCAGGCGTTTGTCATACTCCCCCTTCATTGTCTTCCACAAGGACAGAGTATGCTTATGTACTAACCCCATGTTCATGCCCAAAGTGGTAAACAATTTGTCCTTAAATCAGACTATCAATATACCAACCTTTTTTCCATCTCTGCACAACAGAGCAGAGAAGGTAATTCACCCCCTAGATGTACACAGACAGCTAATGTTTTATTTGGCCAAAACCAAATCCTTCAGAAAATCTGACAGGCTGTTCATCTCCTACCACCCTAGAGCCCTGGGTCAGCCTGTTTCCAGGCAAACTGTATTCTTCTGGATATCAAAAAAAAATGTCCTTTTACTACACTAACCATGGTAAGTCGCTCCCAGCCCCAGTTAGGGCACACTCTACTAGGGCAGTGTCCTCCTCAGGGGCTTTTCTTAAAGGATTATACACAGATGGTATCCTAGAGGCAGCTACTTGGTCCTCAGTTCCCACTTTCACCAGAAGCTGCAAACCGCATTTGGTCTCTAGAGCTAGGGCAGGATCCTCAACGGTTTTGTGAAAGGTGCTTCTGGTCCGCCACCCCTTCATTAGGACAGGAGCTCTTGCATTCTCCCTGATGTCATGAATACAGCAGCATATGAATAGAAGGACATAGTATTGTTGTGTAAGAACTTACCATAACCTTAGATGTTCTTCTTTTCTATATGCTGCTGTATAGTTTCCTACCCAGCCTTCCATCTCACACTTGCCTGATTCCGGATTCCTGGAGTAACCGCTCTGTTGTCGCTGTATCCAGTGGCATTCAGTTCTGATGAAGTGCATGCTGATGTCCACTTTTATATCTGATGTCCATTTATGACTGATATCCAAGAGAGGTGCAGGACATCATGCACACCCTAGTGTTAGCATTTAACTTCTGTATAACAGCCAGACATGCGAGAGTTCACCAGAGGCAAACTCCCTGATGTCATGAATATAGCAGTGTATAGATGAGAAGGACATCTAAGGTTATGGTAAGTTCTTACACAACAATATTTTCTTACACAACTGTACTTTTGATAGTGCGTCACTGCATACTAAAAAAGTTAAACACTGGACTCCCTGAAATGTACATTGACAACAAGGACACAACTGTGTTTAGAAAGGGGACCTAAAATTATTGGACAAAACCTAGTAATAGGTAATAGGTTCATAGGTGTATATTAGTCTAACAACTACTAGGGCCCTTATAAGCCTAGCTGTGTGACCAGAATTGTGACCCACAAATTTGATTTCTATAGGAGGTAATTTACTGACTACCTCTGTCCATCAGAGATTACCCATCCATTGGTCCAAGTTGCACTTAAATATGGATAGAGAGGAACTCTTCTTCACATGGATGGAGATCTTGTTCCAGAGAATGGGAAATCCCTGAGAAACGTATCTTTCTAACATGTCCAGTTTGTCACAATAAAAAAAACAGTCTAGCCAACTATTTCAGTGGCCTATAAGTACATGGCAGGGAAGGTTGCATATTGGGAAGGCCTAGAGTTATGATAATTATATAAGGTCATTGTTTAATACTGGAATGTTTTGTCAATGTCATGCTAACACAGCTGGAATACAAGATTTAGCTGCATCATATGAGATGTCCTTCCATTTCACTGTTGCAGTATTCATTACAATAGGGATTCCCTGTCAAGGGCAGTATGACTTCCAGCTAGTATATGAAAGCCTTTAGGTTGCTTTAAGGTACGCAGTACATCACGCACATTCTCCTCGTGTAGTGTAGGACTTAAAGGTGATGTCTGGACATACCATCCTCAGAACTTCTTTGCCTCCAATCCAAATGCCATATTTTGATTGTCTGTCTGAATGCCCATTCTGTTGCTTGTTCACCAAGCCATTACAGATCAGTGCACCATTGGGGGTTTTGTTGTCTCATCTTTCTTTTGTGCTATTGTTGCTTGTGGGGTTTCATGTCATCCAATAAGGGTTGATGCCAGTGTGGGAGACAGATTAATCGTTCCTGCTGGACCTCTCAGTTCTAAGGATGATACATCCGGTCATCACCTTTATGCCTTATGCTATGCGAAGAGTAATATGTGTGATGCACAGCATACCTTAAAGCAACCTAAAGGCTTTGGTATACTGGCCAGACATTGGGTCGCCCTTAGCAAGGGATCCCTATTGTAATGAATACTACAACAGTGAAGAGAGGGACATCTACCGTTAGGGTAAGATTTTACACAACTGTCCTATAAAGGTGCCAGACAGATGTCAGGCAGGCAAAAAAGTTATATCTGAATCTCACCTTAGCAGTGGCATGAAATTCCATGGTCTAGACGGCATGTGGACTTTGCTATTGACAATTATATCTTGCTTTGATGTATGTTCTTTCAAAGCAGATGGATATGTGGGTATACATTCTGCTACTTTGCACACAGCCAATTAAAAATAAAGAAAAGTTTTAACGTACACGGTAATCAGGAGTAATATTATGTAACAACAGTAGTCTGGATTGTACAAACTTTTTTTTGGTATTTATGCTTTATCAAATGGTCTGAAAACAGGGCTGCACAAACTTTAAAGGAAGGAATTAAAAAAAAAAATTGCTGCTTGTGGAAATAAGGCTGCCATGGTGCTTATTAATGTAAAGCTGTATCATTGTCTGATGACAGGCTTATCTCAGGCAAAAATGCTAAGGTCCATTTCTGACTTGTTTTTCTCAAATTTGAAAGAAGAAATCTAGAGACAGTGGAGGAGGCACACATGTACACTTTTGATAAACAAGCAAAATTGGAGTGTTTGCTGTTGAAGATGGTTTATGTGAGAATCTGTGGTTATGGTTCTAAAAGGATTTTGTCCTATCTGTGGTCATGCTCCATGTATGAGAAGACATATTGGTCAGATCAGCATAAGGTGTACAAAGGTGGAACCAGTTTCTGAAGCCAGAAAAGAGTCGGAGGATAACTTGAGCAGTGCCGATATTGCAGTTTGATACTCGAGACATTTGCTGTACCTGCAGAAACTGTATTTGAGAACCCTTTACCTGAATATTTTGTAGTGCCTGAAGACATTGACTAACCCTTATCTTTGCCTGGACAAGATGTGTGTTGTTATGCCACATACACTTTGGGAATATAACTGCTATAAGGTGGTAATTGATAAAAGTGCAAATACTGTAGAATGGATACTCTGATGATTGCTTTCAACTAAAATTTGTTTTTTTTCCCACTGTTGTCTGACAACATAGTTATGGGTTAGGTGGTATAGGGAGGCTTGCCATCTTGCAAAAACACTGTTTTCACTTTGCTGAAAGTAGTTGTTATTATAAAAAAAAACACTGTTTTCAGCTTGCTGAAAGTAGTTGTTAGTATAACCACTTCGAACTATCGGCACTTGCAATAACTGAATTCATAAAGCTGTCACAAATCCATAGATTTCCTAGTTGTGAAAGGTGCCCATCTCTTTGACTAAAGTAATAAGTTATTGATGAAAACTTTTTATCCAATGAACAACACATAATCCAATCTGGTTTCAGTGATAGCTAGTCTAACAATCTGGTTTCAGTGATAGCAAATCTACCTACATCTATTTTAGTTAGAAAATAATAGTGAAACCTTGAAATGGTAAATGATTACTTATTACTTCTGTACATAGAAAAAGTTCTGAAATACAAGTTTCTTAGAATGTATGCTTTAGAAACCATGATTTACCAGCAGAATCATACTGGGAGCTCTTAGCATGCGGAGATATGTTTAAAATTTTGTCTATTAAAGGATAAAACTTTTAAAATAAACATTTCCATTTAAGTGTAACTGGTGTTTCTCCCATCATACCTTTTAACTTATTTGTTCAAAAATCTCCAAAAAAAAAAAGTAAGGGAGGGACAAAGGCCGCCAAAAAAGTTTGAGTAGAATTTTGCATCAACCCACATTTTTGAATACATAACAGAAACAGAAGGTTATGATTCAAATTGGAAAGGGATGATGATGGGGGGTGAAGTTCAAGAAATGAGGAGAGACTGTGATTTTGTATGCAAATCCTTATGGAGAATAATAGCAACCATACAGAATATTATAGTCATAAAATTACAGAAAGTATTCTAGGAACAAAGCCTGGGAATGGAGAAAGGAGATTTTTCCAACAGGCAAGGGGGGCTGAAATTTACTGGAGAAAACTGGCAAAGGAACCAAGGTACTGTCAGCAAATAACTAGAGAGGGAAAGCTAATATAGTGGGTTGAGGCCAAGAAGAATTTTGGACTGCCTTGCCTACCAAAGATTGATAGCATACAGGCGAAAAGAAAGGTACAGGGGAATCCTAAGTGAACACTGTCTCTAGTAGAAATTTTAGATGAGTATGGAACAGATGCTGCTTTTAAAAAAGGTTTAGGGCTTATAAAATAATTATAGGAATCAATCAGATGAGATTATAGAATATTGGGAAGAGAGCGTGGTAAAGCAATTTACAAAGGAAAAAAATGTGAGGACATGCATTTGGCTACCCTCAAGCTAACTTCAAATAATTTTTTTCTCAGGTAGATAGCAAATGTTGGAGAGATGAAGAGGAAAAAAAGTACAACTGAGAATATATTTTCTGGGAGTGTAACGAGTTGGCAGATTTTAAAAATTCCTTCCAGAGTACTCTGTCAGAAATACTGGAGACGCAAATAGCTGTAACTAAGAAGTGATTCTTTTGAGTTGAGACACAGGATCTGAATTTCCTAGGAATAGTATGGCCTTAAATTTAACTGTGTGGAAAAAAGGCCATTACTAGAAAATGGAAATCAAAATCTATACCAACTTTATTTGAAGCATTGAATGTTGTAAAAGAGATAACAGAACTTTAAGATGAATGTCTAGAAAAGGGAAGGAGCAAATTACATAGAAATAAATTGAATTTGTGGGAACAGTACCTACAGAATAATATTCGGGAGGAAGAAGGTTTAAGGGAAGGCAGGAATTACTGGTACTGAATGTCAGTTGTTATAAAGAAAAAATCTATGTAATGCATATAAATGGAATCATGCTAACATGGTTTGCTTTTTATTAATGTGCATTGCCTATGCCTTATGTGATAATTTAATAAAGGTATTTAAAAAACACATTTTGAAGAATAAGAAAATTTTCAGTAATTTAAAAAAATCAAAAATTTTGCAAGGGGAAAGGGCAAAAAAATGAGGTAAAATCAGGGATGCGCTGTGAAATTAGGTTCAGTTGAGAGTTATGATGTTATGTTGTCCTATCTCGCCTTCATTCTTACAGTGATGGATTCGGATCCGATTCTCAGCTCTGACTCGGCCGAATACACACCTGAAAGACTCAAACCTGGCTAGTGGCAAGTGGGTATCCCATAACGCAGTGGTGTAATTCCCCAGATCTCATTTGCTTCTTTACGAGGTTGGATGTGCTCATCTTGGCCATGGCTAAGTTGTGAAAAATGTTCTTCTTTTTTCCTTTTAGAACCAGTAATCTCTTTCTATATTATAGTAGATAGTGTTTTTCTTGCATTGTAGTTGCATAGTTAGCTTTAAAATTTAGTAATACCTAAATTGTTATAGCTTCTACCCTTTGGTGCTGCTTTTGGCAATCATTTCTTAGGCCTTACTGTATCCCTTGTAGTGGTTGTTGCTGTATCTTGTCATAGATAAATAGTAGCTTGTTTACGTTAGAGAGCTCTTCACCTGTTTTAGTTAGAGGGCTTTGTAGTTAGTGTGTTATTTTTCTGGGAAATAGGGCTGTTTGAGTTAGAGGCCCTATTTTATTCCCTTGCTAACTGTCTCTCTAGTGTTTCCTGTAGTTAGCTGTAGATCAGTTTAGTGTAGTAACTTAAATTTCTTGTTGTTATATTGTGGTCTTGTCTTTATCATGTCAAAAGACCCAAAAGAGAGGGAACATAAGTCTTTGGGCTTCAAAAAATGCCAGAAGTGTTCACAAAATATGTCTATCACAGATGGTCATGTCATATGTGCGTATTGCCTTGGTGCTATTCACTTACAAGAGGATTGTACTTTTTCGTCATTCCTTCAGTGCCAGGGTTTTACAAGAAAGGAGAAACAAATTGATCCTTAAAGGGCTCTTAAAGCCAACTTTTGAGGAAGCTATCCACAGTTCTTCCTTTTCTTCTTCTCCATCTTCTAAAAAGGACAAACCTCAAAAGAGACAGTCACATGCTACATCGGCTCAGTCGGAGCTGCCAGTTAAATTAACAAAAATTTCTAAGGCCACTACCTCCTTGGCTGCACAGTCCTCTGAGCCATCGGAGGGTATACGTATTGACAAGCCTGGTTCTTCAGTTCCAAAGCCTTCGGAGCCACAAGATACCTCTTCACAGGGATATTTCACCAGTTTCCCCAACACTGAGGTCTCCCATTTTGCACAGGTCTCGTTCTCCATCCCTTTCCTCCAGGTCCACCAGGAGCTTATCTGACGATGACGTGAAACAGGTGGTGCACAGACTCTTGACGTCGCCGGCGCTGACTAAATTGTTTTTGGCTCTGACCCATTTTATCCCGGAAGCTACTGTACCTATCAATACCCACTGTTGTTCCTCCTCCGAGCCAAGCTGGACTGCTTCGTACTACTTACTGTGGATCCATCGATTCCGAGACCCCCTTCAGTGTTCATTGAGCCGACTTCCGCTCTGACACACTCGTTGCCATCCAGAGAGTCTGGGAGCTGGGGAGAGGGATTCTCAGACCGAGGCCCCTTGGAGCATTGGTCCGGGTTAGCTCAGCTCCTACATTGGCCTCGGGTCCAATCTCGCTGGTTCTGGTGCCTTCCTATGTCTCCTCTGAGCCGAGGGAGTCTTAGGAGCCAGTGGGAGCTGCCTTTGATCTGATGAGTGTGCTGTCTTCCCATACAGCTCCACATAAGGATACCAGCACTCATCCCTCTAAGGCACCAGCTACTGTCTCGGAACCACCCATTCCAAGGACAGCAGAGATCCAGAGTCTCAGGATCCCCCATTGGGCGAACCCCTCTCCTCCAAGGCCTCCCCAGAATATCCTTTTCAGGAGCCACCTCAGAAGAGAACTTGCAAGAGGAAGCACGTAGACTCTCCAGATGAGTCAGTCACTTCAGACACTGACCTCGAGGAGTCGGAAGGGTCCCCACGGTCATACTCTGATGATATCTCATTTGCAGATATTCCAGAAATCCTGAAGCAGAGAGGTAGCTGGCAGACCACACTCCCTTCTGATGAGGAGTCAGTGTACCTGAAGGCTTTTGGATCTCAGCCTTCAGCCTCCTGGGTGTCTCCGCCTTTCGATGAGCTAATGGACCTGCTTAGTCAACAGGCATGGGAGTCACCTAACACAGTGGAACCAGTCCCTCAGAGGCCAAACAAATTCTTATCAGCTCCTTTGGGAAAGGATTTCCTCACTAAGGGGGTACCTGTAGATACTATGGTGGTGGCAGCAGCCACCAAGAAGGAACGAGACATCTTCATCTGTTCATTCTCCGAATAAAGACTCTCGAATGATGGACAGATATGGGAAGTGTGTCTTTTCTTCATTGACATTTACACTTTGATCACTGAATTACCTAACTCACTTTACAAGGCTACAAGGAGAAAGAGCTGGGAGATACCCTGCAAGGTACATTAGCTGCGGGGGTGAATGAGAAGGTCTCCTTCCAGCTATCCACCTTAAATTCCATCGTCAACTCCTCCATGAGGCTGATATCCTACACAGCTGATGGAGCGAGTAGGGCAGTGGGTTCCAGAGTTTCCCTTAGGAGACACTCCTGGATGCGCTTGTGCAATTTTGTGGAACCCTTTAAGTCTACTTTTACTAATTACCCTTTTGATGGTTCCTTACTCTTTGGGCCCAAAGTAAAAGACACTCTTACCCGATGCAAGCAGGAAGGAAACTCTCTCTCTGCCATTGGAGTACGTTTTTTTGTACCTTCAAGACCTTATCCTAAAGGTCAGAAGAGTGAGAAAATGTGGTTCAAAAGATCCCAGAGAGTTTTCCAGGATGCACGGGGTGATTCCTTCCCCAGGGGCAGAGGGGGAGGTAATGGTAGACACCACCCCAGAGGCAGAGGGGGCCTGCAGAACCAGGGTGACCGTGATTCCTTTTGCGGATGCCCTTATCAGCACTCCTGAAAGAAGGCCCAACTGCTCTACTCTGGAGGCAGTCAGGGGATGTTTATATATGTACCCAGAAGTCTGGAAAACTATCACAAGAGACAAGTGGGTACTAAGAATAATATCTAGAGGATATTCTATTCCCTTCTCCAACCCTGTTCCACAGACCAGAACAATCCCAGATGTTCCACCCAATCTGAGGGAGCAAGCAACTATGGAGATTCAAAAGTTGCTGCACAAAAGAGTCGTCCAAGAAGTCCCCACAGACCAAATAGGACTCGGAACTTACTCAGGGTTCTTTCTGGTGGCAAACAAAACAGGGGACTGAAGACCCATATTAGACCTGAGCAGATTAAATGAATCTGTCAAGAAGTCAAAGTTCCGAATAGTGACACTGCAGTCTATGCTTTTCTTTTTAGGGAAAGACGATTGGATTGACTTCAACAATTGGCTAAGCTTCTGGTGGCATTCTAAGGGGATCCAGTATCTGTCTGCCTGGGACGACATGGTCGACAGATCATGATGCTTTGCCAGAGATGGCCTGCACCTGTCACCCCTGGGATTCCGGATACTGGCAAATTCTCTTGCCGCCGATATAGTGCCTTTTTTAGGCAAAGTTGAAATGACAAATTCACCACCATAACAGGAACAGGCAAGCAAAACCTGAGGGTAATGCTACTCAATGCTAGAAGTCTAAATCTCAAAATGCACTCACTTGAGGCACTCCTTAAAATGGAGAACATCGATGTCTGTGCAGTGACTGAGACCTGGTTCAAGGCTCCAGAGAGCACCCCTGCATTACCAGGCTGTAACTCATACTACACTTTTCGGCCATCTAACCTGGGCCAGAACACCAAAGCTGGAGGTGTGTCCATATTCATTAAGGATATCCACACCTCCAGGCTAGTTGGTCAGCGTAATGCAGCCGAGGTTATCCAAATGCAACTAACTCTGGGCAAAACTGCAATCCAAATTGTAGCTTGCTACAGATCCCCGACCATGCCCCAGGATTTCCACTCCTCTTTTCTTGATATACTGGAAAATATTACTGTTCAGGCAAACACCCTAATATTGGGCGATTTCAACTACCCCACCATTAACTGGGAAAACTACTCATGTACCAACTCCTTTGCTCAGCGCTTTCTGGAATTCATAAATTCCAATGCTCTGGATCAACTTATTCACACCCCCACCAGGGGCAACAATATCCTAGATCTAGTCATTACCAACATGCGTGACCGGTGTTCCACACCTGAAGTCAACTCCTCGTTGGTCAGATCCATCCATAAGCTAATTACCCTAGATATCCACATCCCACTCCCACCCCAATTAAGGAAACCACGGTAAAACATTTCTCCAAAGCCAACTTCATGCTTCTTAAGACAGAAGTGGTGAACTTCATGACACCCATGCCGATGGACAATGCAGTTACGACGGCTGAACCCTACACAAATGCACTCTATAAGCACTTACATGAGTGCATGGATTGTGCTATCCCAAACAGAACCAAGATGCTATCCTCCAAAAAAAGAAAGCCAAATTGGTGGTCCCCTGCCATAAACAAACTCTACAACAGAAGGAAGAAATAGTTCCAAAAGAGAGTAAAATCCCATGAGTGGAGTAGCTCCCTGGTCACCCTCAGCAAGAAGCTGAGATCCCTTATAAGATCCTGCAAGGCTAGCTATGAAAACAAGATTGCCACTGATTCTAAGGACAACCACAAAGCATTCTATAGCTATATCAATAATCTCAGTGGCAACACCCAGATCTGCTCTGAGTTACAGCACAATGGCAGAAAAATTACAGAACCAACTGATATTGCCAACATCCTGGCAGATAGGTTCACTGCTAACTTTACCCCCCTCTCACCCCCTAATGGGCCCTTATCTATACAGGAAGAATGCAGAGTCCCTGTAATCACAACTTCACAGGTAAAAGCAGCACTCTCTAAAGCCAAAAACACAGCATCCATGGTACCGGACAACATCCCAGGCTGCGTTTTACACGAACTTCAGAACAAACTGGCTCCCCACCTAAGTACCATGTTCAGTCATAGCCTCACGTCAGGCTTTGTGCCCACGGAATGGCGCACAACAACAGTTATCCCACTCCACAAAGGGGGAGCTACCACTGATCCTGGGAACTATCGCCCTATTAGCCTGGCGAGCCTCATCTGCAAGGCCATGGAACGTATCATCATAGAATTCATAAACAAAGACATTGGTAACCTCCAAACTCTGGGCCCCACCCAGTTCGGGTTTGTGAAAGGCAGACCTTGCCTCCTGAACCTGGTCGACTTCTTTGAGGCAGTCACCAAAGCCATAGACGAGGGTAAGGTGGTTCACACAGCCTGTCTTGACCTTGCCAAGGCTTTCAACACCATCCCCCATTCTGGAGTTATAGCTAAATTCACTAAACTAGGTATAAATCCCTATGTCACAAGATGGGTTGCTATTTGGCTCACTGACCGAACCCACACTGTAAAAGTTGTAGACTCCAAATCTGACTTCAAACCAGTGATAAGTGGAGTACCACAGGGTTTAGTCCTGGGACCTCTCCTGTTTGGTATCTACTTCTCTGAAGCACAGGTTAACATAGAAGGCCTCTGGCTAATGAAGTTCGCAGATGACTGCAAACTAGGAGCTATAGTCAAGTCCCCAAATGATGTGGTCATCCTGTAGAAAACCAATAATTCAGCTGGTGAATCACTATTCTCCAACTCTGCTGGTAAAAACTGGAACCTACTTCCTGCTGAACTCACCACTGACCCCTTCTTATCCCAATTCAAAAAATCCCTTAGGAAATGCACAAAAATGCAGTGGCTTTGTCCCTGTACAAACCCTGACTAACCCCCACTCAAACATAATTCATAAATGAGAACCTCATTACAGGAATAAAACTGACTCTCTAACTGTTTAAAATTCTGTTAATCACCCACCTACTGGAAAGATTTAAACTACACCATGTATGATAACCACCTTTAATATGTGTTTTCCTTTTTCAGATGAAATCTTTAACTATTTGTTTCTCAGCTACTTGCTTCTGACCTTTGCTGTGTGTATGTGAAAAAAACATGTACCTCTGTGTACATATTGTTAAACAAACCTCAGTTTTGTGATAACTCACTGTAATAATTTCACTGTATTTACACTTGTTTTTGTACATTTGGAGCTTTTCTCCCCGGGCCTCCACTGAAAATGGACCTGTATCCAGTCGGACTTTCCCGTTAACAAATGTAAAATAAATAAATAAAATAAATACAGAAGGGCATCACTGAGAACAGATGCCTGGTGTGAGAGCCATGGCCTCAAGCTCAATGCCAAAAAGTGTATTGTTATCCCCTTTGGTAAAAACTCTGTACCCATGAACTACCACATAGGTGGCAGTCTTCTTAACACAGAATGTGTGATGAGACCTTGGGACCCAGGTGGACAGTAGTCTCTCCTTTGAGAATCACATTGCCACAGTAGTCAGGAAATCTTTCTACATAGCACACCTCATCACAAAAGGGTTCTCATCTAGGAAAAAAGAGGTCATTGTTCCCCTCTACTCGACACTCATTAGACCCATTATAGAGTACAACGCCCCTTTTGAAATGTACCTCACAAGACATCTGCAGCAGCTGGAAAGGCCACAGAAGTACCTCACAAAGAGAATTACTGGCCTCAAACAGATGCCCTACACTGATAGTCTCAAAAAACTCCACCTTTACTCTGTAGCATATCGCCTACTCTGAGGTGATCTCTGCCTAACATGTAAAGCTGTGTCAAACCCAGAGCTGTTGGACATGCTATACCTAAAGAAATCCCAATCCCTCCGAGCTACATGCTCAATGGGCCTAAACCTTGTCACCACAATAAACAGGACTTGCTGGAGGGATAGATTCCTGTCCCAGAGACTTCCCATACTCTGGAGCAAGCTACCCATCTATGTCAAGCAAATTTCCTCATTAAAATGCTCATCTGGAGCATTTCTCCCCGGGCCTCCGCTGAAAACAGGCTCTGTGGAACCTAGTCGGACATTCCCGGTCAACAAATGATAAATAAATAAATAAATAAAAAATTAACACTCTTCAAGAAAAATCTTGATGAGTGGATGGGAAATAGGAAATACACCCTGGGGATCACTTCTGTGGCTCTGTTCAACAGGGTTGCAGGAAATTAACTTTCTTGGGTTGACATAAGCCAGAGAACTTTGTTGGCTAGGCTTACTTAGGCCCTTGGGCTGATAGCCTAGTACCTACCTACGAACCTATGGATGTGCTCGATAGAACTTCAATATGCTTACTATCACATAAAAATGGATAGGACATTGAGAAGGTACTTACGTTTCCGGCTGGGAGCCAGTCATTATCAGTTCTGAGCTCTGCCCTTTGGTCTCACTACAGCCCCCAGAGTGTTGACCCAAATGCATGGCAGTAGTCACGGCTCACCTGAGGCATCTAGGATTCTGAGTGTTTCTAGATGACTAGCTCCTATCTGCCACCACCAAGCATCTACTCCAACAAGCCAGGGATCTGACATTGGACGTTTGCGCTCAGTTAGGAATTACAGTCAGCTTTCAAAAATCTGCTTTGTTGCCCTGTCAACATATTACTTTTATAGGCGCAGATGTAGACACCGCTTCTATGGTAGCACGTCTTCCAACAGACAGAGTTGCTGACAGCAGATACTTTATTTTCTTCCCCAAACCAAGGTGAAAGCAAAGATAGTTTGAAGATTATTAGGGACAGTGGCTTCCACAAAACCTATGGTTCCTCTTGCCAGAATGCACATGAGGATCCTTCAATGGCTGGTGCTCTCCCAGTGGTCACTTCTAAAGCTTCCTATGTCTCACCAAATCAGAATAACGGAATCATGCAAAAATGACTTATGATGGTAGATACACTCCAGTCATGTGACCATAGGGGGAGACCCTTTGTCCCACAACAACCCATAGCTACGGTGACCACGGATGCTTCCCAGATGGGGGGGGGCATTATCTGGGGCGAACAGTCCAAGGTACATGGCAAGAACACGAGGCTCACTTGCATATAAATGTCCTAGAGATGAGAGCAGTGCTTCTTGCGTTGCAAGCACTTCACAACTCTCTCCCTTATTAAGACCTTCCTTTAAGGAACACCTTTCTCCTTGGAATTTAAATTTTGTTCTCTCTCACCTGACATTACCACCTTTTGAACCCTCATCATCTTCAGACCTCAAGTTCCTTTCCTGGAAGACCATTTTTCTGGTGGCTATAACATCTGCTAGAGGAGTATCTGAGTTGCAAGCTCTAGCTATTAAACCACCATATTTGATATTTCATAAGGATAGGGTATCCTTGCGAACTAATCCATCATTTTACCTAAAATCTCTTCTTCAACTAACATAATTCAATCTATTGAGCTTCCAGTCTTTTTTCCTAATCACAGCAACAAGGCAGAATACAAATTACATAAACTAGATGTGCACAGGCAACTTAGATTCTATTTGCGTAGGACAAAAGATTTTAGAAAATCTGACCAGTTATTCCTATCCTTTTGTGAAGCAAAGAAGGGTAGCTTAGTTTCAGAAATGACTCTTTCCAACTGGCTCTCAAACTGCATTACATTAATTTATATCTCAAATAACAGAGATTTACCATTTAAGGTGAAGGCTCATTCCACTAGAGCAATGGCTACGTCTTCTGCCTTTCAAGCCAGAATTGTTATGGATAATATTTGTGCAGCAGCCACCTGGACCACTCCTCATACATTTATCATGCATTACAAAGTGAATTTAGCCTCCAGGGACAGGGCCTCCTTTGGTTCCATAGTGCTTAAAGGTGTACTCTCATAAGCCACCCAGGGAAAAGGTGCTAGGGGCACTGTCCCATCATTGTAAGAATGAAGGCGAGAGAGGGCAACATAACATAAAGAAGTTATGTACTCACCATACCATTCCATGTTTGTTGTCCATATCGCCTTTCATTCTTATGAACCCTCCCTCCTTCCCCCTTCCAAAGACTCCTTGTGGACCTGGTGGATGTTGTACTTCCTTCAGGAGTTTTGTTTCTGTTTGTTTCTCCTTACATTGGGGTTAGCATATATTTGTGTGTGTGTGTATATATATATATATATATATATATATATATATATATATATATATATATGTATTTAGTTGTTTGCAATTCATTTAGTAGTAGCAGCAAACAAGATCTGGGGAATTACACCACTGCATTATGGGATACCAACTTGCACGAGCCAAGTCCGAGTCTTTCAGCTGTGTATTCGGCCGAGTCGGAGCTGAAAATCGGCTCCAAACCTATCATCGTAAGAATGAACGGTGAGATGGGCAACAAAGATGGAACGTTATGGTGAGTACATAACTTCTTTTTTCCCATACAGTATAGTTTTGAAACCTCCTTAATGTAATTTACATGAGCTACTTCTGCAGGGCTGCATCTTGAAGTAATTTCTTGGCTTCTATTCCATGAACATTGCTTTTGCTATTGCTGAGTGTTGCTTTTATATTTTTAATTTCTTTAGCAAGTAGTAGTAATATATACATACATAAATAATTTTAAGGGGTTTTGACTTGATTTAAAATGCAACGTTGTTTTTATATGAAGAGGTTACATTATACTAAGTGGTTACGACTTACATACTGCATGCATTCCTTCAGCGTTGAAGTAATTCCATGGTAATCAACTTTAGCTTTCCAGAAACTGAAAATATTAGAGGTTTGGAATACTTTGATGGGGTTGCTTAATTACCTGTAAATATGTGGTCTGCTTTGATATAGTCTGAAATCAGAAATGGACTACAGTAAATGTAATTGTCTGTCACATTTATCTGTTTCTGTACTTAATGCCAGCAGTCCATATGGTCACCAGCTAGCAAAATGTAGCCTTTCATTGCTTACTGAGGTATGTGATAGTCTCCAGCAAAATGTGTTCCTAATCCTAGTTCATTCTTATGTGGGTATTTGGTTCATAAGATGTTTCTTTTGTGCATATAGGCACGTTGCAGCACTAATAATTTTGGCCTACAAACCTCACAGCACTGAGGGTCAACGAAGGAGGTCTCAGATTTTGTACCACCTTATTGCATATATTCTGTGAAATGGTGCCATCATGCACTGATAAGGCCATTTTTTATACTCTGCTGAATTATTTTACTGTTTTTTTTTCCCAAGACTATAACTACATTAAAGTTAAGACTTAAATGGTACTTTAAGCATATTATTGTATTAAATCAGTGATCTTTTCATTTACTTTACAACTGTACAGTTGTACTTACAGTTTGTAACTAAGATACCTAGAGTGAACTGTCACTCATTCAGTGCACATAAAGTATTCCTTTCATCCCAAGTCGGTTATTGCAGTTTTATGTTAATGGGAAAGGGACCATTTCCGGCATTCCTAATGTGGCTGTGAAATATTGTCATGTCTACCAGTCTGAAGCACACCAGTCTTTGTGTAACATGTGTGACAAGGCAATAGTTTGCTGCCACAATGATGTTCCTGTACCTTGAGGTTACATAATACCAAATAAAATAGTTTTAAGTGAGAATAGATCTTCCAGTCAAATCGCCAACAGGCAATCTAAATGTTTGCTTAATCCATGTAGTCTTGCAGTTTAGCTTCAAATACTTGGATAAAGTTAATCTGTTTTACATGCACTGCTAACCCACATCAGTCTGACAATCCTCTAGTACAGCTTATTTTCTTGATTTTAGTTTGCTTCCATTTTTTGTCCTACAAACTTCAGGTGTGAATCTCTGGTAATCTGGTAGACCAGCTTCAAGTGCATACTTTTTCATACATTTCATTCATTCTTTCATTCTATGATTACCCGCTTAATCCAGTTCAAAGTCATTGGGGTGGCAAGAATAGTTCTTCTGAAAAGGGTGCACACGTGCCACACAAACACAGCCCCCCCCCCCCACACACACACACACCTACTAATATTCAGTTTACTTATGGTGTGTCTTTGCAATGTGGGAAACCAGATTATTTGCCAAACTCCCTAGCATGCATAGGGAAAACATGTACAGATTGTTTTGAAGGCATCCTTGCTGAGGACTGAAATGAAAGACCAACTACTTTGAAAAAAAAACAACACTGACTGATTTGTTTTCATTTAAGTTTGTTGACCAGGTTGGTATTCTTGTCACTTGACTATTTTTAGGAATTACTCAAACTATATCAGCAGTTTAGACAAGGATTATACAAATCAGCTTTTGCACTGGCAGTTGAGTTTATAGTAGCAAATAAGATGTGCAGATATCAGTGAAGTGATTCCACTGCAGCCCCTACAAGTTTCTGTCCACTTATAGTGTACCAAACCGTATAAATGGTAAGCTGCACAGCTTGAGTAGTGCAGCTGCATTCATATTTACTTGATAGTAAAATTACTATTACTGCTGATTAAACACATGGTTTAATTGGCCTGTCCCTAACAGGGATAAAACTGCACCTCCATTTGGGAGGAAGCATACATGTTTGTGACTAGATAATAGGCTTAAGCATGTAGTCTTGAGTTTGATTCCCTTTGTCTCTACTTGTACTGCGCATCTCTGAGCAAGTCAAGTAATCAAGCTATTTCTTCTATGTCAGCCTTGAAGGGGCCATGTGCGTAGCTATCATATCTGCTCACAAAATAAAATCTGATAAAAAAGCTGTCATTTAGGCAAAGGCATCCCATTATATGAGTAGTTTACATTGCAAAAATCTGTTAGACATGATATTTAGCAGAGCTTTGTGCCTATATTAAGAAAAACCTGCAAAGGGAAATAAAATCAAGTATGAGTAGAACAAAGAGGTCTGTTAGAGGAAAGCACCATTCTGGTTAAAGAGAATGGTAAACCAGGTCCAGTTAAGTGTAAGGCCAACAAAATGATGAAAAATGGGAGGCAGTAGGAGAAAATGCCTGTGATTATGCCACGTAAAAAAGGCCACATTGTTCATTCATCTGCCTGTGGTGACCATATAAATGTTGATGTTTAAGTAAGGGATGTAAAAATGGATTTTATATGGACTGGTGAACACAGAGAGGCATAATGGGAGACTGGAAGGGTGTTCATAGTTGCAGTAGATCATGCAAAGCTAGCAAATGATTTTTTTACTACTGCATTTGTTAACATGAAAGTAAGTTTGGATAGGAACAAATCAACAGATGGTAAAGCGAATGGGGAAAAGGCAGAAAAGTAACTTGAGTCTTGGGGGATCCAAGACAAAACATCCTAATGAGCTGTCTTCCAGGGTGTTAAAAGAATGTACAGTACAGCAATACAGAAATTGTAACTGTTAATCTAGCTGATAAAGGTACAGGTTACAGTATGTACAGAAAAATGCAATTTGAGAGTTATATAATTTTCAGTCAGAGAATGACCCCTGGCAACACAATGCATAGACTTATCTGTAAGGGAAATGATAAAGACCTGTTGTAGTTTTCCATATGTTATGCAGAATGAAAAAAGAATTGAGAAATCAGACTTTCATTAATGATGAGGTTAGTAGTTTGGTATTGCAGTTGATGCAAGTCAGTTAGATACCTATAGAAGTTGAGGGTGAATTAACCAGGTCTGATACAATAGCCATGTATCTGCCAGATGAGGTTTTTAGCATTTGTTTAAATTTTTTTACGTAGGAATGGGATACTAAATTGTGGAGCAGAGGGCTCCATTTTTTAGATATGAAGTGAGAGAAGAGGGAATCACCAGCTGTGTTGTTGACTTTTGTTTCCTGTAATAGTAATCATTACTTGAGCGGACTGATCTATTGTTTGAGTATGGAAGTATTACATTTTGGAGGGTGGGGGTTTTATCAGGTTGGTGAAGGATTTTGTGGGCAAAAATTATTTGGCTATAGAGGAGGAGTTGGGGAAGTTCAAGCCATTTAAGTTGCTTAATGACATGACCTAAAGTGAGAGTCTGTAGCAAACCTGGCTGTTTTATTGTAGCAGGAATAGACTTTGGCAGTTTGTCTATCTCAAGTTTGTGAGTACTGGTGAGGCAAAGAGGAGGGTAGATATGAGATGGGTACATGCAATGGTGGATTTAGCCTAAGTAAGGAATTGCTTATTTCTATAAAGAACACCCAATTTTTATGCACTTACTTTATGGTTTGAGAGATATGGATGTCAAATCTCGTATTACAGTCAATTTCAACACCTAATAGTTTAGTGTGAGTTACAATAGAAATTTTGGTTTTGTTCTTAGACATAATATTGGAGAAGGTGATTGATGTGGTGGATCTTGTCAGGATAAACAGAAGGAGCTTTGTTTTGTTAGGGTCTAGAATTCGCTTGGAGTTTGTGAGCCATGCTTCAACTGAGAGAAATGAATCCTGTGTAACTGTATGGAGCTTTTGTAGAGAGGAGGCAGAGCAGTTTAAGGTTGAGTCATCTGCATATTGTATAACAGAAGTATGAAAAGAGGAAGTATGTAAATTGTTAGTAAAAAGAGAGAATAGTAGGGGTCCTAAAATGGAGTCTTTGGGAACTCTTATTGTAACTGGAAGAATAGGGGATAGGTTGTTCTACCACTGAACAGCCTGTTGGCAACCTGATAAATAACTTTGGAGCCAAGAGTTAGAGGGTTGACTGATATTAAACTCAGAAAGAAGTTGGATACATTAACTATGTGTGACCATGTGAAAGACCTTGGAAAAGTCAAGAAAGATAGCAGATATAAATTTCCCATTATTTCTGTGGTAGTTTACTGTATTGGAGAAATACATTAATGATGTAGTAGTGATATGGGAGGAACGAAAGCCCTTTTGGGTGGAGGATACAAGTTTATGTGAGTATAAGTGATTTATTTATGTATGCATCTTTCTAAGATTTTAGATGGGGGGGATAGTTAATTTTGTATAATTACCACCTTTGTGTAGGGGTATTATGTGGGAGATTTTCCAGATCTCTGACTTTATTTTCGGATATAGATCTATTGATAAGTATGGTTACAGGGTAGGCAATTGCATTAGCAGCAATTTGCAGAAATTCTGCTGGAACTTTGTCTGTGGCTAGGGTTGTAGGTTTTAGTTTTTTAAGCAGATTTTTATGCTGTTGATAGAGACTGGTTGGAATGTAAAAGAGTTGATATTAATATTTGTCTTGGGTGGTTCAGTAGAAGGGGGAAGTTTTTAAGATTAGATATGGCAAGTATGATTTCAGTGAAAAATTTGTTGAATTGGGTTGCTGTGTTTTCAGTAGTGTTATTGGTTGATGGAGAAGGTGTGGTGGAGTTTCATGGAAGGAGAATTTTGTTAATGGTTGCCCAGAATATTCGAGGGTTTCTTTGGTGCTTCTCCTGAGTGTTCTGGTAGTAATTAATTTTGTCTTGTTAAACTGATTTTTTTACATTATTCCTGAGCTCGAAGTAAGATTGTTTTGATGCATGGACATGGTAGAATGCCACTGGTTCCAGGCTTTGTCTCTAGTTATTAGTAGTGACCTAGTTTCCTTACTTTGCCAAGGAGCAGCCTTTGCTTTGGTTCTAGTGGTTCTAGGAGGTGCATTTGTGTTCAAGATATCTAAAAAGGCAGTGCTGAAGAATTGAACTGCTGCTTCTAGGGAAAGTAGTTTTATGGGTGTCCAGTTACAGGCTTGTAATGCTGCTAAGAAATTAGTGGTGTTAAATGTTTTTTGTTCTTTATTAGATGGTAGGTTGATTTATTGTTGTGATGAAATCAATTTAGTAGAAAGTTTGGGTGATGGTCACTGTCAGGGAGACAACCAGACTGAAAGGAGAGGTTAGGTCTGTTTATTAATATCCAGTCAAGGGTTGATTCCTTTTTGGTTGCCTTATCCGTTCTTGTGGGGGAATTGGATAATTTGAGTAAGTCCATAAAGGCTGATAAAATTTGTGGTGTTTTGAGAGGAGCAAGTCAACCAGTCAATATTGAAATCACCCATGTGGTACTGAGTTGTAGGTCCGATGCCATATGTTTTCCAGGGTAGTTGTATTGTTTCCTGGAGGGATGTAGCATCCAGTTATGTTAATTAGTTACTTGGAGTTGATTTCTAGTTTGGAGAAAAATATTTCTGCATTACTGACATTGAGAATGGTGTCTAGAGCCTTTTTTATTTCCTCACCCTCATACTGACCCTAACTTTCTCACCGTTTGGTTACCCCTGTATTCCTGCTGCCACCATATGCCTGTAATTTTGGACCTAATTGCCACTGGCTGTCCTATAGAGCTTATGCCCTTAACAGCAATACAGTCATAAAAACCAGGACATTTTCTTCATCACTACTTAGAGGGGCTTTTACCTGTCCCTATTTCCCCCAAGAGACTGCAGTAGGCTGACTTAAAGGTACATGTTTTAATTTATAGGTATATAGAAACACTTGTATAAGGAACCTGGATATGCCATGAAGCTCTGTACCCAGTCACTGCCCTGCCTCTGCAACATGGTGTTCCTAAGTCTCCTACCCTGAGACAAGTGAAGACCATTCATCACAATCTTCCCCAGCCAAATCCTTCAGCACTTCATTTAACCAAGGATGCTTGAATTGCACTTAGTGGCAAAAATGTGTGCACCAGTAAACCAGCAACCTGGATTTATTACAAATGTGTGAAATGATACAGTTTGGATGGGAACCAATAGAAAAACACAGTCTTCATGTGCTGACATTTAACAGGGCAAAGGAGGAAAAGGATGTGGGTTAAAGATCATAGTTCAGTTGAGTGAGAGTATAATTTATGAAGGAAGATAATATGCCAGTGTGCATGGTATAATAAGTAAATTCTAGGGGTGCTGAGGTCATGCTACTCTACACGGCACTGGTGAAGCTAGATTTGGAATACCCTGTACATTTCTGAAATCCATATTGGTAAAAGGAAATTAAAATGGTGAAAAACATGCAAAGTAGTAATGGTGAAAGATACAAAGGAATTTAGACCAGACCACTCTTAGGAAGCTGGGCATTTATGCATGAGAAATGAAGGTGGATTATAATTTGGATACACTGTAATATTCCCACCATGGCTGACAAAAGAAACAAAAAATCCATGATAAAAAGAGATAAAGCCTGGAAAATTTGGTATACAAGTAGAACTCAAAATGCCTTCCAGGAATTTAGACATCTTAGAAACCTTCAAAACTTGCCTCACAGCAGGAGGTTCTCTGGTTCGCTCCTCAGCTGGTGTGCCTTCTGTGCAGAGTCTACATGTCCTCTCTGTGATTGCGTGGGTTTCCTCCGGGTGCTCTGGTTTCCTCCCACATCCCAAAGACATGCTGTAGGTGTATTGGACACTCTAAATTGGCCCTAGGCATGCGTGCGTGCATGTGTGTGCCTTCTGTGGAAGGTTGGGCACTGGGCTGGCAATTCAACACTGTAAAACTCCACTGTCAGCCATGAGTGGACATGTGATCCACTGTGGCGACCCCTAACCAGGAAAAGTCGAAAGAAGAAGCAGCAGAAGAAACCTTGCAAAACTACATGTCAAAAAAGGATAAACAAACATACTATACTAACCTACAAGACAAATATAAAAAGATCCCAAAACTTTTTTGGTCATCACTAAATAATCTACTTCACTCTGGCAAGATTACCACTCCCTCTACAAAAACCGACAATATGACAGATTCTATCCCCATCCAGTTTAATTCCTACTTTATAGTATCAATATCTCTCTTGGACACTAATACATCTGACCTCCCATACCGCTATCCAAACAAAACCACCCACACTTCTTCAGTTATAGTCAGTACCTATGTCACTCATAATGAAGTTGCTGCTTAAACTAAAAACTACTTCCACAGCTGTAGACCAACTACCATCAGACTACCTAAGAATGGCAACAGAAGTCATACCTTCTCCATGCCCATACTAATTAATAGGTCCATAGTGGAAAGATAGGTCCCATCACTGTGGAAAAAATCCTACATCATACAACTGCAAAAAGGCAGCACATCTACACAGTTTAATAACTACAGACCAGTAGCGATTCTGTCCACCTCTTCAAAATATTACAGAAATGCATCCATATGCAGCTGATGCAATACCTAGCCCAAATAACCTGTTCTCAGAAACACACCATGGCTGTAGCCCCCAGCACACCACTATACCACTATTGCACTACTACATTTTTCCAGTATAATAAACCAACATAGAAACAATGGTCTGCTTGTGCCCACCATGGTCTTCAACTTGTCAAAGCCATTTGATACTGTCTCGCTCCAGCAACTACACATTCAACTTTCCTCGATAGGACTTTCACAATATTCCTTGTTGTGATTTCTTAGTTACCCATCTGGAAAGCAACAAGCTGTTAAATGGCCACAAACCTAGTCATCATGTCATCCAGTTACTACACGTGTCCTTCAGGCTCTATTCTTGGTCCTCTCCTGTTCAATATATACCTATATTAATGACCTCAACACCTCTTCTCACATGCTAGTTCAGTATGCAGATGACTCAGCATTAATATGTGCAGCCTCAACAATAAATAAGCTACAAAACATTACCCCCAAAATCTTTCTCCTCTGTGGAAATCTGGCTTGAAGAATCAAATCTCCTACTCATCCTCAAGAAAAATAAGTTGATGCTTTTTACCTGAAAAAGTTGCCAAAATCAAAACCAATCTTTTACCATAAAGTAAGCAAATAATACTGCATTGAAACTGTAACTCACAGTAAAGTTCTAGGCATTAAAATAGATGGCAATCTGAAATATGATCAGCATATGCTGCACACCATTAAATCAACACACCAGAGACTAGGTTTCCTTTATAGGCTCAATGGATTCCTTACAGATACAAGAAAAACTCTTATCTACCACCTTCTTATTGCCAACTGTCTTGTACACTGCTCCTACTCTAACAAACTTAAACAATACTTAAAGAAAAGAAACTTGTCTCCTGCTACAATAAAATAGCTAAATTTGCCAACTGTCTCCCTCGTAGGACCCACCATGGTCAGAGCTTAAAGCAATTAAACTAGGTTAAATTACACTTAACATATTCCCAACTAACTACAGCGCACAAACGTATTCATTATCCAGAAAAATGCCCTGCACTACAAAACGTGTTACTACCCTACTATCCAGCAACGGACGTTCGCTCTATTAAGAAATTCTTATTACTTGCAAATAACTCAAATAATGTTGCAGAAGACTCCCAATACATTACTAAACTGTAGAATAGTATCACCACACAAATAAAACTGATGAACTCAGCAGTTTTAAACCACTGCTTAAACAACATCTTAAACAAGTCTGGTTATGCACAATGTTCATCACAAGGTCAAGCCTTTGTGTTCAATGTATGATACTCTCCTTAAAAGAATACCCGTCACTGAAATGACAAAACATTTTTTATATATAACTGCTGCCTATACAATCCGGTAAGTTGCATGTGGGCTTTCTCTTTAGTAACTTTCACCTCTGTAAATTCATAGAATGTATAAGTGTAACCATTGTTTGTGTGTAAATGTAAATAGAAATGTAACTACTCTGTGTTTAACTGGAACTTAGTGTAATGCAATGTAAGCAAATGGAGCTTTTCTCCCTGGGCCTCAGCTGAAAGTGGGCATTACCCATTTGGACTTTCCCAGTTGACAAAGAAATAAATACATAAATACTCGGGGACATCTGGAAGGGTTATAGACTAACAGGAATGATGGACTGTGGGAGGAGGAGAAATGACACACAGCTGAAGGGCAGATCTCTTGTTAGACTTCAGAAACTGTTACATCACTGGGATAATGGTAAAGTCATGGACTGTAGTGCCTTTTCTAAGCAGTTTGTCATCAGAGGCTTTCAGAGCTGCTTAGGCCATATCAAGGAAAGGAACTGAGTAAGGAAATAGGAGCTGTGTACTACTAGTCTGCATCAACTGGATGAGCTCAGCATCCTTCAGTGTGTTTGTATATTGCTAACGCTTTGTCCAGCCTTGGTATCCTCCTTATACTCATGGTATAAAGACATTGCATGCTATGACATTTGAAAAACAGATGTCATCATGTATGATATAGAATTAACCTGTTATTTAATTTTTCTTCATGTATAAACCCAAAGGCTTGCATCTTGTATATCACTTCTCGTTCATACTATTTCTTGATGTCTGTACCCCGTACGATTTTCCTGGTATTGCAAGTCCTGGTGGGAACCAGGGTTTATGTGAATATAAAAAAAAAAAGCTTGTGAATATATTGCATCTGTTTACGGATCTTGTCTCGATGCTCTGCTGAGCTTCTAATCAAACTATAGCTGATTCAATTGCCTGGAACAACATTTATCAAACTGAATCTGTTATTTCATTTCATCATGTACATTCTTTAATCTGTTCCCTTATTGCTTACTAGAGTACTGTTATTATAAAAAATAATTTTAATGCATCTGAAATTCTTGTCGTTTTCAAGGTCAACTACATGTTTAGTCAAGGATATTGTCTTTCAGTCAATAGACAATAACATTAACAGTGATGTTGCCTTGTAGTGTAAAACAGATCATTCAGCAGACAAAGAGATGGACATTACTGCTTTTAAACTGTGAAGAGCCAGGAGCTTTCAAATTCATTTAAAAATAGAAATTGAATAAATTAATGTTCCATCAAAGGCAGTGTAACCAAATTAATGAATGTGGATATGTATAACTAAGTGGCTTAACCTGTACAGACTGCTGTTTGCATCAGCAGATCAATCAGCAGCTTAGCATCTGCTTCTCCTACTTCCTGATATAGCATTTAGTATCCTAGGAGATAAAGAAGAAAAAGGTAGCTTTTTTTCAGAGTTATTGCACTTGAGTATTTTCTGCATTTAATTATTTTTGTTTTAGACTTTTCAAAGTGGTTATTATAATGTATTATATTTTTACCTTTGTTTTGATCAATTCATTTTATCAGTTATAATCACTGCGCACTCTTCTCATTTACTATTCTTTAATCTGTTAATAAAAAGATTTTGTCAAAAGTGACATTCAGAAGTTGACTGAAGTAGTACATCTTTAAGGCAATTGGAGTAACTCTTCTCGCCCTGGCAGTAACAAGCTGTAGGATACTGTTTTCAGAACTGTCTCGAGTCTGATCAGAAACAAAACCTGTTTTTCTGCTGCATCCTTTTATAACTACCTTATTACTGACTTTATTGCACTAAGTTTGTCAAATAAATGTTTTCTGTATGAAAATGTAAAGTAACTTTTAAGGGTGATTCTAAATAATTTATAGAAATGTCTGCTTTGTTGTAGAGGATGTGTAGACAGTGAAGTACGTATGCCTAAATCATGATATTTTCCAGTTCTTTCAGCACCAAGCTAGGGGTGTCCATGCTGTGAACTATAAAAACTGGTAACCATTTATTCTGGTTTTGCAGACATGCTTAGCTTTATTTAAATAAATTATGGTATGATAATGCTGTTAGTAAACTGGGTAGCACTACAATAACTGATTATGACTATTACTACTACTCTTCTTCTTTCGGCATTTCCCGGTTAGGGGTCGGCACAGTGGATCACCTGTCCTCTTACGGTGTCGAGTTGCCAGCCCAGCACCCAACCTTCCACAGAAGGCACACACACACACCCACACACCCTCACGCCTAGGGCCAATTTAGAGTGTCCAGTCCACTTGCAGCATGTCTTTGGGATGTGGGAGGAAACCGGAGCACCCGGAGGAAACCCACACAACCACAGGGAGGACATGCAGACTCCGCAAAGAAGGCACCCCAGCTGAGGATCGAACTGGAGAACCTCTTGCTGTGAGGTGACAACGCTAACCGCTGCACCACTGTGGCCGCCATAGTTCCTACTACTGTGTTACTAAAATTTAATAAATTGTTTTCTAGTCTTGAGGAGCTTTTCTCCCTGGGTCTCTGCTGAAAATGAACCAAAAGCTCAGCCAGACTAACCATGTTAACAAATGTAAAATAAATAAATAAATAATAAATAAATTAATCATTTAAATTGAGCTTGATTGATGAGAAGGTTGTAAAATGTAGTGTGCTAGGAAATATTTGGGCAGTATGGAGAGGATAGGAGTTGCACAAGTCATGTGTTAGAGTAACAGAACATCTGTTAGCATGTAAGCTAGAAATGACAAAGCTTGATTTATCACCAGACTTTACCAAAAACATTAGCATAAAACCTGAGACTTTCATCATCAGCTTAGTTGCTGACATTGATTGCATGTCTTTTTTATCAAGGTGGATAATATGTTTTACAACTTACAAGCAGCAGTTCACTGGCACAGATATCATAAGTCACTTTTTCTGTGTAGTTCTGATTTCATCAGCTGGTACATGAATTGCAGCTTTGGTATATTTGTTTTGACACATCCTGTTATAAAGTCCAAGGCCTTTTTCACTGTTGGTCGCTTGCACCTCTGTTTTCATGTTGTATTTTGGCAAAATATACTGTAAACCTCTGCCTGTGTGAATGATGTGCACAGTTGCAGTCCCCTTTTATTTCTCATGGCTCTGGATGTCCTGTTATGTTGTTCTCAAGCTAGTGAGTGGTAGAGGGGGCAAATAATTATTGTCTTTTATTTCAGAATTCAGGGCTAAGGGTCACAGATTAGGGTCTATTTGTACGTGTTTGTGGCATTCTTGTAGCTAACTGAAATTAAGATGAGTTTTATCACTGTGTGTTCATATCCAAGTATTAGGCTAGCTGTCTTTGTAGATCAGTTTCCCTTCCAAAGGTGAGAACTAAACTCCGTACCTTGTGTGTATGTGAGGTAAACACCTTAACCATTATACAAACCCCCCCGACTCTCAGTGAATTACTCAAGGTTCCACAGTAGGCAAATGAGGGTTGAGGGAATCAGGCCTGGTGCTACAAGAACTACAGCCTTAACCTCTGTACTAGCTGCTTGACAAACCCTGGGCTCATCATTCTCAGAGGAAACAGCTCATTACATATACGTTTTATTTTATTCATTTATTTGTGTTATTTAACATTATTTAATGATTATGGTTCTTACCATTTTGTTACAAACTAAAAGTTCTCTGAGAGGAAGGGAAACATTTGCAGGGAAAAACAAGCTTAACCTTGGAAGCAGAGACCTTTAATGGGAAGGAGTAGTGAGTACTTCAACTTTTTTTCTGAAGGGGGTATGTAGTTTGTGTAAATATTTATCACATTTCAACTCTAAAGTCGTCATGATAATAAAAGTTGAAAGCAATACGAAGATATTCTTTGAATACAGCATCAAATTCAGTTAATTTATTCATTTTGTAATTATACCAGTAGTCTATTTCTGAGTCACTGCACAGCCAGAGCTTATTCTCCCACTGACTGGGCAGAAGGCAGAGTCCAAAACTTGATGGCATGCCAGCCCCCACCATAGCAGAGGTATACACTCACAGATGGCATGCACACTTAATGGCGGTTTAGAGGATTGCCAGTTCACCTGTAATACACTTACTGTATTTAAGTTATGGCAAGAAACTGGAGCACCCACCAAAACCCACCTGGACAGAAAGAGGGCATTGAGATTGTACACAAAAACCACCTCAGACCAGAACTAAATGCGAGAACCAGTCCACTGTAAGGCTGAAAGAGAAGAAGGTTATGAAAGTTTCACAGAAAGCAAAGACATGCATAAGCACAGTACTAAGATGAGGGAAAAATCCCTTGTATTGTTTGAAATATGATAATTGCTCACACAACTAAAATTAGACAAGCTCTATGGGACCAGGTAATGCGCCTGGTAATTTCTTACTGAGATTAAAGGTCAACCTATGTAACCCCACAGCAAAGTGTTAAAATGGTCAGTAAGTGGATACATCCCAGTCTTTGGTAACAGGATCTACTGGATTCAGTTTAGAAAGAGGGATTCAACTCACATAATCAGTTTTAGAGCCATTAGCTTGATCAATGATCTGTATGTAGTGATGGAGAGAGTTGTATTTATGGCGAGTGACACAGGGCCTACTTCTGTTAGGTATGAAACATTATTGTTTTTGAATGTGGTGTTTTGAGTGTTGTGATGCTTATACTTTTGGTTGTTTGAATGTTGTAACACATTTAGAAGAATAAACAGCAGCACTTGCTGAAGTATTGCTACTATGTGTTTAGAAGAAATAAGTATTTGATAAAGTACTGAAAGTGCATGCTGGAAGTATTAACAGAAGTACTCGATGAAGTACTGAAAGTGCATGCTTAGTAGAAGTAACAGCAAGTAGTAGTTGAAGTACTGACAGTGCATGCTGCTTATTTTGATTTTTATAAGAAATTCATCCCTATTCAACATAAATGGATAATTAACAAAATCTGTACATTAAATATCAAGCAATACTTATTTCATGGGGAATAATATTGTTCAAGCACAGAACTTAAGGTGGGGGTAGTGAGTAAAAATCCTCAATGAGGATTACTAATGATAACCCAGAGGATTCTTTTCCCAGAACATTTACTTAAACTATTCATCTGAAGTTGTTAATCTTCTTCCTATTCATCACTGATGGGTTAAATTCCAAGCCCTCAGAACCGAGTCGGCCTAATACCAAGCTCGCATACACCAAAAACTCCCGAGCTAAGCTGCTACCCACAATGCCCTTCTCCCAGTTACCTCAGATCTTGTTTGCCGCACAGCCATATAGCAGCGTTTCACCGAGCTCTCCAGCTAAGTATTGTATTTTTCAATTTTTGCAGTATTTTGTAAGTTTTTCTCTCAGAACTCCTATATGTCTTGTTTTCTTAACTAGCTCTACACATGGGTATTCTCTTTCTTACCATTTTTGGTAAATGCCCTTCTTTACCCTTGTAGTATTCTTAATACCGTTGTTGGTATTTTCTTCTATTTTCTTTCCTCCTCAATACCTCTTTTTGGATTAGTTACTCACTTTTTTGGTATGTCTGAAAGGAAACTGCTGTTTATTCTTCTAAATGTGTTACAAAGTCAACTTTGATGACCATATTAACACTACTATTAAAGCTGTTAATAAAAAAATTGGGACACTTTACAGAATTAAACCCTTCCTTACCCCAGCAGCCAGAAAAAACATTGCACAGACCCACCTGATTTCCACCCTTTTCTATGCCTCAGCTATATATACTTCCTTATCTAAAAATAACATTAGCAAACTCTCTACCTGTTACAATAGTATAGCCAGATTCATTACTGCTACTCCCTTCAGAACTCACCACTGTCACAACCTCAAACAACTAAATTGGCTAGAGCTTAACAACCACCTACTCTACCAACAATTACTTATCATTCACAAAACCCTTCACTTCCCAGACAATACCCCTAGCCTGGCAAGACTGATTTCTCCTTATAAAAATCTAGCCATACTTCGCTCGGCAAATAAACTCCTAGTATCCTCAACTAAATCTTACAATAAAGCTGGAGATGCGTTAATTTCAAATTCCATAGGTAAACAATGGAATCAACTCCCTCCAGATATGACAAATCAAGACTCTACCTCACTGTTCAAAAAACATATCAAGGAACATCTTAAAACTCAATGGCTATGTCCTTGTACTAATCCCGACTGAAAGCATGTCTCCCCACATTAATTTTTGCTACCCTTCCCCCTTTCTGAGCTCCAAACTTACACTTTCTATTGTTGAGAGTTACTTCTTAAAAGTTTGCCTATTTTTCAATTTGTTGAACTTATCGGATATGTTTTTAGATTTGATTAGGTAATTTCTCTTTTTTTTAAACTGTTAAACTTTTATATTGCTTTAAAATAACTTTTTGTAGATGTCAGTGTTATATTTTTTTCTTGCATGTACTGGAGCTTTTCTCCTCGGGCCTCTACTGTAAACGGATATATATCCAGTTGGACTAGCCCGGTCAACAAATGTAAAATAAATGTAAAATAAAATAAATAAAATAAAATAAAGGGACTTCAGGGTTTAAGCATTGCTCTTCCTGTAATGGTAAATTCCCCTGATATGGTAAATTCCCCAACAGCAATATACATGAGGAATGTGTTTATTGTCTGGGGGTTCCACACCTATCCGTGAAACCTCCCTGTCAGATTTGTGTTAGTTTGTCAGCGGATGCTGAATGAAAGAAAGAATAAACTTATTCTGAAAGGCCTGCTTCCTTCTCCATTTTCTGAGGCTAATTCTGCATCGGAGGTCTCAACCCCTCTATCTACGGATAAAAAACGTGCTCATTCGGACCCTGCTTCACTGGCCAATGAGAAGGGCAAGCCTCATAAGCACAAGGCCCATAAAACGTCCACGGGGCACAAGATCACTTCCTCAGTTCCGATGACCTCAGCTCCGAGCTCTGCTCCACTGGTTTCTTCTGATATTGTGATGACTTCCACATCGGCACCGACTACCGCTATAGTTCCGACTGTGGTTTCGGACCCTACCTTATTGCCTGCCCTTAGCTTGGCACCGTAGTCCCCTATCTCCTTTATGAGATCAGTACTGATGATGCCATCGGAGCTGATAATGACCTCCACCCCAGCTATCACTTAGCCTCTGAGCCCTTTTTCTGCACCGATAGTTCCCCTTTTTCTTGTCTCGAAACTGGAATCCTTGGTGCTGACCTTTACTACACCTCAGACCCGGTACTCCCCGTCCTTGGATCCTTTTGCTGGACAAGCCTTTAGCCCCTGTTTGGACCGACCTGACTCTCCCTCGGGAGTGTCGGTAAGGTCCACCAGGAGTCTATCTGAATTGGATGTGTTGCACCTGTTTGATCATGTGCTGACAGCCAGGGGGATTACAAATTTTCTTTGAGCCCACCCCACTCTGGGCTTTGGGTCCATTGCCCCTGCGACTCCCACTTATTCTCCTCCCTTGGAGCCTTCGGTTCCAACGCTCATAGCTCCAATGTCTGTGGGAGGAATCCTCTCCTTGGTGCTGACAGTGACCTTCTCTGAGGCTCCGAGGCTCCTTTGGGTTTCGGTTCCTTTGGAACCATCCCTTCCTCAATCTCATGCTTAGGGGGTAGAACCCTCAGCTCCGAGAATGGTTTCGGTTATTTCATCGTCTCTGTCTCTAGCTCCAGGGGTGACTCCGGCCCCGGTTTTGCTTGAGGCTCTGTCCCTAGGAGTGGGCTGCACAGAGTGGGGTGTGACCCCAGTTTTGAGATTGTCTTCCTTGGTTCCGGGCTACCATTCCTCTTCAGGCGGGCCTGCCTTCTGGGTGATGGAGAGGGTGCTTGCTTCAGGGAGTGCTCCTCCTACGTTGGACCTTCCCCCCGCTGCTTCTGAGCTGCAGCTATCACAGGCCACCCTCTCAGGACACCGGGAGCGCAAGCCTCAGGAAACCCCTGTACAGGGTAACCTCCTTTCTGAGTCCTCTTCAGTTGCTCCCACTGAAGAACCTCCTCAGAAATGGAAGTGTAAGAGAAAACACATGGACTCCCCAGAGTCCCTCACTGAAGATACGGATTACGATGATGGGGAGGGGTTCCCACGGTCACCCCCCTGATGATGTCTCCTTTGGAGACATCCTGGAAATTTTAAGGCAGAGGGGTGACTGGAAGCTCTCCAACCCTTCCTCGGAAGAATCCGTATTCCTGCAGGCCTTCCGCTCTTGGCCCTCTACTTCTTGAGTGACCCCCCCCCCGCCGATGACCAAGTCAAGCTCATCATGCAGTGGGCATGAAAGAACCCTGATACCATTGAGGCCATTCCCCGGAGAACAGACAAGATACTCTATCCTCCAGAGGAACAGCCCCATTGGTCAAGAGGCATATGGTGGTGGTGGCTGCCATGAAAAAGGACCTTGTGAGGGAAAGTCCTGCTGTCCACCCATCCAACAGAGAGTCCCGGGTGGTGGACAGATTAGGGAAGTGAGTTTTTGCTTCAGCGACCTTTGCTGTTAGGTCTCTGAATTACTTGGCACATTTCACGAGGCTCCAAAGAGATCTCATATCTGAACTCTCTGGGACCCTCACAGGTCAAATTTTGGACAGGGCACGTGATAAAGTTGCTTCTCAACTTGCTACCCTAGAGTCGATTTCCAATTCGTCCATGAGGTTGCTGTCCCACGCAACCAAAGGGGCAGCTAGAGCTGTGGGTGCAGATGTAGTTATGAGATGCCATGCCTGGATGTGCATTTGTGACCTCGCAGACTCCTTCAAGTCTTCCTTTTTAAATGCCCCTATCAAACCGTCCGCTTTTTTCAATTCTAAAGTGGAGGACACATTAGCCAAGTGTGAGCAGGATGGAAAAACCTTGTCTGCCATTGGCCTACATTTTTCCAAGCCTCGGTGTTCTTTCTCCAGGAACCAGAGGAGTGGAAAGATGTGGCACAAAAAAATCTCAAGGCCCTTTCCGTAGTGCACGTGGCAAGGACTCCCCTAGAGGCAGAGGGAGTTCAAATAATGGAAGATGCCCCTTTCAGGGAAGAGGGGGTCCTCGAAATCAGGGCTCCAGGGATTCTTTCTCCGGGCAACTTTATCAGCACTCCTGAAGCACTGCCTGATTGCTTTCCTCTGGAAGCTCTGCACCAAGCTGCCTGGTGCTCTACTACAAATGGTCAGTGAGTGCAGAAAATAATTTCCAGAGGTTATTACATTCCCTAATCTCTTACCCAAGACCTCTGAAATTCCTTCCTGATGTTCCACCTAAAGGGAAGAGGCAGCTTCAGAAGTAAGAAAGCTGTGTCAAAAACGAGTCATCCAACAAGTCCCCCCAGACCAGTGTGGATCTGGTTTTTACTCAGGATTCTTTTTGGTGCCATAAAAGACTGGGGACTGGAGGCCCATTTTAGATCTCAGCCAGCTAAACAAATCAGTAGTTCAGACCAAGTTTCGCATGGTCACAATTCAGTCCATTCTCCCATTTCTTCGGGAGGGTGTGTGGATGTGCTCGATAGACCTCTGGGATGTGTATTATCACATCAAAATGAACAAATGCTCCAGGAGTCTCCTTCGCTTCTGGCTGGGAGCCAATCATTACCAATTCAGAGCCCTGCCATTCGGTCTCTTGACAGCCCCCAGAGTGTTCACAAAATATCTAGCAGTGGTGACAGCTCATCTGAGACTTCAGGGATTCCAGGTGTTTCTGTATCTAGATGATTGGCTCCCCTTCACCCCCACCAAGCGCCTATTGGTCAGGGCCCTCTGCTACACCATAGCACTGGTGGAGTTCCTAGACATCACAATTCACTGGGAAAAATCCAACCTTCATCCCACCCAACAGTTGGAATTTGTAGGAGTGATATTCAACACTCAAACAAGCCAAGTCTCTCTTCCTCCTCAGAGACTTCTGAGATTACAGTTACAAGTACTAGTGATACTCTGTCGAAGGAAGGTGTCTGCAAGGGACATTCTTCAGGCTTTGGGGTCTGTGACGAGGCCATTCCAATTGTCCCCCTAGCAAGATTGCATATGAGACTACTACAATGGCTCCTTTTGTCCCAGTGGATATCCAATCTCTACCCCCTGAACGCACAGATCCTCATCACCAACTCCTGCAAGCAAGATCTTTTCTGGTGGATGAGAGCAGACAAAAATCTTTGGTGTCGCCCCTTCCAGACTCCCCACCCCTATGCCGCGGTGACCACGGATGCTTCCCTGATAGGGTGAGGGGGGGCACTTCCAGGGAAAGACAGTCCAAGGCACTTTATCCAACCTAGAGTTCAACTTGCATATCAATGTCCTGGAGTTAAGAGCGGTGTTGTTAGCGTTGCAGGCACTTCATCTGCTCCTTCTATCAGGAACAATTGCTATCCAGTCAGACAATATGTCGGTTGTCTGGTACGTAAACAAACAGCGAGGGACCAAATCCTACCCCCTATGTTGTGAGGCAATGAGAATTTGGCATTGGGTGATAGCTTCCAACCGCTTTTCAATCGCAACACATATCCTGGGGAGCTCCAATGTGATTGAGGACAGACTAATGCAGATGCATCCTCCATCCTCACGAGTGGTATCTCAACTCAATCGTGACAGCAGAAATCTTCAGCCATTGGAGCCAGCCTTGTTGCAGTCTTTTCACATCCCCCTCAAACAAAAAAATGCAACAGCTATTTTGCCCTCTTTCCCCCACACTGAGAGTCGCAGAGAGATGCTTTGACTCATGATTGGCCCACGGGTCTCCTCTATGCTTATCCTCTGATACTTATGATACCTTTATTTCTAAGGAAAGCTATTCAGTTGAGAAGCAAGGTGATTCTCATTGCTCCTTTCTCCCCTCTTCAAGTGTGCTTTCCCTTCTTCTGACCTCACCTGTTACAACCTCCTTGGATCCTGGACACTCATCAGGACCTAATATCTCACCCACAATGGCCGACTCCCCCAAATTTATTCAGTGTCAAGCTGACAGCTTGGTTTCTCCACTTCCATTAGTTGCCAGGCAGGAAACCCTCTCCACTTCTGTCTGGGATATTATTCTGGCCATCCACAAACCATCCACCAGAAAACTACAGAGATGAGAGGAAAAGATTTGCTGTCTGGTCAAATAATCAGATGCTAGACCCCTTTTCAACTCCTACAGCCACCATTCTTCACTGTCTCTCTGAGTTGTTTAACAATGGGGCATCAGCCTCTACTATTCAAGTCCATTTAGCAGCTATTTCCAATTTCCATAATGGTTCAGATGGAGTCCCTCCTATCTCCACCTGCCTCTGCAAGTCCTTTCTCAAGGGAGTTTTCCATAGTAGACCTCCTATCAGGCAGCCTATAGAGACATGGAATCTCTCCCAGGTTCTTCAGTCTCTCTCTCTCTACTTCCCTTTGAGCCTGCCTCAATATGTGATGTAAAATTCATGTCATGGAATTCTTTGTTTTTGGTGGCGGTCACATTAGCCAGACAGATATCTGAGTTACAAGCCTTATGCAGCAAGAGCCCTTATCTAATCTTCCATAAGGACAGAGTATCCCTTTGTACTGCCCATCTTTTCTCCTCAAAGTGGTTTCTGACATCTCTATTAACCAGTACATTGAGCTCCCTGTATTTTTCCAAACTACTCAAACAAAGGGGACTACTGCCTTCATTCATTGGATGTACATAGACAACTATGTTTCTATCTAGGCAGGACTGGAAGAAGGTCAACAACTCAGATGGAACATTATGGTAAGATATAACTTCTTTATCTCAGATATAAAAGGGTGAATTGAGCTTGGGCAATACAATACGTTGATGGTTGCAAACTCGGAAAAATAATTACTTCAGTATAGTATTCCAAACTTCTACAAGATAGTCTACAAAAGACATAGATGGTGCAGTAGTGTGCAAGTTCAGTCAAGTTAAACATCAGTAAATAAAAATGGTTGGTAGAGAGGGTTAAGGATGTGAGCTGTAGATCCTGTAGTTGAATTCCCTCAACCCTCATTTGCTTACAGTGGGACCTTGAGCAAATCACTTAACCATAAATTGCTTCCATGTTACCCCCTGAAAAGGGACTGTGTGTCCAGTAGGTCTTTCTTGTTAACCAATGATGATGATGATACTACATTGTCGTCATCATCATCATCATCATCTTGAGACTTAGCAAAAAAAAAAACATGTTACAATTATAAAAGGCAAATGCTTACATTATGGAAGAGTGACTCACAAATGTATCAATTCCTATGTCACAATATATTAGGGAAAAGAGAAGCTTCCTGATACATTGTACAGTACTCTCTAGTATTAACCCCTTTAATTCTTAACAGAAGCAAGCAATTATTTTTTTTATTACGTTATCACTTAAATCATAGGCAAACATATTAACAGAAAAGAAAGTAAACTATACTAACATTTTCCTGGTTTACTATTGTTTGTGCGAGCTACATTCTGTCGGCAGCTGTGTGCCGAAAATCAGAATGTCGAGCACACAAACAATAGTTGATGAGATAGTTGAAGGCACTTATGCGAATGCACTACTGCATTCACATAAGTGTAATTCGGCCATCTACATGGAGATTGCAGTACAGTAGGGATTGGAAATTCATCCATATCCCCACTGTAGTGTAATCTTGGAGTTAGAATATATAAGTAGGGTGTGTGTGGGGTGCAGGGGGTCTTGACCCCTGCAAAACCATGATATGTCATGTAGGAGTCTGATTTACATCAGCTCTTATACGGCTATCACGTGCTGCTTTCGGCAACAATGTTGAATCAAATGTGTTGGGCATTTGGTTGGACAGTGTCACCGCTCGTTTTTTTTATTTTCAGTGTTACTATTCGTTTTTCGAATGGCACGTGTTAAGAAACAATAGTAAACCAATTTTCCCTTTTATATGCATTATATACATCATATAGCTTTTCTTTCTTTACACCTGTCTTTAATCCAACAATGCATAATTTGCTCAAGTCTTGTCCCTTAAACATAACTCTTCTTTATCAACATTATATTGCATGCATTGTCCCTGCAATTTCCATTTATTTTTATACAATTTGCTCTTTACTTTTCTAAAGATCTCTCTTCCAGTTCCTTTCTATTTTATAATATTCAATACTTCAAATACAGTTGGTTTATACTTTTATTTCCATTGTTAAATCTAGACAATTCAAATCCTATGTCCCAACTCAAAATAATAATTTCCTTAGTTACAAGCATTTGCACACCCAATATTTCTAACAGAGTACTCTGTCGACATTTTTTAATCTGCCAGCTTCTTACACTCCCAAAAATCGTGGAACCAATTAAATATTTCTTCCCTATCACACCTCCAACATTTTGTTATTTACATGAGGAAAACATTTGAAGTCTCTTTTCTCTTTGGGGTATAACAATGCCTTTAAGCAAAAATTCCAAACTTTCTGGACTTTGTTGCATACTTGGGAGCCATACTTATGTCCTTCAATTGTTACTTGTAAATTGCTTTTTCAGTCTCTCTTCCCAGTCTTTCAAACCTCCTCTAATTGATTCTTAAAGTTATCATGCAATATTCTGTATGCTCTACTGATTATCCATTTTTTAACAGCACCTTCTTTTCTGGGTTCAAATAAAAACTCCACCAGAGCAAGTCTTTCACTTAGGATCCCCCTGTCCCTTTTTCTAAGACTATACTCTGATATCAGTCCATGTTAGGGAATGTAGTCTGTTGCCTGCAGTCCAAACATAATTGTGGCTTTATTCCACTCTATTCCCTTTCCTTCTTTAGTTATTTGCTCCAAGTACCTTAGTTCTATTGCCAGTTTTCTCCAGTAAATTTCAGCTCCTTCTTGTCTGTTTTCTATACTCCTATTTGCAGTTATTCATATTGACAGAATCTCCTTTCTCAATTCTCGTGTTGGCTTAGTTCTTAAAGTACTTTATGAATATAATATTTTGTATGGTTAGTATTCTCCTTAAAGATCTGCATCCAAAATACCACTCTAGCCTTATTTCTTGAAGTTCCCTTATGCTTTAACACTTCATTCCTTTCCATTTAGAATTAGACTTTTGCTTGTGTTATGTATATGAGCCTTAATTATATAGCTGTAAACTGCCCATTTAAATAGGTAATCCTAAACCACCTTTTGCAATTGGAAGGATTAACTTAACTTGTCTTACTTAACCCTTGCTCTTTTCCCTTCCAGATAAAGTCCTTCAACTCTTTATTAATTATTGTCCAAAACTTCTCCTCTGGTTGATAAAATATGCCTGACCCATATGTAAAACTAACATGACTAAAAACATTTTCACTGCTTGTATCTTACTGTTGACATCTATAACCAGCTTCCAGTTTCTCAGTTTTTATATTATTTTTTTGGTCTCTTCCTGCATATCCTTAGCTGCCATTATAGAAGCCTTTTTAATCCATACTCCTAAATACTTCATCTTATTGTGTATTAGGTACATAATTTACAGCTGTAGCCTTTGTTATATCTTAATTAATTGTGTATCCCAAAATGTTCTGAAGCTGTCTCAAACTGTTGCACAGTACTGTGATGTCCTTTTCTGTTTACCATGTACAAAATACCGTCCGCATATAAAGCTAATCTCTCTTGATTACCAAACCAATTAAATGTTTGAGTTTCTGAGTTCCTTATTTTCTTTGCAAATAGCTCTAAATAAAAAGCAAGTAATAAAGGGGAAAGAGACTTTCTTTGTCAATAGCTCTAAATATAAAGCAAGTATCAAAGGAGAAAGAGGGCATTCTTGCCTTGTTTCTCTGTTCAAACATGACTCATCAAAGATGAGCCATATCAATTCAACTCATGCTTGCGATCTTTCATATATCCTCCTAATAACCTTATTATTGTATCAGGAAATGCATTCTTCCTTTGCCCTACTCATAAAATCCCCGCTTACTCTTTTGAATATTTTTTTTACATCAAGACTTACCAACAGCAGTGGTATTTTCTTTCATTCTGCTTCCCTCTGGGTTAACATTGTTCTATTAATATTGTCAGATGTTTGTCTCCCCTTTACAAATCCACTTTGATCCATATCTGTCAATTTTGGCAACAACTTAGTTATTCTTTTAGCTATTATTAACATAAACAGTTTATAATCATAGTTTAAAATTGAAACTCGCATATATGAAGGTGGGTCTGATGGGTTTTAACATCTTTAGGTATCACAGCTGCCATGGTGTTGGCACTTCCCCTCCTTGCTAAACAAAGTCTTCCAGATCTTTATTAGTTTCTTCCCCCCTAGATTCCAAACCTCCACAGGAATACCATATATTCCTGGAGACTTTCCTGCAGATTGATTGTCACCATTTTTATCTCCTCTCCTCCTATCTTAACTAATTGTTGAGCCTTATAACTGTAACATTGGCATACTGAAATCTTCCATACATATTTCCATTTGTGCTCTTTCTTGATTTCCAAATTTCTCTGCTTTATATAAATTTTCATAAATAAGTTTGGCAACAACCGTTTCTATTTTCTGCCACATAATTTGTTGGGCTTAAAGTTTATGTACTCTGGAGTTATCAAAAACAGTTGCTTAACAGTAATCTTTTTAAACTGCGTATTATCTATATACTCCCTTATTTTTTATATACTGCTCTGCAGTTGCACTTGTTCTGTGAGATTCCCCTTATTTCTGCAGTATTTTAACCTCTGCCAGCCCATCTAAATAATTATTGTTACTTTGTAACCATATCTCATTTTCTTATTTTTACCCTATTTTTAAATGCCACTTTGATTTTATCCCATGCACTAGATCTAACTTTTGAAGAAATTTATATCTTCCCTAATAACCCTCAAATAATTTCCACTACCCATTGCTTAAAATGCTATTTTTTAACAGGTAGGTGAGGAAGTGCCAGTATCTCATTTTTACTTCATTACCCTGCGCTTTTATGTTAGTTGTTATTGGTACATGATTTGAAATAGTTATTGGATGTGCATCAAAGCTTTCAATTAAGGCACATGTCCCTGTGAAATATATTTTCTGTCTAGTCTGTCCCCTTTTTGCACCTTGTGGAATAATATGTAAATTCTCTCAGAGTTCCTAATTCTGAATTCACATGTTATCAAATAATTTCATAAACTTCTTAAGAAATCTACCCTCTTCTCTTATATTTTCCCTTCTAGGTCTCCCAGGTACATTCTCACTGTTATAAATCAAGTTCCAGTCCCTACCTATAAGTAACATTCCATACTGAAAGCTGATTATTGCTTCCAAAATGTTGGTAAGCTTCACAATAGAGGTTTAAGGTGGAATATAAATACATGCCAGCTTAATCCTCCTCCCTTGCTAGTAGCCCCTTAATAACACAAATCTGCTATTATTATCATTTTATCCGCTTCCTGTCATTATTGGAGCTCCTCTAGGAATTAGTATAAGCACTTCCCATTTCCTTTGCCCCTGAAATTCTGCTTAGTATCCTTCGTAAAATGCTTTTTGTCAAATTCACATGCTCATTTCTTTGTAAATATGCCTCCTGTAGCAGCATTACTGCATTATTGTTGGTACTCTACATATATTAATATAATTCAATACTCTTACCTTTCTTTATTCATGTGAGGCCATTTATGTTCCAAAATAATATGGATAGTGTAGCCATTATGATAGGAAGGTATTATACCCATCTGTTATATATGCCAGCTTTTTTAAATGTCTGTTTCCATTTTTTTTTGTTGCATGCACTCACTAATATTTAGCAGGTTGATCCTTTATACAGTTGTTTCTTGACTTCTCCATTTTAACCTATGTCAAATTTTAGAAGACTTTTATTTTTAATGAAAACCCTCAAACAAAAAAATCCACACCCCCATTACCCATTAACTTAAAACAAATGCACAAAACTATGTACATCTTCAAATAATGAAGCTTAATCCTCCTATTAGGAACAATTGTCCAGAACTGACAGTTCCATTCACAGGCAGTACCTAACCTAAAGATACGGTTATCCATGCTAAAGCACTTGTTAAGGTTTGTGCTGCTACGTACACTAATTTCTCTATTTTCTTGTCTTATCTTTATTCCCCTCCTAGGTGTGAAAGAGAGATTGTGTGTTTTCAGTAAAAATTAACTTTTAGCCTAAAGAGAAAGTGCACTGACTATCTTTAAATAAAACTAAATTTTACATTGTACTAGTGAATGCAGTGAGTTATTTAGGTGCCAAGAAAACTGCTGTTTCTTATTCATTTCCAATACATTTTTGTACCTTTTAATTTGTTTCTCTCAGCAAGAAGTGCCCAGAGCTCTCAATATTTATTGCCTGACCCTGAAGTCAGCTTGTCTCCATGGAAGCCTAAGAAAAGAATGTATAGCTGCATCCAACTGCAGACATCTCAACTCACACTGACTATTTGTTTTCTAAAGGAAAACTTTTCATTACATTCACAATGTTCCCTCATTTTTATAACACAGATGCTTACACAAGAAACTTATTAGATTAAGTCAAAGGTATTAATCCATTCCACCTATGCAGAAGTAAGATATATCATCTCAACTCTCTGCATATAATTTAATAGCACACTTTTATACTCCAACCCCAACAGAATGTTAACTTGAATATGCTTTTGTCCAGCCTTTCTTCTCTCTTTTTTCATTGTAATGCCTACATTTCTTAAATCTACAAAGAAAAAAAGTACATGATTACTTCATTATCTTTGTCACATGCAGTAATTAATGTAATTGCTTTACTATATAGCATGAAGTTTACATCATGAAATGTTTTATACATATTCTATTAAGCTCAAAAATAGGTTTTACATACTTATTCTTTTTTTTCCTTTTAAGTGTATCTCCAAACATTAATGACATGAAGTAGGTTATATGCTTTCCAGACCCCTCACAAGTTTAGCAAAGTCAACAAAAGTCCAATCATTCTCAGCATTTTCTTGTAAAGCCATACTTCACTAATGTGGTTGATGCTTTATAGTCTCTCATTTATTCAGGAAATTTCAGTGTTGCTGGTCATCTTCTTGTTCGTCTCAGTCTCCCAACCCAGACTTTGATTCAGGTCTATGATACTTCTGATTCTTCTAGTCAACTCTTGTGTTTTTTTTTTTTTTTCATCTCTCATACATGTTCCTTTGGACTATTGGAAAATGTTTCACTGGCATAGTCTTTCTATGCACTGTATTTTCAGAACAATGACAAGCAGAACCCCCTTTTGTTTGTTTGCTCACTTTTTGTTGGACAAACTTTTATATTTCCTCTTTAGCCTATTCTTCCTGAAAAAAATGAAGATATTCTGAAGATAGCTGGATATAGCAGCTTGAATCTTACACTTGTCTCTCAACATTTCCTGATTGCCAGGATGAATTTGCTTCTCATCCGCCTGGTATACAGTGAGTAATCAGTTTTGACAAACATCTCTACTTTCTCCAGTTTTAATACTTTGCCCTTCTGCCACAGTTTTGTCAGGATCAACTTTTTCTGCTGGTATGATTGTACCTTTACTGCTACAGGTCTTGGCTGTTTTCACATGGCCAGATTTAGAGCATACACATGGTGTTCCTGTTCAATTAAGAAATTCTGCTGTGGAATACTAGTCCAGTTACTTATTTGTGCTTTCATAAATTTAATACAGTTTGCTCCTTCCTGTTTCTCTGTACATCAGAAAATTTTAGGTTTTCTCTGCATGCTCTGTCCTGTAACTCTACAATTTTTGAAACAGCTCTTCTTGAGGAATCTCATATTCAGCCAGTCATTTCTTCATTCTGACCTCTGATTTTTATAATTTTATCAGTTCACTTAAATAGATACTTTAAGCTTCTATTTTCCCAGACTCCTGTTATTTGATTTGATATATATTCCTACATTGTGTAATTTATTTTTATCACCTCTGAGTACATGTGGTTTGTTTTATCTGACATCTCTTGCTCCAAAGCTAAAGCTCAAACTGCTTTTTGTTGAATGGGTGCATGATTCTTTCCCAGCCATTGTTTTCTCTCCTCATTTTCTGGTTGACTTTCTGTCTGGTTCTCTAACTTTATACAAGCCATTTACTTATCATCCAATAACTGAATTTTACTGAAAATGAAAAATTCACTGGCTGTTATTTCTCAGTTTCTGCTTTCGTACTGGAAGAGTTGAAATTAAGCTGTTGGTCAGTGCGCAGCCATCTTAGAAGTCCACATGCAATTGATTTTTGAGATTTAGCACATTGAGGATACACAGGGAAACAAAAGTGGGTCAATTATTAGAGAACTGTGAACAGTTGTAGAAATAGCTTTATTGTTGCATGTCTGCCAAAATCAGAAAAGCCTCCTCCAGAACCTATCTAATTCTGAAGGGTATTATAGTACCTCAGAGTCAACATTGTATGGTTTTATACTCCTTTATGTCATCTATTAATGAATATATTTCTGCATGTTGTAGTCTTTAAACAAGCCCTTGAAAAAACTTGGGAAGTACAATTCCTTGTTAAAAAGAAATCATAATATTGGAATACTTTATTTAAAAAGGTTTCAGGAATTGTGATTACATGCCCTTCTTCTATGTTACTTAGAGATGAGCTATGCCTATATTGGAAGCCACTGGCCAACTTGGTTCTTTCTGAAAGTCAATAACTGCAATGCACTACTCGAGGAGCTAATATCAAATAAAGGGACTTCATACTAAAAATAAATAGTAATAAAAAATATGGCAGTTGCATTGCACAATAACATCTGAGAGTATGGTTCATAGATTCATGGGTTCATACTAGGCTATCTGCCCTAGGGCATTTATAAGCCTAGCCAGAGTGTGTTTGGCTTTCGCCACCCATTTTAAATTAATTTTGCTATGCCCTTTTTCGAGGTTAGTATACTGTGCCTCTGTCTAACAGTGACACAGAAGTGATACCCAGGGTAAACCTACAATCTCCCATCCACTCATCAAGATTCCTCCTGAAGAGAGTCAATGAGGGACTCTTCCTAACCTGGACTGGGATTTTATTCCAGAGTGAAGGGAGCCTCTGGGTTATGAATCTGTCCCTCCAGCATGTCCTATTTATTTCAGTGCTGAGGTTCAAGTCTCTCAAGCGCGTAGCTCAATGGGATTTGGATTTTCTGAGGTGCAGCATGTCCATTAATTCTGGGTTGGACATGGCTTTATACGTCAGGCACAGATCGCCTCTGAGCAGGCGGTATGCCACTGAGTAGATCTGGAGTTTCTTTAACCGGGCAGCATATGGCATCTGTTTGAACCCTTTGATCCTCTTGTGAGGTACTTTTGGGGTCTTTCCAGTTGCTGCAGGTGTCTGGTAAGGTACATCCCAAAAGGGGCATTGTACTCAATTATGGGCTTGATGAGGGATGAGTAAAGAGGCACGATAACCTCCCCTGATCTAGATGTGAATCCCTTCATGATTAGGTGGGCTATAGAAAATGTTTTTCTAACCACTTTGGCCACGTGGTTGTCAAATGAGAGATTGCTATCAAATTGGGTCCCCAGGTCCCTAATTACTTCTTCTGTACTTAATGGATTACCACCTATGTGGTAATTTGTGGGCACTTTGTTTTTGCCAAAGGGGATGGCTGTACACTTTTTGGCGTTTAGCTTGAGGCCATAGCTCTGGCACCAGTTATCTGTTTCTATGAGGCCCTTTCGGAGGATGCTTGTGTCAGCTGGAGAGTCGATTATGATGCCCAGTTTGCAGTCATCTGCGAACTTGGTCAGCCACAGTCCTTCCGTGTTGGCCTGTACCTCAGAGAAATATATGCCGAATAAGAGAGGTCCCAGGACTGTGCCTTGTGGGACGCCACTTGTAACTGGTTTGGAGTCTGACATGGCTCCAGCAATTCTAACCATGTGGGTTCTGTCCTTGAGCCAGTTTGCAACCCATCTAGTGACATAGGGGTTTATATTTAAGCTGGTGAGCTTATCTATAACGCACGAGTGGGGTATTGTACCGAAGGCTTTTGCGAGGTCCAGGTAGGCTGTGTGGACCACCTTCCCCTCGTCAATGGCCTTGGTGACTGTTTCAAAGAAATCAACCAGGTTTCAGAGGCAGGATCTGCCCTTAAAGCCGAACTGGGTAGGATCCAGTGTCTGTAGGTCCCCAATATCTTTATTTATGAGGTCCATGATGATCCTTTCCATAGCTTTGCAGACCAAGCTAGTCAGGCTTATGGGGCGATAGTTTCCAGGATCCGTTGAGGCACCACCTTTGTGGAGGGGGACCACTGTTGCTGTACACCACTCGTTGGGTACATATCCTGTAGTAAGGCTGAGATTGAACAGTAGTTTTATGTTTGGGTTTAGCTCTTCTTGGAGTTCATGTGGGACGCAGCCTGGGACACTGTCTGGTCCCATTGATGCTGTGTTCTTTGCTTTGGAGAGGGCAGCTCTTACCTGAGCATCTGAGATGTCAGGGGGGCAGCACTCTGCTGGGATAGATATTTGCCCTTTTGATGGGGGGGGGGGCTTGCACTGAACCTGTCAGCTAGGATGTTGGCAATCTCTGTGGGTTCGGTGTATTTTTTGTCATTTTGGACTAATTCTGAGCATATCTGGGAATTCCCACCCAGGTTCCTAACATAACCAAAGAAAGCCTTGTGATTATCCTTAGTGTCCTGTGTAATTTTTCTCTCAAAGCTGGCCTTAGACGATTTTATGAGTGCCCATAGTTTTTTGCTAATACTGATGAGAGATGCCTTCCCTTTTTGGGATTTTGCTCTATCATGTAGTAGCTTCCTCCTTCTATTGTATAGTTTGTTTATGGCTGGGGTCCACCAGACAGAACGTCTGCCTTTGGAGGATTGGGTCTTGGTTTTGTTTGGAATTGCATGATCCATGCATTCCTGAAGGTGTTCATAGAATGCGTTTATAAAGGATTCTGCGGTCTGGGCCGTATTTTCCACAGGCCTGGGGGCTTTGAAGGATTCCACCTCGGTTTTGAGGAGTGTGAAATTTGCTTTAGAGAAGTTTTTCACTGTGGTTTTCAGGGCAGGGGGTGGAGTCGGGATGTGAATATCCAGTGAGATTAGTTTATGGTCTGATCTTACCAGTGAGGGATACACTTCTGGTCTGGAGCATAGAGTCCCCATGTTGGTGATGATCAGGTCCAGTATGTTTTCCCCTCTTGTGGGAGTGGTAACAAGTTGTTCCATAGCATTTGAGTTTATAAATTCTAGGAACCTTTGGGCTAGGGTGTTGGGGCTAGAGAATTGCTCCCAGTCTATGTTTGGGTAGTTGAAGTCACCCAATATAATGGTGTTTGGAGAGACCTCCATATTTTCCAGTGTTCTCAGGAAGGCTGAGTGGGGTTCCTGGGTTTGGGAGGGTGGTCTGTAGCAGGCTATAAACTGGAAGGCAGTTTTACCCACTGTTAGTTGCACATGGATAGTCTCTGATGCTTCGTGCTGTGCCACCAACCTGGAAGTGTGGGTATCTTTGACGAATATTGATTCTCCCCCTCCTTTTGTGGTTCGGTCCAAGTTTTGGGGCCGAAAAGCATGGTATGAGGTATAACCTGGTAGTGCTGGGGTGCTCTCGTGAGCCTTGAACCAGGTTTCTGTTACTGCACAGATATCGATGTTCTCCATGCTAAGGAGAGTTTTGAGTGCGTGCATCTTGAGGTTTAGACTTCTGGCGTTGAGTAGCATTACTCTTAGTTTCTTATCCCTTGTGATACCTATGGAGGTGTGTTTGTCTTTTGAGCCTTGCCTAAAAAAGGCACTATGGGGGTAGCAAGAGCCTTTGCCAATATCCGAAAGCCCGGGGGTGACAGGTGCAAGCCATCCCCAGCGAAGCATCGTGGCTTGTCGAGCATGTCATCCCAGGCTGACAGGCATTGGATCCCCTTTGAATGACACCAATACTTAAGCCAATTGTTGAAATTGATCATCTTGTCTTCATATTGTGGCATCATTTTTGGTGAGGGTAAGATGCTACTCAAGGTCAGGGTCATACCGGCCTGGGTTACATGCTCAGAGAGCTCCTCTATGTCTCTTTTCATGTAGTCCAGGGAGGGTACGTCTGGAATAAGCTTCCTACTATAATCAGAAATCTGTCAGCCTTTGTCCTCAAAAGTGTGTGTGTGTGTGTGTGTATATATATATATATATATATATATATATATATATATATATACGAGAAAAAAAAAAACACTAATCACCTGAGCACAATAAGTAGCAAACACTATCTTCAAGTTTTATTCCAACTGCTATATTCTGTGTCCCTGCATATAAATATATAAAATATATGTGTACAGCATGCTTGATCAAATGATCATTTTATCTTTGAACCTTTTTTGTGCAAAAAACATTGGTGGGTACAGTTGGGTGAGTTACATTATCGTAGTCTCACTGAAGGTTGACTATAATGTCATTCTTTGGATTTGTCTTTCCATGCAATTGTGCGACTGTGGAGATGCTATATATAAGTTCCAGGAGTGTGGGGACCACAGCTCCACCATTAAAGTATAATAGTTTTTCAAAATTTATTTTTAAATTTGGGTTTCTCATGTTTTTAGGGTTCGCACAGTAATTAATTATTACAAATGTGAATGTAGTAATTATATCTTCGATCATTTAGGTGTAAGAACTTTTTTAATTATTTTTGTTGAGTTTTATTTTGGTTTGTTTTGGGTTCAGAAGAATGGTGATCACAAATATTGTTTACAGTTCTGATCATTATAGTTCAGTGTATTTTTTCATTGTTATTGTTCAGCCTTGCAGTTTCACAATGTTTTATTGAATTTCATTCGCAGTTAGTAGCTTTAATGTAATAAATATGTACACACACACACACAACACACTGTGTGTGTTGTGGCATAGTGGCTGTCCAATAGATTAGGAAGGCTATTTAGATGCGCTGTATGTTATATACTACAGCAAAAATCAAAACATTTTGCATATAGTTAACGTTATTCAGTTGTAGAACTATGTAACAGCAGACGCAATGTGAAATACCTGAAAATATGCAGTTAAATGTAAGGCAGGAAGCCCATGACTTTATAGACATTTGCCTGTCAGGGAGAAAAATTTTGAGACCAAGTGTGGGAGATTCTTAGGGAGCAATCACCAGCTGAAACTGTGAAGTACCAGGAACCTCCCTATAAATTTACTTGAGTTTCAGAAAACTGAGTCTGTACATGTGAATCAACATGACCAGTTCTGTAGTACCTTAAAACTGTTAGGAATTTGAGCACTTCATTAAGAGACTTTAAAACTGGAGTAAGAAAACTAGAAATGGAGTGTAAGTAAAAAGTGTGCTTGCTTAATTTCATTTTTTTTTTAAGGTGAATATTCTAGGTATTGCACTGTAAACACACTATACTTAACTCTGCCTTGTATATGGCTTATGCTAAAGTATATTTTATATATATATATATATATATATGTATCTATATATATATATATATATATATATATATATATATATATATAAAAATGTTATAATGCACATATACGAGTGTAACGTATTATGTCAACTGTTCACTTAGCCAGCCTCTGGTCACTGTGGTTTTATGTGACTTGATGCCATTGTCTACAGTACAGTTTGTTGCTGTCTGCACAGTAGTTACAGCTGTGTGACTGTTGATTTACTATATACGTAAGTATGGAGGGTGAAGAATTGGTATGAATACAGCTGTTTAAGTCATTGGGAAGGAGAAATGTCTGATTTGTATTTGCTACTTGCAATGGAGATTGCAGTCACAAAAGGAATTGTTGCTTTCTTTTTATAATCAGTATTTTGTATCCATGTTTTAGAGATGTAAAGATTCATAAGACCACATGCCAGCATGTTTTCTTACAGAGTCATTATTGTTTTGATGTTTTCTGTATTTGATTTGAGTGTGCAATGGAATATGATTATCATGTCTCAATGTCATATTACTGTGGAATAAGTTAAAAATTAAAGTTGTCAGATTTTTTTTGTGCATATGTGGGTGTGTGCATGCAGTGCCAGCATTATAAATTGTGACAGTCTCATATGTAATCCCCATCAAAACTGAACAGTAGACGTGAAACCTCAGTTTTTTAAAATAGTTACCCATTTGGAAAAGAGCTTTGGGGTTTACTAGTGTAGTCTGTGATTGATGCTCACTCCTCTTTTGCTAGTAAATTTTGATTGATTAGCAATTTTTGTGTTTTGATCCAGAGCATGAAATTGTATTGGAAGCAAAGTCTTCTGAATCAGTCTTCAAATAAAAACTTTTACTGATGCCCAGTGCGGTGGTGTTAGAATTCTCTGAAATCATGATTTACAGAGGTTAGAGACAAAGGCAGTGTTCATCTCATGATCATCTTAAATACTGTGTTCAACTATCTTAATTACTCGCCTGTGCACTATAATTAAATTGGTAATGGAAGTCTGTCTCAGAAACTTGGCCTACTGCAGTATTAAAAAAAACATTTTGCAGACAAGTAGCTAATTAGTTATGATGTGTTAAGCAGAGGTTATTAAGGTTAGGAGCACTCATTAACCACTGATTCTGACAATTTTGACATTGAAATGTAAAAGGATGTCTGATAGCATTTTACTGCAAATAGAAGATTGTACAGACTTCACATTATGTTGCTTAGTTGGCAGCATATTGAATTCAGGTGTCTTGCTACTTAGTGTGGTTTTCTGCAATGGTTTCATCTTCCAAGACCTACTGTATATAGCAGCTGAGGGGCATTTGCTTTATGTTCAATATGTTTTTAAATTAACATAGTACAATCCCCTCAATAATCACTTTCCAGCACACACATGTAAAAGTATTTTGAAACATCCTCCCACCGAAGTTTATTACTGAGCCTAGAAATAAAGACTAAGCTGCTTATAAAACACAGGTGTCCTGACCTTATTACAGAAAAACATAAGTTGTCAGAAATGGAAGCTTCACCATATGGCTTGTGGGATTGGCTTATAACTACATAAACTGAAATGTTAGTTTTCTCTGCTCTTGCTTTGCTCTTTTAGATCAGAATTTGTATGCAGTCAGTAAAGATAATCTCCAAATGCATTTTTATTAAGCCTGGGTTTCTTAACAGTTTGCAATCTGCTTGATGTCTCTAACTTAATATAAATCACAGTATGCTCACTTTTGTTACTCTAGTGTGCTCTTAGTTATCAGTTTTGTGTAGGGTTGGATATATGATTCCTTCTATTTGAGTGGGTTTCAGATTTTGTTTTGAAACATGTATGACTTAGATTTACAAATTAACTTCTCTTTGTTCGAAGTTTGGAGACCAAAAGATATGCAGCATAATTGGGCCTTATCTAGATGGAATTAACAAGGTAGTGAAACCAAGTCTTCTCACCCTTTTACATGCTTTACTTGCAGATTTTACTGCTTTGTGCTGGGATAATGTTCTTTTTTGTTTCAAAGAGATAAGCATTAATTCCTGGATACAGAATCAGTCAGTTTCTAGCTCCTTCCAAAATAAATAGCAATGTTTCACGATAAGAGTGGGGAAATTTAATTTATTTATTTATTAAATGTGAAACATTAAAATCTGTTTCATTTTGCTGTTTAAGACTGTGTTCCCATGAGCAGCTACTTTTTTATCTAGACATACCTTTGACAAACGCAATTAGAAAAGATAAATCAAGTATAAATTGTTTTCCTCATTCCTTTTAGTGTGGGCTGTTATGTAAACCATTTGCAGTTTGCCATATTTTTCCATAGTGACACAGCAGTCAGATTGTTCCACAGATTTATTCCCAGTTATGTTCACATGTCATGTTTTTAATACACAGCCTTTGTATATAAGTGATATGTGCATGGAGATTTTATTTTAAGGTCTTGGAGTATTTTATCAAGCTTTAACTAAAGTACGTCTTTAAATGTATGTCTGCGTATGGCTTTCTAATCTGATTGCAGCTTGACAGATGCAGTACAGTTTTATATGTGATATGCGCCAAGAATGTCAAGGGACTAGTGTAGTGTTCACTTAGTTTGATAAATGCTGATGTTTCAATAAATCTCTCTGATCAGTAGCTCATTTTTTTTTTTAGAAACATGAATTGACACAGCAGAGCTGCATGGGTAGGAAGTGCTTTGTCATACAGACCTCAAATTCGAGTGATTCGCAGTAGGTTTGCATTTGACTACTGTTTTTTGGTAAAAAAAAAGAGAAAACTTGTGTAAACATGATTGTTGCATACAAAAAATGTGCAGAAAACTGTTCAGTTCTCAGATATATGTATTTTATTTAAATTACTGAATACAAAGAAGACAGATGCATTACCTTATTTCTGGTGTGCATAAACATAGTAGATTGTCCATAAATAGCTCAGCTTTACAGGATTTCTAGGCCCTCATGGAACTTGATAAAAATGTAGCTAGCAGGAACCCAGTCAGCTTTCATGAGATTTGAAGAAGATTATGCCATTACTGCACCCGACAGCATGATTTCTGTTTATTCATTTTGCTCCCAGTGTAATTTTTTAACACCTTTATTGAAGTTATCACTTAACACATAGGACAACATGCATTTTATATTTAAAAAAATAAAATCATATTAATATATTTCTAGTTACAGAATTTATACATCACACTTTTTTTATATAACTATCATCAATCCAGCATTACATAAATTGATCAGGTCCAGCCTTCCCTTAAGTCTCACTCCAAAACATTATTCTGCATGTATTCTTTCCACAATTCTTTCTCTATATAATTTGTTCCTACCCATTTCTAAAGATTTCCAGTTGTTTTAGCTCTGTTACAACATTCAGCACTTCGGATTTGGCCTAGACTTGCATTTCCGTTTTCTAGTAATTGCTGTGACTGTTCCTTTGGTTTAATTGTTGGATTGTACTTTTGGAGAAGCATGCTGCAGGGGAATTGTACTGGTTCCTGGTGAAGGGTGGTGATGGAGCTCTGCAGCAGGAGCTCCACCTGGTAGGAAGGCCAGGTACTGCAGCTCTTGTAACTTCAAAGTAATGGGGCATGATCCTTCCAAGTTAAAGGGAGTGTGCAGTTACTCTGGCTGAACATTGCGAATGTCCAGGCACATGTACTTGCACTGTGTCTAACATAGTGAACATTCTGTCTTGCTCCACATACACAGGTGATGATAAAAGCTTAACAAAAACAAACAACAAAAATCTTGTCTGGATGTTGCTTGTGATCCGTTTCCAATGACCTAGGATGCAGAGTAATGGAGGAACAAATGGGCTAATTATAGATAAGGGCTTTGATGTTCATTGGTGGGGGGGAACAAAAAATGTGATAGTATGGTACACGTAATACCTATACACACACAAACACACATGCACACACACACACACACATATATATATATATATATATATATATATATATATATATATATATATATATGCCCCATTTATAATTAGGAAACTGCTTCTGTGCCCTGTTGGGTGTGTTTATAGTGTTGTCAACAAATGAGATATAGTGCAGTATCCCATTTAGACTTGTCTGATAGTATGATATAAAGGCTTAATGCTGTGGACTGTTAGCAAGCTTTAAAATGTAATCCTGCTCTTGAGTCACTCAATCTCCAGTTGTATTCTGTTTGACTTCTAGCAACTCAGTCGTTTTCTGAACTCAGCCCTGAAAAAAGGTACTGGTGCCTTTTGTACAAATTAAATATTTAAAAGTAAGTAATCCTGTTTTCCAAAGCTATGATATAGTTTATTGCATTTGTTTATTAGGAGAGTCCACTGAGCCAAAGACTGTTTACTAATATGGAAAGTATATAGAATAGGACATTTTAAATACAGAGCCAGCAGGATTAGTAACACACTGCATGTGTGCAAATTATTCAAGAGACTTTCATGGATTAGAATCAGGTCACAGAAGTGAAAGCACATGCTTAGTGCAGATACGACAACATTATAAATTTAATGTAATCATTATGTTCAAGTCACATTGAAAGGTAACACTGATTTGAAACAGAACTAAATTGTAATTACTAATGACTTACTATTAAAGGAAGCATACTAGAGGATGGGACAGGTAGAAAAGTGAAGGTTCATTGTCCTGGAGGATGCCAACAGTAGATCTACTTCATAAAAGAATTAGTTGGGTACATTACAGGCAAGTTTTGCCAGGCTGCTGGTACATGGAATAAGGCAATGAAAATAGAAGTATACAAGGAATGGTAGTAGTCATAGGAAACATATATAAGGTATATCTAATCCCATCAGGGTGGTGGCTTCTGAGGAAGGAAGGTCTCAACAGACACTGTGCTATTCAGTAGTACAGGGGGAAAGATGGAGGGGAAAACAAGTTTGATGTTGAATGGAAGAAGGATGTGTGAAGTGGGAAGAGCTACATCACTTCAAAGCAGGCACAGATTAATTCTAAGGCTTTAAATATTGAAATGGATATGTAGGTCCTGAGCAGGAAGGGAGTTCAGTGGTCTCAGAGAAAATATCCCAGAAGTCCTACATTGAAACATTTGAGGCATCTAGGAGCTAGTAGATCTAAGTCAGAGAAGTTATTTAATCTTACAGAGAGTGAATATTGAGCAAACAGTCTCGTCCACAAAAGTGATGCAGTGCCATTGAGCTGAAATGACAAGAGATGCTAATTTAAATCTAATTTGTTGGATGACACGAGGGAGAAATAGTGATGCTGTGTTTTGTTAGGCCCAGTAGAAGCTTATGCTATGTTTTATAGAAAAGTAAAGGTTTTGGCATGTCCTGCTCTATTGATAAGGTTGGAACCTAAATGATACGTCACACAATGGTCTGCCAGCAATACTTTCCATTTATCTACAATGAACCTTATCTGCAATCTTTTTTGCCTACTTGTTCAGCCTTAAGAGTCACCATCCCACATCTTGGTCTGTGTGTCATTAGTAAAGAATGTGATCTTTTTCTGCATTCCCTTAGATATGTCTGAAGCAAGTACAACATAGACTACTGAACCCTGGACTGATTCCTGACATTGTCACTTTTACCACAGATCTGAAGTAGATAACTTCATTTGTCCATCAACCTGTGGGTATCGGATGCATATCGGATCCGAGCCGGCAGCTTCAAACAGCTAAGATCCGAGCTCTAAGCTCCTCCCCCTTACCCATAATCCCCTACTAACCCTTCCTGCCCTCAGATCTTGTTTGCCGCAGTTCAGTCAGCAGCTTGATCGAGCTTCCAGGCGTGGGTAGAGGATATTCTGTGAGAAAAATCTTTCTTTTTTCTTTCTAACTGTTAAAAATATTTGTGTGTGTGGTATCCCTAGTCTATTCCTATTATTAGCAATTTTTTGTGGTTAAACTTAACTGTATCTAGTTAGTTTGTCCTCCCCCTGTGTGTGTGTGAAGGCGTGTCTGTGTTGGGCCTAGTGTTTAATTTTTTTTTCTAAGTCATGTCTGAGGCCCCTAAAGCCTTCTTTTCTAAATGCACCGAGTGTGACCATAAGCTGTCCCCAGCGGATGACCACACTCGGTGTGTTATTTGCCTTGGGGTTGACCACCTCTCCTCAGGCTGCACTATCTGTACACTTCTGGGGTTAAGAGCCTTCGGAGCCGAGTAGCGTTGAAGCCGGGAGAGTGTCGGCTCCGATAGAACCTCGTACCTCGGCGCCGACAGCACCCTTGAGTTTGTTGTGTCCCTTTTCAGATCCAAGCTTTCGGAGCTAAGAGGAGCTGAGCTTCAGATCCAGAGGTGTCAGTGTGTCTTCAGCTCCATCTCGGTCGGAGCATACTGGCCCTTCAGATGCTTCAGCGCCGGCTCCAATCCACACGTCGGATCCGAGGGGACTGCTCTCGGATCCCAGGGAGAGCGGCTCCCTTTCAGCATTTGATGTTGTGGAGAGGGTCCTATTGAGGGATTTCAGGCCCCAGGCTTCTGCTACGGCTCCACCCTGCACTCCGTCTCAGACAGGCTTACCTTCCATCACCTGGCCCCAGGGACAGCCTGCGCCTACATCCAAGATAGTTCCCTTGGAGGAACAAGATGTGGTTGGTGAGGCCTCTTCGGACAGCCCCCCCCGAAGAGATTCCTCACAAACGTAAGTGCAAGAGGAGGCACTTGGACTCACCTGTGTCCTTGACAGCAGACACAGATTTAGAGGAAGGGGAAGAGGAAGGTTCCCCATGGTCACCCCCCGAAGATGTCTCCTTCGAAGACATCATGGAAATGCTTCGAATTAGAGGGGGGTGGTCTGCCCAAAAACCTTCCTCTGATGAGTCTGTGTTTCTGGAGGCATTTGACACAGGCCCATCTACTTTTTGGGTGTCCCCTCCCGCCGACCCCCTGGTAGACCTGATTACTACCAGGGCATGGAAGGAGCCAGACACTGTGGAGCCCATTCCCAAGAGACCTGATAAAATGCTTAGTCCCCCTTCCAATAGGACATGCTGGAGCAAGGGTGCCCCTGTAGATGCCATGTTAGTGGCAGCCGCCACTAAGAAGGAACTGGCCCAGGAGAGTTCCTCAGTCCATCCTCCAGACAAGGAGTCTCGGATGATGTACCATTTGGGGAAGCAGATGTTCACTTCAGCCACCTTCTCGGTAAGGTTGCTGAATTATATGGCACACGTGATACGACTCCAGCGGGATCTCATAAAAGAATATGCCGGGTCGCCCCCAGAGTCCATGTCGGCAGAGGATAAGAAAGTATTCTCTAGCCGAATGACCATTCTCAAATCCATTTTTAACACCTCTATGTGGCTCCTCTCCCATGCCACGGAAGGGGCCGCTAGAGCTAGTGGAGCGGGCATTGTCTTACGACGGCATGCTTGGCTCCACCATTGTGATTTTGTGGAACCCTTCAAGGCGCCCTTCGCTAATGCCCTGTTTGAAGGTTCTTTGCTCTTTGGCAAGACCGTACGCGACACACTGGTCCAGAGTGAGAAAGATGGGAAGACGTCTGCCGTCGGAGTCCACTTCTCTGCTCCCCAGAGGTCCTTCACTAGGAACCAAAAGGGACAGAAGAAGATGTGGTTCCGGAAATCTCAACAGTCCCGTTTCGCTCCGGACCCCTCGTCCTTCAGAGGCAGAGGAGGACAGGGTGGACGCCGGCCCAGAGGGAGAGGGGGACCGAAGAATTTCTGGTCGAGAGAACCCTTTTCTGATTGGCCTGCGCAGCAACCCTGAAGGGTTACCCGACTGATCCACTCTGGAGGCAGTCGGGGGGCGCTTCTCGAGGCGCCTAGCAATGTGGGAGTCCATTACAACAGATCGCTGGGTGCTTCGGATCATATCCAGAGGTTACAAGATTCCCTTTCTCAACCTTCTTCCCAAACCCCGGAGCCTCCCCGATGTCCCACCCAATCAAAGGGAGGCAGCAGCCACAGAAATTCTTCAGCTGCTAGAAAAAAGAGCAGTCCAGCACGTCCCCCCAGACTAATCCGCATCAGGCTTTTACTCCAGGTTCTTTTTAGTGCCAAAAAAGATGGGGGACTTAAGACCGATCCTCGATCTATCCTTTCTAAACCTGTCAGTGGCCAAAGGGAAGTTCTGGATGGTCACCATTCAATCCATTCTCCCACTTCTGCAGGAGAACAACTGGATGTGCTCCACAGACCTCAAGGACGTGTACTACCACATTCTGATGGACAGGCGATCCAGAAGGTTTCTCCGCTACCGGCTAGGAGCCAGCCACTACCAGTTCAGGGTCCTTCCCTTTGGTCTCACCACAGCCCCCAGGGTGTTCACCAAAGTATTAGCAGTGATAGCAGCCCACCTGAGACTTCAGGGAATACAGGTCTTTCCGTACCTAGACGACTGGCTCCTGTCCACCCCCCACCTGGCATCTACTGTGCTCAGCCAGAGATTTATTTCCTCCATCTGGCCTCCTGACTGTGAATCACAATCAACATCAAAAAATCTTCTCTCCAACCAACCCATGTCTTAAACTTCATTGGAGCCAGATTGAACACGAACCTTTTGAAGGTTTTTTGACTTCAGACCGACTTCGGACCCTGAAGCTCCACGTGATAGCCCTTCTGAACTACCTGGCTCCTTCAGCGGAATTGGTCCTGAGGGCTCTAGGCTCCATGGTGGCAACTATCAACCTGCTACCCTTAGCGTGCCTGAACATGAGGGTACTACAATGGACCCCACAGGTTCAGTGGTCCATCCTGCAACATCCACTGAGTTCACCCATTCCCCTCAGCAGGGTTTGCAAGAAAGCCCTACTCTGGTGGCTCCAGTCTCCGGACCTCCAGAAAGGGCGTCCTTTCTCTATGCCCCCCCTATAACCACAGTGACCACGGACGCTTCTTGCCTTGGGTGGGGGGGGCACTGTATGGGCAGAACCGTCCAAGGCACGTGGATCCAATCAGAGACTTTGTTGCACATCAATGTCCTAGAGATGAGAGCATTGCTTCTTGCGTTGCAAGCACTCCAAGCCCTTCTTCCCTTAGGAACTTTTGCAATTCAGACAGACAACATGTCAGTCGTCTGGTACATCAACAAACAAGGGGGAACCAGATCCTACCCACTTTGTCGAGAGGCCATGAGAGTTTGGGAATGGGCGATCTCCACCAACCGCTTTCTCATAGCAACGCACATTCCGAGCCTGTCGAACATCTTGGTAGACAGGTTGAGTCGAACCATCATTTCACCATACGAGTGGTCTCTGAAACCGAGAGTGGCGAAGCAAATCTTCCTCAAATGGGGTCAGTCTTGCTGCAATCTCTTCACGTATCCTTCGAATACAAAGTGCAGCGACTACTTTGCTCTAATTCTCCCACCAGGGGAATCCCCCAGAGATGCTCTGGTGCATGTTTGGCCATCCGGTCTACTTTATGCTTATCCTCCTCTTCTACTAATGCTGAAATTCTTGCAGAAAGCACGTCGGTTGGGGAGCAGAGTGATCCTCATAGCCCCATTCTGGCCTCGTCAAGCATGCTTCCCTTGCCTATGGTCTCACCTAGTGAACCCTCCATGGGTTCTAGATCCCACTCCGGATCTGATCTCTCACCCGCTAGGGTTGACAACCCCGAACCTGGACAACCTCAAGCTCACAGCTTGGTTGAGCCAGTTCCAGTGATAGCTAGGACTATCTTGTTATCTGTTAAGGCTATTTTAGTAGCCGCTCATAAGCCTTCCACAAGAAAGGTTTATAATAGCAAATGGAAACGTTTTTCAATTTGGGCGGAGTGCAGAAACTTTGATCCCTTTACAGCTCCGTTACCAGCAGTGCTAGAATTCTTATCAACCTTATTCAACCAGGGTGCTAGCTCTTCTACGGTCTAAGTCCAGTTAGCTGCAATCTCCCACTATCATGTGGGAAGTGTTCTCGGCCCCCTGGCCTCTTCCAAATTATGTAAGACCTTTTTAAAAAGCACCTTCCTCTTGAGACCTCCTGTTAAAGATCCAGTTCCTCGATGGAATTTAACTCTTGTTCTCCAATCTCTGACAGCTCCCCCGTTCGAGCCAGCAGCCTCGGTGGATCTAAAATTCTTATCTTGGAAGACGGCTTTTCTTATTGCCATCACTTCGGCCAGAAGGGTTTTGGAACTTCAAGCCCTTTGCGCCAAACCACCATACTTGGTTTTTCATAAAGATAGAGTTTCCCTCAGGACCAATCCTTCCTTTTTGCCCAAGGTCGCGTCGGAAACCAACATCAACCAATCCATTAATTTACCAGTATTCTTTCCAAATTACCGGAACAGAGGTGAATATAAGTTACATTCCCTGGACGTACACAGGCAATTAAGATTTTACCTGCACAGGACCGCTGGTCACAGGAAATCGGACCAATTCTTTGTATCCTTTGCAAAACCCTCTTTGGGAAAATCAGTATCAAAAGCTATATTGTCCAGATGGATTTCCCAATGTATCCTACTAGCATATCAAAGTTCTGGTCGACCCGAACCTGAAGGAGTCCACGCCCATTCTACTCGATCAGTGTCCACCTCTGCTGCTTTTTAATCCAGAGTTTCCTTGGATGACATTTGTTCAGCAGCCACTTGGGCTTCATCTCATAAGTTCATTAACCATTACAAGTTGGACATAATTTCCAGAGGGAGAACATCCTTCGGCTCTGCAGTGCTCCGGAATATCCTTCCATGAGGACCTCCCAAGGTTTGTGTAGCTGGGGACTCTGTCCCACAGGTTAATGGACAAATGAAGTTAACTACTTCAGATAAAGAAGTTATGTACTCACCATAACGTTCCATCTGAGTAGGTAATCTTCATTTGTCAGCAACCGACCCTCCCTCCATCCCCCTAACCTATAGTACGTACTAGAAGGATTCCTAGCCCTTGTTTGTAGATAACTTTAGGTTAGGATTTGCAGGTGATTCCTGTGTTATAATACTCTGTGTTGCTAAGCGAACTCGATCTGAGGGCAGGAAGGGTTAGCAGGGGATTATGGGTAAGGGGAGGAGCTTGGAGCTCGGATCTTAGATGTTTGAAGCTGCCGGGTCGGATCCGATACCCACAGGTTGCTGACAGATTACCTACTCAGATGGAACGTTATGGTGAGTACATAACTTCTTTTTTTTATGTGTGTCTTACAATACAGCTTTGCCACAGTTCATTTCCTCAGTATTGACCTTACTCCACTCTTTTGCAGTATTTCTAGCAACTATCTGCTACAACTTGTGCCAAAAGGACAAGGAATAGTTACTGAAGTCCTAGTTCCTCCACCTCCTCTCTGTTCTTGTCACTTACCCTTGTTTTCATGATAGCATTGTTGCACTTCATGTCTTGCATCCCCATGTTCCTCAGCATACTCCTCACACTGCACTTTAATCCTACACAGCTGTGCTCCAGCTCACCTTTGATTGTTCCTTTGGGTTGTTTGTCTGTTTACTTCCTTGTCATGTGCTTAAGTACCTATACATCTCTTTTGTTGCCATGACATCTCTTCTTCACCTTTCTTTTTATTTGAAGAATACAATCATAGAGCTGTACTTTTACAATCTAAGTTTAAGCACTCCTTATACTTCTTTCTTAAGATGGCTGACATTGAGTTAGTTTCTCCATCAGACCTGAACATCCTCTTACTGTGGTAAACTGTTCTTTGTGTACTAGTGCAGGTACTTTTGAAGAGCTTATTCAAGGAGATGATTAAAAGAGCGAGGGAGACAGGAGTGTGTGTGTGTGTGTGTGTGTGTGTGTGTGTGTGTGTGTGTGTGTGTGTGTGTGTGTGTGTGTGTGTGTGTGTGTGTGTCTGTGTGTGTGTGTGTGTGTGTGCGTGTGTGTGTGTGTGTGTGTGTGTGTGTGTGTGTGTGTGTGTGTGTGTGTGTGTGTGTGTGTGTGTGTGTGCGTGTGCGTGTGTGCGCGTGTGTGTGTGTGTCTGCTATCAGGAGAGAGGCTAACAATTGTCAAAGTCAGTGTTATCCTGTAAGAGGACATAGTAGAATCTTTACTTGATTGTGACTTCTTTTTGCATGTGGTGGTGCAGGAGTTGTACATCATTGGGCATGCTTACAAGTTGTGATCTCACTGAAGTTATTAAAAATGGTGTTCCAGAAGAGTTGAGGGTTACAGAAAAGAGTGTTTGTTTAAAGTCTTGAAAGTATCTGATCTTATGCTTCCTGGACTACATTCCACTTGCAGCTTTCCTTGTGTACTTTATTTCCACACCTGTTACAGTTACATATCTGTTCCGTAGCCGTGACACATGCTGTTTTGAGGTACTGTCATTCTTCTTTGTTTCCATCTATTTCCTTCCCGCGTTGCTAAAGCTCCGAACATTTCCTTGAAGCATTTAACCTAGTGTTCTTTCATTTTATTTTATTTTTTTTTTTTGATATTTTGAATGGAGTGAGCATTACATTCAGTTTTATTAAACAACAAGTGGAGAAGATGATGTTGTGTAATTCTTTTGGACATACCACTGCACATTATTTTGGTTTACTGTTTTTTCATGAAGGTGTTGCTGCTTGAGTCAGTCATCCTGACTTGTTGATATTCTTGAACTCCTGTACTTTCACTCCATTCTACTAATGGGTCTCCAACTTAGATTCTGTTGACTGTACAGCCATCTCTAACCACTGCTTTCAGCTGATTGTGGCCTCTGGAGATTTAAGCTGAGGGCCAAAAGTTTCACTGGGGATGACTTGGCAGTTTCTGATTTGCTCCATTGCCCTTTTCTTTCCAGAAAGAAATTTACCCGAGTTGTGTACTGATTACTCATGGATGTCATCTTGTTACTCTCTTTCTTAGTGAGCCATGTATTGGCTGCCATCAATCCATTTGCAAGACAGAAGTCTAGAATGTCCTTTCCTCATTTATACTCGAGTGCACTATTTTCTTCACCATGACATTCCTGCTGTAGTGCGTAGGCTGAGATTTTGAATGTTCCTCTGCTTTACACTATAATCTGATGACCATGAGTCTGTCACTAATTCTGATGACATCCCTTACTATTTTCAGAGGACTCTCTTTCACCAAATTTCACACATCATTTCTAGTCCATAGAGTATAGATTCTGGATCCCAATCCAAGTGACTTTAATGAATTGCCCTTCAACCTTGTTTATTGAATACACAGGACGTCTAGTGTCTCCATACCATCATATCATGTACTTCTAAGTTGAACCCTGTCAGTGAACCTGCATGCAGTGCTACAATCCTTAGTTCATTTTTGGCAGGTTTATTGGCTTAATCTACATCTTTTGCCCAACACAGCAGATAACCCAGGCTAGACACTGTCTAACCAATAGCTTACTGACACAGGGCTGCTGGGATTTGTAGTGACATAGTCTGGCCAGCAGGGGTTTGTGGACCTCACCCACTTTAGTATAGTTCCCTAGTGTAGGTCGGGGTAGGCTGGGTCCTCAGCCATCGAACCTTGGCAAATGCCTTTGCTCATGTTTAATGAGATTAGTTGATGTAACTGAATCACCTAGAGCTGAATTTTAAACTGCAGAGTGGCTAGCCCTGATATGTTGCACAGTCTGTGATCCATAGTCTCCTATCTAGAGGATACTGCACACCACAACTGATGCCTAAAGCATTTGGTCTACACTACTCTTCCCTCAATATGCAACACCTAGTCTGTGCTTCTATGTCTTCATTCAGTTTTGGGAACATTCTGTTGGCATACCTCACACATTTGGCTGGGAAGGCTGGTGTGTACCCAGTACCTTTAAACATCTGGGAGTTGGATGAAAGCCCATACAGACACAGGGAGAACATGCAGACTCCACACAGACAGAAATCGAACATCAGGATTGAACCATGAGCCTTGCATCTTTGTGCCCTTATGCCAACTTCAGATTGGCTAGCTGAAGAAAGGAGATATGCAGGATGACTTGAGATATGGAAAAGATAGATCAGTCTAAAAAGGAATATGGGTTGGCTGACAAAGAGGCAAAGGGAACGGTCACAGTTGCAAAGAAAAATGCATCAGAGAAACACCATCATCTTCTGAAAAGTGACTCAGCAGAAGGCACAAAGAAACTCAATCAGGTTGCAAGCAAAGACACATGGATAGAGAAGATATTCCTCAGACACCATTAATAAAGGATTCTGGCAACATTCTGCTCACCAATCCAGAGGACATCATAGGCAGATAGGAGTACTTCCTGTAGCTTCTGAATGAAGAAGACCACATAGAAGTTGAACTGCCCCATGCATAGTCAAGAATGAAAGAGGAACAAGAAGCCACCCTAGAAGAAAAACAACACTAAGGAAAATGAATTCAGGGAAAGCAGCAGGCTTAGATGAAGTTACATCAGATATGCTCAAGAAGTTGGTTGAGTTAGGATAGAAATGGCTCTTGGGGGGGGGGTACTCTTCATTGTGTGAAGAGACGTGCATATCCTAGATGACTGGAGAATAAGCATTCTAATGCCATTGTACAAGAATAAAGGGGGCATTCACAACTGTAGGCAGTGCAAAGGTATCAAACTCCTGTCACACTGTATGAAAATGCTGGAGAAGGTGATGGATGCATGTATATGCACACTAATAGAACATAAGGTGGGTAGATGAGTTGTTTGGATTCAGATCAGGATGCAGTACAACTGAACAGATGTTTGCAGTAAGACAGTGGAGAAGCTTGAAATGAGAAAAGAGTCCCAGCTGGGCATTCATAGACTTGGAGAAGTCATATGACACTATACCAAGAATGCTGGCTTGGGCAGTCTTGAGATAGTTCTAAGTCCAAGAAACATTGGTAGTCCAAGAAACATTGGTATGTACGAGGATCCAGTGACACAAATATGAACAGTGTTTGGACTCCTAGAGGTGGTCCCGGTGGAAGTGGGTATTATCAGGGTTCATCTATGAGCCACCTGCTCTTTATACTGGTGATGGAGTACATTTGGAAACCGCTTGGAAGGGGCACTGCAGGTAGACTTTTAACAGAATTTTCAGCAAGTGATTCAACTGCAAAACTGAAGGCCCAAATGATGAAACTAAATATAGACAATACAGTCACAGCAGCAAACAAAGATAGAAGATGAGTACTTGAAGTACCTCAAAGGGGTGTTTGTGGTGAAAGTAAGTCTGAATGAGGAAGTCAAAGCTAATATCAAACATGCTCCAGCCAAGTGGAGCATGATATCCAAACATAGTTTGTGAAAGGCAAATGCCAAAAATTCTGAAAAGTAAGATGTATAAACAGTGCACTAGTACATCTGCATGGCATGGAATCCTGGACACTGACATAGCGGAGTTGAGGAAGCTTAAGATGGATATGAAGTGCCAGAAATGAGTGTAGGATGCACACATTAGTACAGATGAAGAAATAACTTCAGAGCTGAAGCTAAAGTAGCCCTCATTGTAGAAAAGGTCAAGGAGAATAGATTACAGTGGTTTGGTCACATGCAGGAAAGCTGAAGATGATTTGTTAAATAAGATGTGGGAGAGATAGGAGGAAGTCAAGAGAAAATGAGGATGGCTACCCAAAAGATGGGTGGACCGTATGAGAGAAGACTTGAAATAGTTAGGACTGATAGCTGAAGAAGGAAGGAGAGTGCCATTGAACGGACAGAGGTGGAAACAGTTGACATGACACCCTGATCTAATGTAGAAAGTGGTAAGCAGAGGGCCCATTGATAGCCTTGTGTTTCTGATGGTGGCTTTACAGTTGTCATAATTTCTGCTTGATGAGTGGAGTTTTTTCCTTCATATGCTTTCTCCAGGCCTCATTATGATAGAACATTGCTAACTTGTCTACCATAGTGTAACCCTTTGTCTGTTTTCTTAGTGGAACAAAAGAATATAACACCAAGAATGACCTATTAAAGAGAACATAGATTCGTCAGGGTTTAGAAGGGTGAGGGTTAGGGACCAGTTAACAGCTGAGATCAAAGGGTTAGTATAGTTTTACCACAAGACAGAAAGGCTCTGTCCCAGAATGTCAGGGGATTTTTACTGAAGGCCTCTCTAGACTTACAGAAGTGGGTGTGTTATCACTGAATGTGTTTGACATTTTCATATGTCTTTATTACAGGTGAGACTGACTAAGGCAACACAGTGAAACAGGTTAGAGTGGTGGGTTTTGTTTGCCATGCATACTTTTGTTTCATTTCTGTGATTTTGCACATGGAATATGTTGGCGTGCAAGGAATTATGAGCATTTTCTGTTTTGACCCACTAAACTTTTAATAACTAAGAACTTGTAAAAACAAGGCCAGTATAATTAGTAGCAGTTGTCTGAAAGAAATTTAAAAGGTGAAATAACTAATCTGTGTTTCAAGTGATGCAAACGTGTAGCTGTGACTGAAGGGTTCCTCAGCACCATCAGGATGCCTAGTGGCTTTCTCTGTCCATAAACTTCATTCAGCAGAACTGCTTTAGTTGCGTCCTGTGTGTGTTCTTTGAATTGCTATTTATTGTGTTGTATAACAAAACGAATGACTTAACATTGTCATTGACTTCCTTTTTGATCAGCAACACCATTTTTCTAAATGTTAGATAAATGCTTGCATTCTTACAGTTTGTGTGGAAGTAGCTTTATAGCAAAAATATTCTGTTTGAAAAATTTGGTGTAATTTCAAGTTTATCTCATCAAAAATGAATGTGTGCTCACCAGCAGGTTTGCATTTGCATACCATAATGACAAGTACAGTATCGGAACACTGGCTTGATTTTACTCAAATTATATTGTGTTTTTTAGTCCTCTTAAAGAGGATTTAATTTTGTTCTTCATTTTCATAATTGTATATAAAAGCCATGAATAAGAATGTATACACAAATATATATCATAACGCATCAGAAACTCTGAATGCTTTATCGACACAATAGATGTTCTTCGTGTTTCACTGTTGCAGTCATCACACTTGGGTTATCTGCCTGCAGGTAGCCCTCAGTCGGCCCGAATACCAGAGACTTAGTATTTCTGCGTCGGATGCTGTCGCTCCAGGACTGACGTCAGGTCATCAGGAGTATAAAGACAGGCAGCCGATGCCATTACACCAGTCTTTCTTTCCGTGGAGCCCGAAGCATAAGCAGTTTGCAAGTTCCCATCGGCCGCTGACTGAATTTTCGTTTACGAATTTAATAATCCTGAAGTCTTCTAAAGCTAAGTACCTCGTTGCGGATCCTTTTTCTTGCTCTAACTGGTGTCAGAAAAAAATTAGCAGTTGTCTTGCCTGTGGAAAGCAAATACCTCACAGATATTTTCATTCTTACTGCGTCACCTGTTTAGGCCCAGACCACGATGTTCCTTGCTGTCGGCTTTGTGCCTTATTTAATGCCTGAACCATTCGTCGTCGGGCTCTCTTTGTCCCTAAATTCTTTCACTCTCGCTCTCTGTATTCTGAAATGGTTTTGATAAGCCATCCAATTACTATTATTCCGAAAAAATGTAAAGATAAAGTCAGAGATAGACCGCATAGGTCCAAAACTGCAGACGATGCTTCCATTAAACTAGTCACCAGTCTGCCGGAACTCAGTGAGGCATGTTTGCAGCCCCTGATGCCCACTTCAGTGGATTCGCAGGCCTCTACTGAGACCAATTCGGAGCCCAGTATGCCACAAGACTCTTCTTCGACTATGGAACCTGCGGATGTCTCTACCTTGGATGGGTCCGGAGCCGCTGAGCAGACACCGGCTTTTGAGGCAGTTATTCACTCAACCGATGTTTGACTCAAACCGACAACTTCTTTTTTAACCAAAACTGCCAAGTTTCTTATGCACTACGCCTAGAAAACTGACCAAAACATATGCACCTGCTCCCATACCCCCAAAACAAATGCTTAGAATGGCTGAAGACCTTATTACGCTGATTAGGGGAAGTCAGCCTTCCCCTGCTAAGAGACAGAGTCCAGTTCCCTTCAGCTTCTACAGACCAGGAGTCCGATGACTCTGAAATTTCTGATTATGGCGACATGCCCTTATCTGCTTATGAGGATTCAGATACAGAGGAATCCATTCCCTCTGCCTCCCCTCCAGAGGATTTTTTTCTTTTGGTGAAACCTTGCATACCTTACAAAAGCATTTCCACTGGGAATGCCAAGACTATCCTCAGTCCAAAAAGAGACTCAGAGAATTTCTAGAGTTGCCTCAACACAGGACCCTAGCTATAACACCTGTCCTGGATGTTGTGGATGATGTTTTTATGGAATCCAGTCTTACTCCTGACACTTTACCTCATCCCCCTAGAAAACCAGACAGGTACTACAGAGTACCTATTACTCACAAATTTCTTTTCAAGAATCCTACTGCTGACCCAGAGATCATTTCCCAGGGGCCTAAAGGTATCAAGGCCACTACAGCCAAGAATCCCACCCCATCGGACTGGAATTCCAGAGCTTTAGACAGATGGGGTAAGAAGGTATATACCTCTGCAATTCTTGTTGTTAGGGCATTGAATTGTCCGTTTCACTCTCTGAAGTACCAGCAACATGTCATGGAACTTATTAAACAAAATGTGGCAATATTTTCAGACTGTGCATAAGATAAAGACTTCCAGGAGTTTATGCACTCTGCAAGCCAAGTCAGCAAGCATACTTTGCAGTGTGGCTTTGACACCTTAGAAGCACCTTGCCGAGCAGCTGTCACTGGCTCTGTACTGAGAAGACATGCTTGGCTGAAGGAACAAACCTTGCCAGACCATGTCAAATCAAAGTCACTAGATGCTTCTTTGAATAAGGACTGTTTGTTTGGCACCAAAGCAGAAGAGGTTATTAAAAAAGATGGAAGAAAAAGTTAAGTCTATGCAGACTGTTAAAGAATTCTTACAAGTGCGACCCCCTAGATTCAGTAGGCATTGCCCTTTCAAACACTGGTCCTTTCCAGCCCCCTCCAGGCCTTCTCAAACCAGACCCAGGGGAAACAGACCACCCAGACTACAGTCTCAGCATCTGATATTTGTGAAAAATCGTCTCACTTCCTTGGGGTACACCATCAACTAAAAGAAATCAAAACTGGTACCCAGTCAAAAGATTGTATTCCTGGGAGCAAGCTTGGACACAACTTCCCAGATAGCATTCTTCACCTCAGAAAGACAAGTCTATCTGACAGACTACTTCAAACAAGTGGCCACCAGAACCCAGCTATCTGCAAGAAAAATACTGCAAGCGCTAGGGTTCATGGCCTCATGCATACTGCTGATTCCATATGTAAGACTGCATATGAGGAAACTCCAATGGTGCTTAAAATGTCTGTGGTGCCAACATTCTCAGGATCTGGAAACAGTCATTCCTATCATACCCTAAGGACAAGAGTTCCTCTAGTGGGCAGAAGCATGCAACCACAACAAGGGATTGCCATTTACTCAACCACAAGTCACCCAGACCCTAACCACAGATGCATCAGACTATGCCTGGGGGGCACACATGGACGAAAAATGTATTCAGCACCACTGGAGCCCAAGTCAAATTCATCTGCACATCAACCAAAAAGAGATGCTAGCTGTACAGAATGCCCCGAGAGCTTTCAGATCCCTAATCTTTCTAGGACAACTGCTAGTAAAAACAGACACCACAGTTATGTGGTACATCAACAAGCAGGGGGGAACCCATTCCTAGCCACTTTGCAGGCTAGCCATGGCCCTGTGGAACACGGCTTTGGACATTCAAGTCCATCTGCAAGCTCAGTTCCTGCCAGGCAAACAAAACTTTCTGGCAGATGACTTGAGCAGAAATCTCCTAGACCCACACAAGTGGCAATTGGAGCACAGCACTTTCAACTTTCTGATTTAGAAATGGGGGACCCCAGAGGTGGATCTCTTTGCCTCCCCCTACAACCACCAGTTCAGCAAATTCTGCACCAGGAATCATCACAGCAGGGCCTGGAAAGTGGATGCCCTATCTTTTCAGTGGGTAAATGTCTCAATCTATGGCTTTCCCCCTCTTCCCCTTGTTTCAAGAGTATTACTCAAGATAAAGCAGGACAGACCAAGGACAATTCTGATTGCCCTGGATTGGCCACACCAGCACAGGTACCCACTCCTGTGCAGCCTGACATAGGTGATGTCCTGCTGAGGGACAGATTCTGCATTCACAACTGCAAAATTTAAAACTTGCAGCCTGGCTTATTCCTTGAATTCTCCCCCAGCAACCTTAAGCAAACAGGTGCTGGATGTCATTCTTGAAGCCAGAAGACCCAGTTCAAGAAACTCCTATGCTGATAAGTGGAAAAGGTTCTGCTCATGGATTCAGTCTAAAGGAGAGGACACAACACTGCCCTTTCTGCCTCTTATCCTGGATTACCTGGCAGATCTACTCCACAAAGGCCTCTCCTCCTCCTCCATTAAGATACATACCTCAGCCATTTCTGCTCATTACAACACTGAACCACCTCTCCTCTCGCACACTATCAAACAGTTCCTGAGTTGGTCAAACCACGTAAGGCCACCAAGGAGAGCACCCACCCCTGCTTGGGACCTTAACTTTGTACTGGAAAAGCTCACCCCCCCCCCCCCTTTGAACATGCTGCATCAGCAGAGTTAAAATTCCTCTCTTGGAAAACAGCCTTGCTTCTAGCCATCACTTCAGCTAGAAGAGTGTCTGAGCTACAAGCACTCATGGCTGTGGAACTCTTCATTATTTTCCATGCTGTCAGGGTTTCCCTCAGGACTAACCCTTCCTTTATGCCCAAAGTGGTGTCCAGTGTGGTTCAATCTATCCATTTGCCAACCTTCTTCCCTAATCCTCAAAGGGGAAAGGATCCTGCACTCCTTGGATGTGCACAGACAGCTCAGATTCTACTTTGATAGACCTAAGCCCTTCAGAAAATCTGACCCGTTACTAGTCAGCTTTGCAACAGGGGCAGAGGGCAAGGCCATTTCAAAACACACCATTTCCAAATGGATAGCACACTGCATCCATTTCTGCTACAAACACCATGGGAAATCAACTCCTCAGGGGGAAAGAACACATTCCACTAGAACAACATCTACCTCTACAGCATTTCTCAGGGGAGTCCCTACCAGGGATATCCTGGAAGCTGCTACCTGGAGTAATGTACACACCTTCACTAAACATTACCACCTGCCTATCTTTTCCAAATCCAGGGCAGGATTTGCTACAGCAGTCCTGCAAGACATACTAGCCAGCCCTGACTCTTCTTGACTGCCTCCACCCTTCTTCAGTTTTGGGAATCCACCCAAGTGTGATGACTGCAACAGTGAAACACAAAGAACATAGTATAGTTGTGTACACTTACCATAAATGTAGATGTTCGAGCGTATTCACTGTTGCAGTACTGGTCTCCCTCGCTCCAGCCCCCCCGGTTTTCTCTTTCTCTTCTGATTACTAACCCCTTCTGGGGTATTGGTATTTACTTTTTACTGGTGGTGTGTTCCCTACCATAACCTAGCTCCCTAGTTGGGGGGCTCCTGACATTTGGGACAAGAAAAACTGATGTAATGGCATTTGCTGCCTGTTTTTATACCCCCTGATGACCTGACGTCAGTAGTGGAGTGACAGCATCCGATGCAGAAGTATGAAGTCTCTGGTATTCAGGCCGATTGAGGGCTACCTGCAGGCAGATAACCCAAGTGTGATGACTGCAACAGTGAATACACTCGAACATCTACATTTATGGTAAGTGTACACAACTGTACCTTACCTTACCCCTTCAACTAAGCTTACCCTCTCTACCACTTACCTTCTTCCCTCTCTCATGTATGGAGCCCCTCCCCGTACAAATCTGCAAGCCACCCTTAATGCAAAACTGGCATCCTGCTACAATAAAATCTGTATTGTTGCTACCAGCTCCAAATCCTTCACCCATCACTTTGATGACCTACACTTCTTAAATTGGCTGGAACTCCCCAACTATCTCTTTTACACCCAGCTCTCTACGGGTCTATATCATATAATCAAACTGTGATAAGTCTGAATACCAAAGCATCAAACCGCAAACTCCAAAATGTAATAAGTCCGAAACCTCAAAACTACGAAAAACGGAACTCCGAAAAGTAATGGTCGGCCAGCTTCACACCTGTACGATAACGTAGCAACACAGAAACACTTCACACTATTACTAATGTGGGGGGCTGTGCCCCCCCATACCCCCCCTACTTAAATATACCAACTCAGAGATCGCACCACAGTGGAGACAAACATTAGAGTATAGAAGGGCCAACTATGGCCATTTGGAGTTCCGATCTTCGCAGTTTTGCGTTTTCGAATTTCTTACACTTCGGTGAATTCAGTTCGATATTTTGGTATTCGGAGTTCTCAGTGTTTGATCTAATACAAACCCATTTCTATTGCTCATAAACTCATTTTCAAGCCCTTTAAGTGCCCCTCCCTCTCCTCCATCCTTATTATGCATCTTCCAGACAGATCACTCGGGTCCAGTAATCCAAACCTCCTTGAAGTGTGCAAACCATACTTACTCAGGGCAAATTCTATTGTCATTTTCCCTAGCATGAAAATGGAACTCATTTCCACCCCATATTCGAACTACCCAGAACCACTTAACTTTTAAGACTTTTCTCCATTCCTATCTCTCCTAATTGAGAATGCTCACCCCTCCTAATTTTCCTTCTACTTGACTCCTATTTTCCTTCAACCTTTTTCTCTCAAAACTCTACCTAACACTAGCCAGGATCTGTCTTCCACCTTCCATTTTCTCTTACAATTACTTACTCCCATTATGCCTTAGATAGTGTAAACATTTGAATTCCAGATACTACAGAATGCTTGTTATCTCATGTTTGTATAGGGTGTATTGTTATGTCATACTAAACAAATCCTTTTGTTACTACTACTTCTACATCAATATGTTTTTGTTAAATTTTAAATTGTATAATATTTTATTAATTTTTGTTGATTTTTTGCTTTTGTATTACTGTACATGGAGGTTTTCTCCACAGGCCTCCATTGAAAAAGGGCTCATCTCAGCCCAATGGACTTTCTTGGTTAACAAACTGCAAATAAATAAATAAATAAATATACATGACTAGGATTACATCACTTGCCATATTCAAACTCTACAGTACTTTAAGAATAGAGGTCCATGAGCATATTATTTATCAAACCTACTCATTTTAATTAAACTTCTTACATGATAATTGGATAACAGCACCCTTCACAATTTTGATTCATTCCAAGACTAGTTGTTTTGTGATTTTATAAACCTGTGCTGTCAGCCTCCTTCTTTCTTGGTTAAACACCAAGACCGTTGGATTGTTTTTTTTATGATTAATATGACTAAACTAATATTAAATTTGTTCACAAAAATAAGGTAGTTCAGAGGTTGTCTGAAACGCAGTTTTAATTATGAGTTTTAAAAAATCATGTCTGATTTAATCTCTCATGCTTGGGACAAGTTCGTAAATATCTTGACAGTTTTATACCCTCTAGTGAAAAGCATGACATGCATGCTACAGGTTTATCATTTAATTTTCATAATGGTTGTACAAGTGTAATTACAGTGAATTACTTTCTTTTTTTTACCACAGTTGATCAGAACCGTCTTGACTTGTATTGTACAGGACTGCATTGTGGTGCATCATTTTTTTCCTCTTTTTCTTCACTGTTGTGCGACTCTGCATTTTTTTTTTTTTTTTTGTAATTCGATGGTATGAGGAGTGCATGGGACTTACTACCCTGCCAAAAAGCTTCTTCCCTTTTTTGTTGTTTTTTTTATTGTAAATTTTCACTGTTTAAAGTGCTGAGACTTGCTGTTCTCACAGATGGACTTTTAGTTGAGGCTTCCGCATGTAGTACAGTGATTCGATTTAACACAGGTAAAGGATTCATAACAGCCTGTCACTGAGCCATTTGCTTAGCCACTGCTAAATCTACAGCACTGTAGAAACATTGTAGCCAGTGGACCAGAAGAATAGGTCTGAAAGCAACAGAACCTGAAAGGTGCCACAAACAATTTGAAGGCATGCTGATTAGGGTATATACCACTAGCTTTTCTGAGCATGGATTTTATTTAATGGAATGTGAAACTCATTGTATCCAGGAAAAGTTGGTCATTTAAACATGACTGCACTTTGTGCATATTGATTTTAATGTACACTGCATTAGGTAAAAGTAAACCAAACAAGACAATCATCTCTGTATATTGTAGCTGGGGAATTGTCAAAATCCGCTTATGTTTAAATTGTCCTGAACTGGATTGTGGGCATACAGAACACAACTCATTTGTCTATCTTCTCCTTCAAAAGGCAGCCAATTACTAACATTATCATCATCTTTTTCTAATGCCTTCAAGTATTTCACATTGCCTATCTGCAACCTTCATTACAGGTCAGAGCAGTAGCTTACATTTTGTATGGAAAACTGTGGCAGCTTATAATATTTCCTACTGGGCAGTCCCTCCCCACAAAAAAAAAAAAGAAGCTCCTCAAAGTGCAATTTATATTTACTTTTTTTTATTACTTTGTAATGCAACTTTTTGCATTATAATTACCGGTATCAGAACTATGCATATAATGCAAAGTTCCGATATCTTCTGTGATCCACTGAGAGAGAAAAAACATAAATGTCTTTTTCCACTGCTTGGCAAGCTGTTTTCAAAATAGCAATGCACGTCATGTATTCCTGACTTAAAATAAGGTGATCATGCCTTATTACAGGGTGTGCCTGTCTTTTGCAGAAGGCAGAAACATAAGAAAAAAAGTGGCTTCTGTATAAAGCAACAAGGATCTATTTTTATTGGCTCAGACTGCTTCAAGTGACCGGCTCAAACTGAGGCAGCCTGAGATTGAAGTGAAGGCCAAGCATAATGAACTATTGCCAGTAAATGAGCAATTTTTTTTAAGTTTGCTAACCCTGTATGTGACACTTAATTAGACTGTAGGAAGGTAAGTATGCAAGACCATTTTTTTTATAAGTGTATGTGGTGACATATATGCTTTAATCTGTCCCTAATTTCGCAGAATGTCATAGAAGTTTCCTCATATGTTGGCCTTTTCCTTTTAAAGTTTGAGTTTTCTGCATCAAATCAGATAAGATTGTAAACACTAAATGACATTTAAATTTCAGACTAAGTAGCCTTCATTAAAAAAAAAACATAATTATGCAAAACCTGTTATTCTAGCAATTTTCAAAGTACATGAAATGTATCATTGTACAGTCTGAATGTGTTCAGGTTCTAGTCCATTGTTCCTCCTCTATTTTTTAGCTTAATGCTTGATTTTTGAGTGGTATATGAGGGGAAGGGGTTGTAGTGGCTTGGACAGTGTATTATGTTATTTGTTTATGGTAGTTATTGACACATTTATTAATTCATTTGATGGCTATGTAACTTTTGAAATGTAGTCTGTCATACCAATGACTGTAGCTAATTTACTCGTGTGTATAACAAATGTATTTATGAAGGCATAGATGTTCTCAGCAGTGTCTACTTTTACCTAATATTAAATCTGTTCCAAATGTATGTTTTTTTTTCTGGCAAATCAGTGAAGACTGTGACAGTCATTTGACTTTCAGGCTTAATAGCCTTCTAATAAAATATGCTGCTACAAAACCTGTTGTTTTAGCAACTCTCTACTTATGTACACACCAACATAATAACGTTTTTTTTTTTTTTTTTGAGTTATAAGGCTAAAATAGACTGTATCACTCGCTATATAGAAATCTGGTGCACTTAGAATGTGCGCTAGGTCTACTTCCTTTTGGAAGCTGTTGAATCAGGTTGTGAGGAGCATAGGCAATTGATCAGGCTGCCACTACATTATTTTCCAACTAGCTAAACCGGCATTTGTTACTTACCCAATTTGTCTGTATGCTAGGGCATTGAATCTCTTTAGCTTAATCAAACCAAAGTATCTGCAGTAAATTTTACATGGAAAAGTGGTCTCTCTCTGTAAGTATCTATAGAGAAGGTAGCGACCGGGCACAGCTGATGTCGGACACTGCCCTAATTATCTCCTACCTTCAGTAATCAAGTTGTGAACTGCTGTAGTACCTTAATAGGACTGCAAGCAGTATTTTTTTTGTGAGAAATCATAAGAGTTAGGGATCACCCGCTGAGGTGACTCTTGAGCCTGTGTCTATGGAATTTCACTGCTTGTAATCACTAATTCCTGAACTGTTAGCCTCACCACTTTTTTTTTTCTCTTTCCTACATGTACCAACTTTGTGTTCCTGCTTGTCCCAACACTAGCCTACCTGAATGTGCCCTGCTAGAAGCCAAAGAATAGAATCCTGGATAGTGACATAATCAACCTGCTCCCTGAGAGTCATTTTCCCTGAAAGGAAAACAGTGAAAGTATGTCTTGTAATGGTGCTATCACTTAGCTGAATGCTACTGCTAGGTTAAACAAGCATCCCTGCCAGGCTAGCCAGCAGTCAAATCTCCTCCTTTTTAGCCTTAAAATAACCCTTATTTCCCCTTTATACCCTCCTTACTAGTATATCTCCCTCCTTTAACCTGGCTTCCTATCCCCCTTAGGGGATCTTTTTCTCCTGCTGCAATTATGTGAGGGCCACCAGGTGGGGCTATAGTAACTGCTTACTGCACTGTATTTCTTTTCCTTTTCTTTAGTGATTCTCCCTAATATTTGTGCCTAGCCTTTTTTGCATTCTATTTCACACTCTAATTCATGTCCCAGTAGATTCTTAACCCACACAGGACTCCTCTAATAGCCAAAGTCTCTCCCTGCAACCCTCTTTACTTTCCTCCTCAACTCTACACACTTACCTTCTGACCTTCACACTTCACTGATTGTTCTCCTTGACATTTTTCCTCCCTCTCTGGCTCTACCCACTCCGTTCGCCTTGCGGGCTCACTCCGCTCCCTTACCCTACCCCCAATTCCCACCCCCCAGTGCTCCTACATTTATAGATCACAAGCCACACTCCTTCTTCTAATTATCCTATTACCAAATCATTTCTCCTGAAACATTACATACATACACACCTACACTCAATACTTTTCATATTACCCACCCAAATATACTATTCTGACTCCAATCTATCTCATTAACAACCCTTATTTCTTGTTGTCACTCTATCTTAAAATGCCCTTATCACACTAACCAAGACTTACAAATCCTGTTCTCTTACTTGCTGTAACACCTATTCTATCTATATCCTTTGTCCTTACCTTGTATGAAAACCTACATTATGCTGAATCCCTCCATCCCCTAAAACAAACATTGCCTCTGAGTCAACCAACCTCCCATAGCCATGCTAACATCACCTCTACCTCAACCTACCACTCCCCAAAGTATCATAGGTTAGCCCATATTACCTTCCAGCAAGCCAGAAAGTGACAAAATAGTCTCTACAAACTCCTAAAGTTCTTACTTACTCTTCAACAACATCCTTTACTTCACAATGATATTCATCCCAACCCAGGAACATACAACACCCCACTCAAGCCCCACCAACCCCAGACCACCATCCCTTTCACCCCCACTAAAACTCCTAACTCTTTACTCATAGCTCATCTTAACATACAGAGCTTAAATAATAAAATAATAAAGTTAGCCAACTGCATGCTCTACTAGACACCCATTCTTTTGATGTCCTAGGTCTAACAGAAACTTGGCTCAAACCAGTAACAAAGGACAATGAAGTCATCCCACCAGGTTATAATATAATAAGATTAGTCCATACAACCAAAATGGGTGGTGGGATAGCAATTTCCACAGTGGATATACAACTACCTTTAGATAGTAATGCAGAAATCGTTATCACTAAGCTTCAGGTCAGTGCTAGCAAGTCCATGTATATAATATGCTCCTACCTACCTCCAAGCAATAACATCAACATCCTTGAGACTATCCTCTGCTGGCTTTCTTTATCCTTCCCACATGAAACCATTGTACTTGGTGATTTTAATATTGACTGGAATAGCTGTACCTCTTCCAAACATACAGTCCATATAAATTTCTATGACTTCTCACAAATTATCACCACCCCAACCAGAATCCATAAGCATAGTAGCAAAGAAAGTACCTTAAACTGGATCCTAGTAAATAGCCATCCACTGTCTTATAAAGCAGATACCCTTCCTGATGATATTAGCGACCACTTCCTTACTTACATAATCAGGCAAACAACCTTCATTCCCAACCAATCCATCTTTAAAACTACACAGAACAAAAAAGATTTTAATCCTGTTAGCTTCCAAGCTGAGCTACAAGCCTGTGACTGGTCTCCCTTAAAACAACTCCCCCTAGAGGAAGCAGTATCCCATTTTAATTCCAAATTCCTACAAATCCTGGAATACCATGCCCCTACTCGATCTATAAGAACTAGAAGTAAAGCTGCTCCATGGCTCAGTAAAGAGACTAGACAAAAAAATCCTAGTAAGAAATAAGGTCTGGTCTAAATGGAGAAACACTAAAAACCTAACTGACCACCCGAACTATAAACATTTGAGAAATGCCACTAAAAAATCAATTCTCCTTGATAAAAAGAACTACTACTTTAAACTCCAGCACAAGCATCAACAAATACCACAAACTTTCTAGTCAGCTATAAACGGACTTTTACACCCAGGCCACATCAAGACTCCAACCCCTGCAGGTCTCTCTTTAAACTCTCCCAATGAGATTGCTGACACCTTCAGTAACTTCTTTACAGAAACTGTACAATCTCTTGCTAACTCCTTACGTCCTGTTAGCTCAACCCTCCCACCCCCCCCTGACTAGTACACCCCCTACCTTTCATTTAAAGCCAGTTCCTGTATCCCCTCATCTATACCCTACTTACCAAACTTAAACCATGTACCCCCTCAGCTGATCTCCTACCAGCTGAATGTCTGCAACTCGCAGCAAAAGTACTGTCCTACCCTATTTCCATACTTATCAATAGAACCGTTACTGAAGGCTCCATCCCATCTCTCTGGAAAATCTCTCACATAATCCCACTTCACAAGGGTGGTAACTCAACAGAACTTTCTTTCTTTTGCCCCATATCCCTACTGTCTCCTCTAGCCAAAGTAATGCAAAAATGCTTCCACCAACAACTATTTGATCACCTTCTCCAAAATAGCCTACTATCAGACTGTCAGCATGGTTTTAGGCCTTTCCATAGTACTACTACTGCTCTCTTATCCTTCTCTGATTGCATTAACAAACATCGTAACAATAATAAGCTCTCTGCTGCACTCTTTATTGACCTTTCTAAAGCCTTTGATATGATGAACCATCAAATACTTCTAGACATACTAAAATCACTCTCATTCAGCTCACAGGCACTACAGTGGTTCAAGTCCTATTTAGAAAATAGACAGCAAGCTGTCCTCTGGGACAATAACCTTTCTACTCATCTTCCTTTTACTCTAGGGGTCCCACAAGGCTCTATCCTGGGACCTCTCCTTTTCTCGATATTCATTAACAATCTACATTTAAATATTCCTCAAGCCATCTGCATTCATTATGCAGACGATTCTACACTAGTATGTACTGCCTCCTCATCAGCTGAGCTTCAAACCATTACTCAAACTGTATTTAACTCGGTTGAAAAATGGTTCCTACAATGTTGCCTCCTACTAAATGCCAAAAATTATTGCTATTTACTCCAACACTAAAGTCCTCTCCTATTGATCAGACTGTTAAGTCCAACAATGGTACTGTCATTGCACCAGACACAAACACCAAACTATTAGGCATAACAATTGATAAACATCTTAACTTTGGCTCACATATTAACACGACTATCAAAACTGTTAACAGAAAACTTGTCTCTCTCTACAGAATAAAATCTTTCCTTACCCCTGAAGCCAGAACCACCATTGCACATACCTACCTAATCTCTACCCTCCTCAATGCCTCAACCATTTATACTAATCTTTCTAAAAGTAACCTTAATAAACTGGCAACCTCCTATAACAACATTGCCAGATTTGCCACTGGCTCACCATTTAGAACCGACCATTGTCTAAATCTCAAACAGCTAGGATGGCTAGAACTGCTAAACCAGCTACATCTTCAACAACTTACTATCACCCATAAGATACTTTATCAGCCTCAACAATACTCCTATTCTCAGTAGCCTAATCTCTCCCTATAGAAATCTTACTACCTTTCACTTAGCAAATAAATTACTAGTAACCATCCAGAAATCCTATAATAAAGCAGGAGACTCCCTTTTCTCTAATTCTGTAGGGAAGATTTGGAACAGGCTTCTCAGCAACCTACAATTACTTTCATCATTACCACTCTTTAAAAATCAACTAAAATTACTCCTTAAAATACAATGGCTAATGCCCATGCATTAACCCAGATTAACACTAATTGTACAGCATTACTGTTTTTCCACCCTCCTTCAACCGCCTAGTCAGATTACTAAGCCTCCTTTTACTCTAGTTGTTCAGATCTTCTATTGTCTGCAAACTACCCTGTAGTACATACAGTTGGAACATTACCCCTGCTCCAAGCACCCATATTTCAGCTTTGAATGTATACCAACTTTTTTACTTGAGTGTATAATTCTGAACAAATTTAATTAATTTTAATCTGTCTTTCTTTTCCTACTCTTCTACATGTCAAATGTCAACCCCTTAACCATTGATATTTGTTTCTAGAACTACTGTATTGCTAAACCGTGTACACGTTTCTTTTCATGCTTTTACAATGTTAGCCTTCAGCAATAATGTATTTAATGTTTTATTTTGATGTTTCTTTTCTTGCCTTTTCATTTTTTGTACTACTGTTATATTAGTATAATTTTGGAGCTTATTTCCCTGGGCCTCTACTGAAAATGGACATGTATCCAGTTATTTTACCCCTGTCAACAAATGTAAAATAAAATAAATAAATAAAATAAATTAGGGCAATATATGTCACTGAGTTTTAGTCCTTTGTCCCCCATTTTTTGTATCTTGCTGCTTGATTTTTGAGGTAAGAGATTGAGAGGTATATGCTTGTGGTGTGTGTGTGTGTGTGTGTGTGTGTGTGTGTGTGTGTGTGTGTGTGTGTGTGTGTGTGTGTGTGTGTTTATAGGAAGATTGCAGTGCATTCTGATAACAGTGAGTTACATTCATGTGTGGCAATTATTTATGTATTGTTTCATTTTGTCACACATTTCTGAGGTCTGCAGTTAGTCATACAGTCAGCTGTATTATATATATATGTAGGTATATATATATATATATATATATATATATATATATATATATATATGTGTGTGTGGGACAAATGTGTACTAAACTGTCTCTGATTTGTTAGAATGTCTCTTGACTTTGCTTCTTATTTTGGTCTGTTCCTTGTAAAGTTTGTGTTTCTTTTGGCAAATCATGGAGACTTGCAGTCATTAAGTAATGACAGGCATTTGAGTTTCAGACTTGGTAGACTTCAGAACAATGCTAATGCAAAGCTTGTTATTCTAACAACTTTGTAAACATATAAAAGCAATATTTGTCAAGGATTTTGGTTCTTTGTTCCCCAGTATTTTTTTAGCTTCCTGATTTGATTCTTGAACTAAGAGGTTGAGATGTGTGTGGGGAGATTGTAGTTGTTTACACATGTTTTTTGACAGCAGTGTCTGAGAAGATGCTCTCCTATGTGGCAGGTATTTATTAACTGATTTCATTTGAGTCAAACTTCTAAGGTGTACAACTAATCATATAAGCACCTCTACTTGATTGGTGGTTGCATTTCTCTCTGTGTGTGTGTGTGTGTGTGTGTGTGTGTGTGTGTGTGTGTGTGTGTGTGTGTGTGTGTGTGTGTGTGTGTTCCTGTTCATAAAGTGGCTGTAATGTCTGGGTACAGAGGCAGTCTGTGAATGTAAGTTACCACACCATCTGTTTGATCACAACTGATAGTCACAGATCAGTTCTAATCCTGCCCTACATCATTCCAATTAGCCAGATCTATTCATCTGCTTTCTGCACCTGCCTTTGCTTTAATGTCACCAGACACCAGTAATGGTAAGCATCAAAATTAAGACAAAAATGCTTTATAGTCAGTTTCTAGTCTGATTTATTTTTAAGAAGACAATGCTACAGTGAAGGATGCCTGATTTAGGTGTGGACTCTGGATGCATCAGTTAAATATCTAATCTGCAATGAAAAACATATTAACCTTCTTTCAGGACAAGCTGTCTTTTTGTGTCTTAATGGACAGGTGCAAGAAATAAAGTACAAGCAATGCTTCAGGTTATGACTAAAGACCTAGTTCTTAATATTCAAGAAAGATGGACTTCTACAGAATGTCTCCAAGGCAAGCAAGACCCACATCTTTATCATATAAGTACCAAGGAGAGTTTGTCCCATGTCCTTGCAGAAAGTATTGGAAGAACTTTTAGTTACTTTAATGCTTGTAGAGGTTATGGAAGACACACATCTGAAATTAGAAGCTTTTGAGGAATGTATTTCCAAGCAGTATGATTTTTGCAACTGTGCTGCAGAGTGGAATTAAGGCTTCAGATGAAGAATTATTAAAAGTTCATGAACAATGTAAAATTTTAATGGAAAAGGAGTAATTGAAAACAGAGCCCAAAGAGACTTTATTTCAAAATAGTGTGTAGCTCTATTAAAGGAAATTTGGCAGAAGTGAGAGATCTAAAATGTAATGACTTGTATCTGGTATGAAATATGTATGATGAAAAGGCATATACAGTTGGTAGTGGGAATAATATTAGCAACAAAAGAGAAAGGCAGGACAGCATGCTGGCTTAGTAGTAAGCTTTCTTCAGAGCTCAAGCGTTGTGACTGCTTTGCCTGCATCTGCTTTCTCAGAGTACTCCATTTTCTTTTCGGTTCCATGCTGTTAATTGATTACACTAAAGTGTATATCTGTTATGTATTTTCCTGACATTATGGCCTTGGTGGGATCTGAAAAGGTTAAAAGAAGGACTACTGCACTTACTTGGTTATTAAATATGCAAGTACATAAAAGTAAGACTTAAGATAGCAGTGCTATGCTGCCAGTGTAGGAAACTGTAAGGAAGGTTGGAAAAACACCAGGATGCATGGGAAACATAATCATCAGTAGGGAATGAGAAGATAATTGTCTTTATGAACAGAAGCTAAATCCATTTTGTATTATGTTGTGCAGTACTTGAGGCAGACTAAAGTGATTTAGGAGAGGGCAACAAAATGCGTGATTATCTGTAAAGAAAGACTCACAGTGGTTAACAG
>NC_056750.1:360248701-360326201 GCF_019279795.1 Protopterus annectens | reverse complement strand
GGATTTAATTTAAAAAATTAAAAAAAAAAAAAAAACATCATCTGATAAATGTAATCCAAGTGTTTGATTTTATATAACATTCTGTGGTTTGTGTATTTGATCTTTGCTATAGATGGCTTTTAACGATTGAGCTGTTTGGTTTTCACAACACTTCAAGTGGCATTCATAGTCCTCTGATTCATATAACTGTAACAGAAATCTGTTTACAATGGCTCTGAGTCTGTATTTAAATTATCAAAGCACAGTCAAGCAACTTGGGTTTTAGAATTTCTCAGCCAGACAACACAACACTCACAGCAGTTTTACACATTTAAAATGACATAAAATGAGTTGAAAACTGTATCGGTATGTACAGAACAATTCATATATATGTAAAGTCACATATAGTATTGGGCATTTATGGCAAAAGGCTTCAGGTACAGGCATGTGCAGAAATCTATAGATTTTCTACAAGAGCTTACACTGATCTGAGCTATACTGACCTACAGCTTTCCCAAATGGGGTGTCCTTATGTAGCTACCCTTTTTGGCTCTTATAAAGCTGGAAAGTGGAAAGATAGGAAAAATGGAACTTGGGGAGAAAGAAGTCTGGGGCGCACAGAAGAAACACATTAAGACTGTGTAGGAGCGGAGGTGGAAATGGAGGAGCTGTTTATTTCTGGAAGGGATAGACTCCTAATTTTTCAATTTTTTAAGATGGAAGTTAGGGAAGAAGAAAGGGTAAAAGGATGTAGGATACATCGCTGGGTAAAAGTAAAGGAACACACAAACATAAATGACAAACAGGACTTAGAGAAGCACTATAGTGGTCTGATGGTTGGGGAAGGGAGGACAAGACATACAGAGGACAAACAAGACGTATACAAAAAGGAGGGGATGGAGATCAATGAACCAACTGCTCTCTCTGTCCAGAAGACCTGAATTAATCACCCCTTTGTGATGGACCTGGAGGAGTGGACCCAAATATTATAGAGGAGGAGGCCATCTGTGAGTCAAAGGTCAGAGCTGACTGAGTCAGCAAGTCTTTTACCCACTGAAGGAAAAACTGTAGTGAGTTCATGCACCTCTCAACTGCTGCATTAATTAGGCCCTAAAACACATGGTGTTCGCATCTTACAAGGCTGCCTTTTACTTGGGGCCTGGAGAGGTGGAATCACTGCTCCCATTCTGTGAAGATGTCCCCAGGCAGGCAGGGGGAGGTGTTGAGCATTCCCTGACCTTTGAGTCATATGGATGAGCTGTCTTAGGGCCTTTTGGACTTATAGAAAAATGTAACATAAAAGGGAGAGAGAGAGAGAGAGCGAGAGAGAGATGGACACAACAAATGGACTCATAACATTTCTGTAGAAATTCTTTTATTTCATAACACAAATTAAATATTTATTTCTTTAATCAGAAATTACTCTTACTCACTGTTGCATATTTTGCAGTAGTAAAGAAGTTAAACAGGATTCTGACAACCACCACTTGATGGTATTTGTTAATGTTTCTTCTGTGATATGAATTAATAACTGTTTTACTTTGTAAAACGAGGTGTCATAAACAATGCGCTGTGAATTATTTCACCTTGAAATAGTGACAAGTACTGCTTCAGTTACAGCTAATTCAGAAGTAGTCCTTCCACTTCAGTAGTTCAGTATAATGCATTCATATTAATATTTCTTTTTAAATACCGATTGTGGACCGCTGCTCTGATTCTTATAATCTGTTAAATTGAAACTTGGTGCTGCATTAATGAATGGTATTTTTTTATAGGGTGTTTATTTTTATATTGCTTTCTATTCTGTTATTCAGTATTTTTCATACAAGAGTGTACTGTACCAGCTTAGCTGCTCTGTGCTGGTGCTCTTTGATGTTTTAAATGATCTTCTTTGGTACTGTGGAGATATAAAAAACAGGAGAAAATAATGCTGTTTACTTTTCCCAGTTGTGTGTGCACAATTCACTGTATATATTTATTAATACATTTTGAAACCAGTGTTAATCCAGTCTTTTTTCTGAAGATGTGCGGCATATTATTGTGTAAATTTGTGACTGGACCTTAAGTTTCCCGCAAAACTTTTGCAACATTGAGAAGTATCCATTCTGTAAAACTGATAGTGGTATATGGCTTTGCTTCAAGATGGCTTTTCAGCTTTAATTTTTTTTTGCAGCCAGTATTGAACATTCCCAAGCTTTTACATTCAGAGGCATGACAGTTTATCTGATTTTGAAATGTATGCTACCATGGCAATCTGAGCTGATAGCCATTTTCAGCAAGGCCACATTCCTGCTCTTTTTGTAACATTGCAAACAGTTTCATACTGATGAGTTAAATTTCCATTGAATTATTCATTTTAATGGCCAGTTTGCATTTGTTTTTATGCTGTGGTAATTTATTATTAATTCTGTAGGCTATTCAACATGGCCTTAAGCACTGCAATTTCTATAAATGCTATTATACTCAATAGTATGCAATGCAACTAATTTATGCACCCCCAAAAGGTTGGGACTGTTGCTTGGTATATGCAGCCATTGCTGAACTTGGGAGCATTCTAAAAATCACCAAAGCAGCACCAATGTCAGTTTACATAATGTTGCAACATAATAGTAAATTTTACAGTTCAAGTTTAATTTTACTAATGAGTAAGCATTAATAATACAGAACAGCTATTACCACCATTATAATGAACCTGTGTGACTACTGAATGAAAATGCTTAACAAGTACAGCAAATTAACATTTATTAACAAAGTACTTTAAATATGATTTTGACATGGCACCAATACCACCTTTTTACATACAGCCATAAAACATTGCAATTTTACTGTCTTAACTAATGTATGGAAACTGGATCTGATATCTGTCTATATACATAGACAGATATTCATGTTTGTACATTTCTACATATATAAATATGTTACTCTTGGAGTGGTGGGTAAGGTGCCATTTTAATGGAAATATCCATCACTAATTACCAACTTTAGTGGATTCTTTGTTTAGCAGTGCTTGCCATGTGACGTGTTAGAAATAAGCATTGCTCAGGTATCCCTGTGAAAGATGTATTACCTTACTAATGATAGGTAATGCCTACATTTATTCCCTGCCTTATGGAAATTGTCATTTTGATAGTTTATTTGTCGACAGTAGTCAGATTCATGTTTTACTGTATTTGTCAGGAAAAAGCCCCTAAATGAGTTATGGTACATTGCAGAGGCTGTGTAAATGTTCCAGTCAGGATGGTCATGCTAGCTGATGGTAAGAAATGCTTATAGGTAATTATATTGATGTAGTAGGTCAATCTAAGGTTATTAGGATCAACATTCACTGTGTTTCTTTCCTTTTGCACTTTCTTTCTAATAGCAGTGGGACTTGCTATTTGAATGTCTGGCAATTTCAGTATGGAGCCTGTCTTTCACCTTTCCTTGAAAATATACAAAAGTGTATTAGTATTACACTGAATGCTACAATAACAAAAGTGGATGACTTAAACTTTAAACCACTACGGAAAACATTATATACTAACTACTGGAGAATACTCCAAGGTATCACTAGTTTTGGAATTATAGAATATATTCCTCTTTCATACTTTATCTTGAGGTGGCATGATTGTCATAAGCAGTCCTTGCAGTTTGAGTTGGAGCCAAGACAAACATGACGTTGTGAGAGAAGTTGAAGTGCAGTATTCTGTAAAGTGCTTCATACTGTTTAAGCATTGTTTGTGTTTAGACCAGATAGGAATGTGCAATGTTTTAGGACCTACTATTGAACAACTAGCTGCATATTTATGTGGGATACATGGAAACGTGATACAATCATCATTTTCTTTTCAGTCCATGCTCCTCTGCAGTTCATCCCATGACTGTATTTATGCAAACCAGACAAATTAGAAGTGACTTCGATGTTACAGTGAAGAGGAAGGGGGAGTGGGACATTCCTGACTTTCTGACTTTGTACAAGTTTGCTGAACTGAACAGTTGGTTGGCTGGATGTTAGGTTGATCATGTCCTAGCTTCTGTGTTGGAATGTAGTGCCCATACACCTGCTGTTTATGAATCTGGTGACTTACAGATTATGAAGATGTGCCACCAGTAAGTGAACTCAGTGGATGTGAATGCTTCCATGGAGTCTGGGAAAAGTGTTACTGTACACTTCTTCAGAAAGTTTGGACCTTGTGAGTTACTAATCTTTTAATATCTTCTACACTCAACAGATGTTTTACAGGTCCTGTTTGCTATTGGTAATAGAATGCAAACATTTATTCCAACTCTGTTTATTTGCTGTCTGCACACTTGTACACATCTGTGCATATTGTAGCATTTTGTATTACTGACAGTAATAAAACAGTCCATGCAAACATTCTCATTCTTTAGGGAAATTTTATTTAAATAAATTATACTAAAAAACGCTTTCTTTCAAGAAAACATAGGGAGTCACAGTTCATTCACAAAAATCCTTTAGTGCTCACTAAAAGTTGCAGTGTTCCCCAATACAAAGTTTTTACAAAACAAAACAGTATGTACAGCAGTCAGTAGTTAAATAAACTTTGCCACACAGATATGTGGGGAGTTCTACCAATTTCTCATTAGCTTCTTTCCTGTTCATACTCCAGGGATAGCTTCTATACCAGCATCCTCATTTGGACTGAACTCCTTGGAGACACTTATGTATGATTTCAATTGGTGATGGAGGTTGCCATATCCCCTTAGCACTGGGCATTATATCTCTGATATTCACCTACCCCTCACTGGCTGCTATGGAAATCTTGCCTCATTTTGGTTAGCCTACTTGTTCTGTGCTACCATCAAGAACAACCCCATAATGAGAACTACATTTTCCAGGCTCAGAAGTGATTATCTGTAAGTATTCTATAAAGTGTATCATATTATTTAAGCTTTATTTGTGTTTAGACCGCATAGGAATGTATACTCTTTTAGGACCTTCTCTTGAACAACTAACTGCATAAAAGATTCTGGTTTGCCCTTAGCTGAGGTAATAGGTTATATTTTAGTTTAGAATTGCCATGCAGAGTAAATAAATAGCAATTGAAAATCACAGTATGACAAGAGACAGCAGCAAAAAATAGGCAGACTTGCTGATTAAGTGACACCTCAGTGGGACAAAAAAAAACTTTGACACGGGGGAAGACAACAAGCCCCTAACATTTCGCCTAACTGTTCATTCAAGAGTTCATTGAAATCAGCCAAGCAGTCGAGTAGAAGTCCCAATATATATGACTCCCATAAATGTCAAGTGGATCTCTAAGCTTTCTATCCCCTAGTTTGATACTGTACATCAGTCAGTTTGCCTTTCAGTTTATGCCATCTCTCACTCTGGCCTGTATTTTCCCTTTTACTTTCTCATCCTTCATGGAAGAAATGATAAAATCTTATGACAGTTTTCTTAAGTACCAGTTTCCATCAGTGCGAACTTACGATGTTAAGTTGTCAATCTCGCCTTCATTCTTGCTGGATGGGTTCGGAGCCGATCCTCGGCTCCGACTCGGCACTTGCTTTAGCTCGAGAACTCCTTTTACCAGCTCGAGGCAACCCTATATCCCATGATGCAAGGCGGAACTACCTCAGATCTCGTTTGCCGCTTAGCGAAAGAGGTCTCCTTTGCCAGCTGAGGTAAGTTTTTTCTTAGTCAAGTAAGAAAAAGTGTAGTTAGGGGTTTATTTTCCCTGTTAGTGTTAGTGTAGTCTGTAATTAGTTACAGCCCACCCTATTCCTATTTTTCAACCTTTTATAAACTTTTTATAAGTTTTGTCTAAAGTAGTTTAGTCAGGCCTAGTCCCTTTCTGTTATCCCTTCCTGTGTGCTTGTGTAAGGGATTAATTTGTGTGTTTGTTGGGACTGTTTGTGTTCTATCCTTCTAGGATGTCTAAAGAAGGCAAGGTCTCAGGCTTCAAGAAGTGTGACCAGTGCTGTCAGAAAATGTCTCTGACAGGCGGTCACACTTCTTGTGTTTATTGCCTGGGGCCTTTGCACCTGCAGGACTCCTGTGCGTTGTGTCATGCTTTTAGCCAGAGAGTCCTGCAGGAAAGGAGGAACAAACTAATCCTCCGAGGTTTACTTAAACCTGAAGGTTCTCCTCCTAAATCAGGGTCAGGAAAACCTCTTAAGCCACTGAAGGTTCAGGCTACAGTGTCCAAGCCTCCTCCGGTGGCTCCGGCTCCGTCGGAGCCGATATCGGCTCCGGCTGGAGTCGATACTTCTTCTACTCGAGTAGTGGGTTCGGTGCCGGCCGGCTCCGATACCCTGACTACTGTGGCCTTGTCGGCTCCGGCTGGAGCCGACACTTTATCCAGCATCGGAGCCGAGAAATCCTCGGCTCCATCTGGAGTTCTAGGGACTTCGGCTCCGATGGCTTCGACCCGTAAGAGATCTCGGTCCCCCTCTATTATGAGTATCCATTCGGCTCCGGGATCTCCTCTTTTGTCGGAGCGGAGCCATCGGAGCCGATCTTTGAGATCTTCAAGGCTGTCTGACCATGACTTGGAGAGGGTGGTAAGCAGGCTGTTGAAGTCTCAGGCACTGGCCCAAATGCTCCATAGCCCGTCTCAACAGACTTCGGCTATAGCCCCAATTCTTGAACTTCCTCCTCCGACTCCACACCAGAGTTCGGAGCCGGAGCTTCTTGGGACAGCGACTGTTTCGATGCCGGAGCCGATACATCCTTCGGCTCCGTCGTCCTCGGCTCCGATCTCCTCCTTGAGACCTACCTTGGAGGGATCCGGTCGTCGGGTTTCCACTGTCGGCTCTGAGGGGGCTAGTGGCATGGGAACCTTGTCCGACCCCGCTCTCCCTCTCGGGGCTTCGGCTTTGGTAAGCTCGGCGCCGACATCGGCCTCGGAGCCTTCTCTCTCCTTGGAGCCGACCATTCCTGTTTCTTCAGAGCGGGTGTGTTCCGGTCTCCCGGGGAGAGGAGCCTTTGAGGTGATGAGGAGTGTCCTGGCCTCTGAGCCTGGTCAATGGTCTATCCCTCTAGCTCCTCCCTCATCAGTGCCTGCAGATGCCTCTTGCCAGCCTCTTGCTCTCAGGCCCAGGGATCCATCGCCCCAGGTTTCCCCACTGGGAATTTCCTCCTCTTCCGAGGTTTCTCCTGACCCTGCAGGGGAACCCCCTCGGAAGAGGACGTGTAAGAGGAAACACACAGACTCCCCTGAGTCTACTACATCTGATACCGACTTAGATGAGTCGGAGGGTTCCCCACGGTCGCCCTCTGAGGATGTCTCATTTTCAGACATCCTTGAGCTTCTCAAACAGAGGGGGAATTGGCCTCCATTGTCCCCTCCGAGGATGAGTCGGTATACCTGGAGGCTTTTGGATCCCGACCCTCCACCTCCTGGGTGTCTCCGCCTGTCGACCCACTCATGCAGGTAGTGGCTCGAAAGGCGTGGGGGCTCCAGATTCTGTGGAACCTGTCCCCAGGAGACCATCCAAGTTCATTACAGCCCCGTCGGATAAACAGTTCCTTTCCAAAGGTGTCTCTGTGGATGCTATGGTGGTGGCGGCCACTAAGAAGGAACTGGCGGATCCTTCAGTACCTGTCCATCCTCCTAATAAGGATTCTAGGACCATGGACAGGTATGGAAAGCGGATGTTTTCTTCAGCGACCTTTGCTATGCGTTCGCTGAATTACCTTTGTCACTTCACCAGGCTTCAACGAGATATTCTCAAAGAACTGGGTGAAGTAGTCCAGGATCCTTCTGCTGCTGGGGCTCAGGAAAAGATTGCCTCACAGCTTGCTATCCTGAATTCCATATCTAACTCCTCTATGCGGCTCATATCTTATGCAGCCGATGGAGCGAGCAGGGCCGCAGGCACAGGAGTTGCTCTTAGACGCCAAGCCTGGATGCGGCTGTGTAATTTTGCGGACCCCTTTAAGGCGTCCTTCACTAACACCCCCTTTGACGGTTCGGCTTTGTTCGGGCCTCAAGTGAAGGATACCTTGACCAGGTGTGAGCAGGACGGTAAGACTCTTTCTGCCGTTGGAGTCCAGTTTTCCACTCCTTCTAGACCATATCCCAAGGGTCAGAAAGGGGAAGATGTGGTTCCGTAAAGCCCAAGGAGCTACACGGACACACGTGGTCAGTTTACCCCAGAGGCAGAGGGGTAACAATAATGACGCCGCCCTAGAGGCAGGGGGGGGTCCTCAGAACCAGGGCAACAGGGAGTCTCTTCCTGAGAAGCCCTTTCAGCATCCCTGAGGTGTTGCCCGACTGTCCACCCTTGGAGGCAGTCGGGGAAGGATTTCACTGTACCCAGTAGCCTGGCAATCCCTATCCCAAGAGAAGTGGGTACAGTCGATTATATCCGAGGGTTACATGATCCCCTTCGTAAGGTTTCCCGTACTTCTACAATCCCTTCCAGACATCTCACCCGGTCAAAGGGATTTGGCAAAACAGGAGGTTTCAAAACTCCTAGAAAAAAGAGCCGTCCAGACAGTGCCGGCAGACCAAGTAGGATCCGGCGTCTACTCAAGATTCTTTTTGGTCCCCAAAAGGACGGGAGAGTGGAGACCAATATTAGACCTCAGCAATCTGAACAGATTTGTCAAAAGGCAAGATTCGGATGGTCACGCTTCAGTCCATTCTGCCCTTTCTGGGCAAGGACAACTGGATGTGCTCTATAGACCTTCAGGATGTGTACTATCACATAAAGATTCACAGGCACTCCAGGAGGTTTCTCCGCTTTCGGCTAGGGACCAGTCATTACCAATTCAGAGCCCTGCCCTTTGGCCTCACTTCAGCCCCCAGAGTGTTTACCAAATGCATGGCAGTGGTCACAGCTCACCTGAGACGTCGAGGATTCCAGGTGTTTCCTTATTTGGACGACTGGCTCCTCTCCGCCACCACCAAGTGTCAGCTTCTTCAGTCCAGAGACTACACCCTACAGCTTTGCAAGAATCTGGGAATTTCAGTAAATTTCGTAAAATCTTCTCTGCTGCCTTGCCAATCTATCACCTTTATAGGCGCAGAGTTAAATACCGTCAAAATGTTAGCCAGACTAACAGATCAAAGAATTCTGGACATCCAGAAATTTGTTCGGCTTCTGTTACAAAGCAAAAAGATCAAAGCCAGGTATGTCCTGAAAGTTCTAGGTCTAATGGCTGCGGCCATTGTTCTTCTACCACTGGCTCGCTTTCACATGCGTCTCCTACAGTGGATGCTTTTCACACAGTGGTCATATCACGATCTTCCGATGAGACACGAGATCTTAGTGACACAGTCTTGCAGGGCTCATCTGGGCTTGTGGATATCCTCCCCTCTTCTTCATCAGGGCCGACCCTTTGTTCCCCCTCCTCCAGTTGCCACAGTCACCACGGATGCCTCCCTGATCGGGTGGGGGGGGCATTATCAGGGCAGGATGGTCCACGGGACGTGGCAACCCATAGAATACCATCTGCACATAAATGTCCTAGAGATGGGAGCAGTGCTTTTAACGTTGCAAGCCCTCGACGACTTTCTTCCCACGGGGACTATTGCAGTACAGACGGACAACATGTCCGTGGTCTGGTACATCAACAAACAGGGCGGAACCAGGTCCTATCCCTTATGTCGAGAAGCTCTCAGACTTTGGCAATGGGCGATCTCTTCTCAGCGGTTTCTGATAGCAACGCACATCCTCGGCAGGTCCAACCTATTGGCGGACAGGCTAAGCAGATCTATTCTGATGCCTCACGAGTGGTCTCTCAATCAGTCTGTAGTGGATCAGATTTTTCTGAAGTGGGGCACTCCTTGTTGCGATCTTTTCGCTACCCCTCAAAACAACAAGTGCCCAGACTATTTCACTCTATTTCCCCTTCCAGGCCAACCCCTGAGAGACTCTCTAACCCAGGATTGGCCAGGGGGACTTCTTTATGCTTTTCCTCTTTTTCCATTGATTCCACAAGTCATTCAGAAAGCCACCGTTTTGAGAGCCAAATTGATCCTCATTGCTCCCTTTTGGCCTCGACAGATTTGGTTTCCGTCTCTGCATCGTCACCTTCTGGTGCAGCCCTGGCATCTGGACCCAGTTCCGGATCTTTTGATCCACCAGTCGGGTCAGCAGCACCGGGCCGTTCATTCTCTCAACCTCACTGCTTGGTTGCTCCACTTCCTTCCCTAGCCAGGCTACCAATGATTTCTGACTCAGTCAGAGACATTTTAGTGTCTTCTTTGAAGTCGTCCACTAGGACTATATATGCTAGCAAGTGGCGACGGTTTTCGATTTGGGCAAACTCCAGAAATATTGATCCTTCTACTGCTCCCGTACATTCTGTTTTAGATTTCCTAGCGGAGGTTTTTCATTCGAGATCCTCGTCATCTACAGTCAAAGTACAACTGGCTGCCATTTCCAAGTATCATGTTGGCTTGCATGACAATAACATCATGTCTCATAGATTATGCAAGGCCTTTTTGAGAGGAGTTTTTCTCCTAAAACCACCTATAAAGCATCCTCCTCCGCAATGGGATCTAAACTTAATGTTAGCATCCTTGATACTACCTCCTTTTGAACCGTCTGCTTCATGTTCTTTGAAGTTATTGACATGGAAAACTATATTTTTACTGGCTGTCACTTCTGCTAGAAGGGTTTCCGAGATTCAAGCTCTCTGTATTCGTTCACCTTATTTGGTTTTCATAAGGACAGGGTATCGTTAAGAACTAACCCTTCCTTTCTCCCCAAGGTTGTATCTCAAACCAATATTAACCAATCTATAGAATTACCAGTCTTTTTCCCTAACTATTCTGACAGAGCTGAACAGAAATTGCATTTTTGGATGTCCATCGTCAGCTCAGGTACTACTTGCATAGGACTAAACAAATCAGAAAATCGGACCAATTGTTTGTCTCTTATGCAGAAAACAGGTTAGGTCTTCCAGTTTCTAAAGTGACCTTATCCAGATGGTTGACTTCCACCATTTCCTATGTGTACTCTCTCAGAGGCAAACAACTACCTTCTAAGCCAAAAGCACACTCGACCAGGAGTCTATCCACTTCTGCAGCTTTTCAGGATAGACTTCCCATTGATACCATTTGTGCAGCAGCTACTTGGGCCATGCCTCATACCTTTGTTTCTCATTACAAGTTGGATTTGGCCTCCAGAGATAGGGCCAGTTTTGGTTCCACAGTTCTCAAGAGTCTGTTCCATTGAGCCACCCGGGATACAGGTGCTAGGACGCGGTCCCATCAAGCAAGAATGAAGGCGAGATTGACAACTTAACATTTAGAAGTTATGTACCTACCATAACGTTCCATGTTAGTTGTCTTCTCGCCTTCTTTCTTCCCTCCCTCCTTCCCCCTGGCCTGGACAGATCTTGAAGAGTTCCTATTAGTTTGTTTCCTCTGGATCTTTGTTATGAGGACTTCTTTTAGGAAACTTTGTTCCTATTTTGGTTAGGATAACCTTTAGCAGGGTAAGTTAGCTGCCAAACGAGATCTGAGGTAGTTCTGCCTTGCATCATGGGATATAGGGTTGCCTCGAGCTGGTAAAAGGAGTTCTCGAGCTAAAGCAAGTGCCGAGTCGGAGCCGAGGATCGGCTCCAAACCCATCCAGCAAGAAAGAAGGCGAGAGAAGACAACTAACATGGAATGTTATGGTAGGTACATAACTTCTAATTTTGCCCATTCCATATTTTGCCAGTTATCCATTTAAAGGAGCACACCACTAAAGAATTTAACACTGAATGGGGAAGTTTACTTATTGGCTTAATGTTACTTGGCAATGCAATTAGCATGTCCCCAAAGATTCCTGAATAAGCCCATAAGATCCACTTGACATTTATTCTGATTTCAGGCACTCCTACTGTGTACAAAGAGAGCATCTGGGAAACAGAAAAAAAAAAAAAAAAAAAATTAAGCTTGTTTCCTGCCTTTCCTGTTAAGTGGTATAGACTATTTTAGGCTTCTGAGCCCCCAAGCCCTTCTGTGTTGGAGGGAAGCCTTCTAGCTTAGTTTTTGTTCTTATAACTAGCCAGTTTTCTAGTTTCAGCACTCAAATCTGTTTCTTTGATCTCAGCACTTGTTCAAAAAAAAAAAAAAAAAATTCATCTGCTTTTACTGTACTTGCGTTTTTACCTACTTTTTTTTACTTTTGCATCATCTTAAAAGTACTCAATTGTATTTATTACTGCTTGGTGTAACTCATTCTAAGCCTTTTGGTTTAAACACTTGGGCTTCGGACCAGTTGTTTTGCACTGAGAGGGTTTGTGGTCTGCAATGTAGTGGCAGAACAGGTAGCTTACATCCTTCTAGGTTGGGAACTGCTGATTGAGGGCTCAGTGTCTGTTATTCTAAAAGTGTATTAATTCTGGTTTAAGCACTTGGGCTTTCAGGCCAGTTATTTTACATTAAGAGGGTTCATGGTCTGCACTCTTGTGGGAGGAGAGGCTGGACTCTGCCCTTCTGAGCTGGGAATTTCTGGCTGAAGGCTTATAGTGCATGCATATCTGAACTGCTTCTTACTGAAGTTGTTGCGCCTTGTTTGCTGTGGCATAGACTGGATTCGGGCCTGCTGGATCTAGCTTTGTTTGTATAACTTGAGCACTAATCCAGGCATTCTCTAAAGTATTCAATTGTATTTATTACTGCTTGGTAGTAACTTGATTAAAGTGTAGCAATCATTCTAAGTCTTTTGGATTAAGCACTTGGGCTTCAGACCAGTTGTTTTACATTAGGAAGGTTTGTGGCATGCACTGTGGTGGCAGGACAGGTAGCTTTCATCCTTCTAAGTTGGGAACTGCTGATTGAGAGCCCAGTGTCTGTTATTCTTAAAGTGTATTAGTTCTGGTTTAAGCACTTGGGCTTCAGGCCAGTTATTTTACATTAAGAAGGTTTGTGGTCTGCACTCTTGTGGGAGAAGAGGCTGGACTCTGCCCTTCTGAGCTGGGAATTTCTGGTTAAAGGTTTATAGTGCCTGAATATTTGAACTGTATCTTACTGAAATTGGTGCACCTTGTTTGCTGTAGCATAGGCTAGATCCAGGCCTGCTGAATCTAGCTTTGTTTATATGCTTGTTGTTTGTTTGCTTGTTATTTCCCTGGAATGCTAATTCCACCTAATACACGGCTTCTCAGTGCTTCTGTGGATCACTAGTGATATCTGCATTGCTTACTGTACTTATTTCCTTGTTTCACTTGAAAGAAAGTTACTGTTTGTCGTTTTTGCATTTGTTACCTGTAACACAATGCACTTAAGTTACCTGGCACTTGCTCACTAAAGCAATTATATAAGTCAGCACTAAAAATTAAAAGCACTACATCCTCATTCCCCACTGGCCCTGGTTTTCAATTATTAAAGAATTCCCAATATTATTCTAGCATGTCCAAAGGTCAGTTGTCAATCTCCTCTCCGGTCCAGCTGGTGAATCTGGGAATCTTGAGGCAATGTTACAACTGCCTCATGTACACAGACAACCCTCTCCTCCTCCCAACAAATTCCAACACATGTGAGAGATGCAACCATATAGCCAAACTGGAGGCTAAGCTCTCTCAACTCAGTACTGGCATAATCAGTCAGGAGGCGAAGGAAACCACACTCACTACAATTCCAGTCTCACATAGACCTACCACGACAGCAAACCAAACACATAATCACACAAAAACATACTCGGAGGCTCTAAATAAAGATCTGCCGAAGCAGCAGAGACCTCCAAAGCAGACACCCAAGCAGCCGCTACCCCAAAACAAAACACGTGCAACACATATCTCACAAAGCTAGTGTGCCAAACAGTCACATCCCTTAAGACTAAACATCACACCTGATACACTTGTAATAGGTGACTCTATCATCAGGCACACTGACATCCTGCTCACCAGGCTGAACAAGGAGAAGGTCACGGTGAGCAGCCTGTCGGGCGCAAGGATCCGCCACATAACACAAGCACTCGGGTCACTCCAAGGCAAGTACAAATATGACTCAGTCATTGTCCATGCTGGTGTGAATGACCTGAGACGTACCTCCCTGGACTACATGAAAAGAGACATAAAGGAGCTATCTGAGCATGTAGCCCAGGCCGGTATGACCCTGACCTTGAGTAGCATCTTACCCTCACCAAGAATGATGCCACAATATGAAGACAAGATGATCAATTTCAACAATTGGCTTAAGTACTGGTGTCATTCAAAGGGGATCCAATGCCTGTCAGCTTGGGAAGAAGTGCTCGACAAGCCACGATGCTTCGCTAGGGATGGCTTGCACCTGTCACCCCTGGGCTTTTGGATATTGGCAGAGGCTCTTGCTACCCCCACAGTGCCTTTTTTACGCAAGGCTCAAAAGACAAACCCACCTCCATAGGTATCACAAGGGATAAGAAACTAAGAGTAATGCTACTCAATGCCAGAAGTCTAAACCTCAAGATGCATGCACTCGAAACTCTCCTTAGCATGGAGAACATCGATATCTGTGCAGTAACAGAAACCTGGTTCAGGGCTCCCGAGAGCACCCCAGCACTACCAGGTTATACCTCATACCATGCTTTTCGGCCCCAAAACTTGGACCGAACCACAAAAGGAGGGGAGTATCGATATTCATCAAAGATACCCACACCTCCAGGTTGGTGGCAAAGCACGAAGCATCAGAGACTATCCATGTGCAACTAACAGTGGGTAAAACTGCCTTCCAGTTTATAGCCTGCTACAGACCACCCTCCCAAACCCAGGAACCCCACTCAGCCTTCCTGAGAACACTGGAAAATATGAAGGTCTCTCCAAACACCATTATATTGGGCGACTTCAACTACCCAAACATAGACTGGGAGCATTACTCTAGCTCCAACACCCTAGCCCAAAGGTTCCTAGAATTTATAAACTCAAATGCTATGGAACAACTTGTTACTACTCCCACAAGAGGGGAAAACATACTGGACCTGATCATCACCAACATGGGGACTCTATGCTCCAGACCAGAAGTGTATCCCTCACTGGTAAGATCAGACCATAAACTAATCTCACTGGATATTCACATCCCGACCCCACCCCCTGCCCAGAAAACCACAGTGAAAAACTTCAAATTTCACACTCCTCAAAACTGAGGTGGAATCCTTCAAAGCCCCCGGGCCTGTGGAAAATACGGCCCAGACTGCAGAATCCTTTATAAACGCATTCTATGAACACCTTCAGGAATGCATGGATCATGCGATCCCAAATAAAACCAAGACCCAATCCTCCAAAGGCAGACGTCCTGTCTGGTGGACCCCAGCCATAAATAAACTATACAATAAAAGGAGGAAGCTACTAAATGATAGAGCAAAATCCCAAAAAGGGAAGGCATCACTGATCAGTATTAGCAAAAAACTTCGGGCACACATAAAATTGTCTAAGGCCAGCTTCGAGAGAAAAATTGCACAGGACACTAAGGATAATCACAAGGCTTTCTTTAGTTATGTTAGGAACCTGGGTGGTAATTCCCAGATATGCTCATAATTAGTCCAAAGTGACAAAAAATACACGAACCCACAGACATTGCCAACATCCTAGCTGACAAGTTCAGCACAAACTTCTCCCCACCCCCACCAAAAGGGCAAATATCTATTCCAGCAGAGTGCTGCCCCCCTGACATCTCAGATGCTCAGGTAAGAGCCGCCCTCTCCAAAGCAAAAAACACAGCATCAATGGGACCAGATGGTGTCCCGGCTGCCCTACATGAACTCCAAGAAGAGCTAAACCCAAACATAAAACTACTGTTCAATCTCAGCCTTACTACAGGATATGTGCCCAAAGAGTGGTGTACAGCAACAGTGGTCCCTCTCCATAAAGGTGGTACTTCAACGGATCCTGGAAACTATCGCCCCATAAGCCTGACTAGCTTGGTCTGCAAAGCTATGGAAAGGATCATCATGGACCTCATAAATAAAGATATTGGGGACCTACAAACACTGGATCCTACCCAGTTCGGCTTTGTTAAGGGCAGATCCTGCCTCTTAAACCTGGTTGATTTCTTTGAAACAGTCACCAAGGCCATTGATGAGGGGAAGGTGGTCCACACAGCCTACCTGGACCTTGCAAAAGTCTTCGATACAATACCCCACTCGGGCATTATAGATAAGCTCACCAGCTTAAATATAAACCCCTATGTCACTAGATGGATTGAAAACTGGCTCAAGGACAGAACCCACATGGTTAGAATTGCTGGAGCCATGTTAGACTCCAAACCAGTTACAAGTGGTGTCCCACAAGGCTCAGTCCTGGGACCTCTCTTGTTCGGTATATATTTCTTGGAGGTACAGGCCAACACGGAAGAACTGTGGCTGACCAAGTTCGCAGATGACTGCAAACTGGGCGCCATAATCGACTCTCCAGTCGACACAAGCATCCTCCAAAAGGGCCTCATAGAAACAAACAACTGGTGCCAGAGCCATGGCCTCAAGCTAAATGCCAAAAAGTGTATAGTCATCCCCTATGGCAAAAACGAAGTGCCCACAAATTACCACATAGGTGGTAATCCATTAAATACAGAAGAAGTAATTAGGGACCTGGAGACCCAAGTTGATAGCAATCTCTCATTGGACAACCACATGGCCAAAGTGGTTAGAAAAACATTTTATATAGCCCACCTAATCATGAAGGGATTCACATCTAGATCAGGGGACGTCATTGTGCCTCTTTACTCATCCCTCATCAGGCCCATAATTGAGTACAATGCCCCTTTTGGGATGTACCTTACCAGACACCTGCAGCAACTGGAAAGACCCCAAAAGTACCTCACCAAGAGGATCAAAGGGCTCAAACTGATGCCATATGCTGCCCGGTTAAAGAAACTCCAGCTCTACTCAGTGGCATACCGCCTGTTCAGAGGCGATCTGTGCCTGATGTATAAAGCCATGTCCAACCCGGAATTAATGGACATGCTGCACCTCAGAAAATCCAAATTCCATCGAGCTACGCGCTCGAGAGACTTGAACCTCAGCACTGAAATAAATAGGACATGCTGGAGGGACAGATTCATAACCCAGAGGCTCCCTTCACTCTGGAATAAAATCCCAGTCCAGGTTAGGCAGAGTCCCTGATTGAGTCTCTTCAAGAGGAATATTGATGAGTGGATGGGAGATTGTAGGTTTACCCCGGGTATCTCTTCTGTGTCACTGTTAGACAGAGGCACAGTTTACTAACCTTGAAAAAGGGCATAGCAAAATAAATTTAAAATGGGTGGCGAAAGCCAAACACATTCTGGCTAGGCTTATAAATGCCCTAGGGCAGATAGCCTAGTATGAACCTATGAACCTATTATTAGACCTTCCATGTTTTAGTAGTCCAGTTGTGTCTTTGGCTTTAACTTTAGGAGAATATTCAGGACACCCTGCCCGACTGTTCTAAGCAGGCCCACTTTATGACAAGCTACAAAGTGATATGGTATTATAAATAAGTTGTGTTCTTGAGGACAGAAGCTAGACCTAAATTTATTTGCATAGCTTATGGAGAATACTGCCATTATATTGTTTGCTTTCTTGTGCTTTAAATGACACAGTTCTTTCATATACTGTGCTTTCAGAATTATTTTCTTTGTATTCCCGCACTTTATTTAGCCCATGGTCCAGCAACATTATTGAATTTTCTCCTTGGGAAATGTGATAGTTTAACATTGCTTTTTACTTGTACAAGGAGCCCTACTGCTTTTTTAGTTGCCTTATGTTTATGAATAACCTAGTCCACATTTTTTAAGTCTGCTGGCATCATGGTAGTGTGTGCGATAAATATTTATCTTATGCCTTTAGAAGGCCATTTCTTTTTTCCCATACAGAACTGTTAAATCTCCTGAGTTTTGAATGGTTTTATAGCCTGAAGGACTCCCATCATATGTTAATGGGCTTGCTGTTGATGTTGGTGGGTGAGGTGTGGAATCTGTTACTGTTAAATAGTAGGGTACTGCATCTCCATGTTTTTGGGAGGTGGGAGACTGAGCAGAGTATAGCCCCATTTTGAATGCAACCTGTTTGGCCCAACAAAGATGTGTGTGTAATAAATGTGTCTATTATGTCTCCATTGACATCTGTGGTATTAATGGCAAATTTTTCTCACAGTGTAGATGGAGAATGTTTCAGTAAGATTGCTCAGTAGCACATAATCTTTTCAATCAGCTGACCACTACTTTTAAATGGTTGCACCCATTTTTGTGTCATTTTGGCTTAGGATTTGAATTACTCATAACTGGGTTTAAGGTTGAGATGAAATCCACCACTCTGTAGGTAGAATTATCATTACTGTCTGCATAAAAGCTCTTTCTGCATACATGCCAGTCTTATGCCCCTCTATATGTATGACCAATCTGTCTTAAGATTTATTTAGTTGCTTCTTTTTCTATCCTAGTTACTTTGCAAACTGATATACCTTTTCAATGCTTTGGAACAAGCACATACTTCTCCCTCACCCATCCCTTCTCCGAAAAATAGCTTGTGTTTAACTTTAACCTTTATTTCATGTAACAGGAATGCTTGATAAGGACCCTCTACCCAGTGTATACAGAATTTCCTTCTGGTTAGTTAAAGCATTACTACTAGCATTGCAGGTAAGCAAAGAAAGACTATGTGAACTTTAAATTATTGACATATTTCTGATAACTAATGTAGTAAGTAAACTTGCTTTTTCACAAGCTTTACACTCACCAGTCTTGCAATTAAGTGTTATCAGTAACAAAAGGCGCATACCAGGGAAGTTCAAAATTAGTGATTGTCTGTTCTCAGCTCTGCATCTGTTTGGAAGGATAACTTATCAGTCTGATGTGGGAGATGAAGTACAGTACCTAACATCAGTCAGCATACCTGTATTGTGATAATCCTTGACATACTCATAGAGTCACAAAGCTATATGTTAATGATTTTTTAAATCTCTGTATTTAAATGTTTGCTTGTTAGTGTAACACTAAGCTAATGGTGTGTTCTGCACTGGATGATTGTTCGAAAATCACCACCACAATTGTTTCCTAGCTGAAAGGAGAAAACTTTTCTTGAGGGTGAACGGGAACCTAATTGTCTGGAGTTTTCTTGTTGGTCCAGTGGCAGTGACACCCACATACATTGCTGGGGGACCTGCGTTCAAACCCTATACAAGGGTCATTTTTTTACTTCCTGTTTAGGTTTTTATTAAAAGATTTTACCATGTTATGTATTGAACACAAGTTTGATAGTCAAAGACGACCATTCGTTAATTTTCCTTACCTATAAAGATTGTCAGCAGCCCCACTGTCTAATATATCTCCTTCCTCCAATTTTCTTTCTTATTCATACTACAGCAGCTAAGGAATTTATGCCCACAGGACTTATAATGTATAAAATCATGTTACAGCAACTAAGGAACTCCACAGGACAGATAATGTGTAAAAATCATATTAGTAAATGTCCCAGAGCTGGAGGTGCTCCACTAATAGCCTGAACCTGTCTCTGAGAACTTTTTCTATCATCTTTATCACTCCCAAGGAAAGGCTAAAGGCTGTTGAAATCATATGGGTGCTTTGCTCTCTTTTGCCAGTCTATGGACACCACCATTGCCCTTTGCCAGTGCTTCAGCACGTCACCAGTCCCCTGACTTAAATCTTTGTCAGTATGGTTGCTAGCACCTTGGCCAGATTACTTGGGATACTTGTGCCTTGCCTTCTGTTAGTTTTCTTAGCTGTTCACTGAATCTGCCGGCTTTTTATTTATTTTTTTTTTCCTTTCAGGTCTTATCATTGCTCCCTTTTTTTCTCAGCTTTGCAACTACCTACTTTTTACTTACCAAAGACTGAGACAAAGAATTTAATAGTTCATCCTTTTCCCTTACATTCTTTATCTCCCTTGTCTTCACTATTACACTGTTTCCCCTTTCATCCTCTCTGCAGTGTATCTGAAGATCTCTTATTTCCTCCTTTAACATACTTAACATTGCCTTCTGCTACTGCTTTACTACCACTGTTAGCCTTGTGGCTTCTGTTCTAGCCTAATGATTGTCCTGTTTCTCCTCCTTTCCCTTTTTCATGTTCTCTTTTTCAGTAGGCCCTGCCTTTAGAGTTTATGGTTATGTGTACCTCCTTGTTGAACCCGAGTGGCTTCCTTCTCCTCCTATGTTTGCTTTATGTTGTCATCCTCACTGATGTCTTATTCCATTTTTTTGTGCATTAGTCCATTTGCTTCCCTTTTGCCTTCCCTGGTCTTCTGTTTCCTACTTTGCACTAGCTGCTCATAATTTAGTTCCTCTGCTACACATCTGCATTTTAATCATCCCTCCTTTCTCATTTGATATGGAAGCATACAGATTTTGGGGCAGTATTCACCAAAGGTGACTTTAATCACATTTGTTTTGAGTCTGCCATGTATAAAAACACAGCAGCAACGTTCATGTTCTTAGTGAATGAAACATACATAGACAGGCGACTCCTTTAGATCACTTTTCCTCCTCCACCATTGACCTCCACTGTTTGCCATTTTGCCTGTAGCAAAATGCAGTCCCTCATGATGACTGTCTTCTTCTAAATCTTTGTTCTTGTCTGCCAAACATTTTGCTTTCTATTTCCTTCACAATATCTAGAGATCAATGATTTGTGTCTGTTCATTAGCTGGCTACTTCTGTACACCAGTGACCTATCTCCATTATATACTTCTACACTTACTTGTCTATGCACTCATTTTTACTTGTGCCTCTTCTGTGTCAGCCTCCGCCTTTCTAATTTCTTCCCCCTTCTTGTTTCACTTTTCTTCATTATACATAACAAATAATGCTACCCCAGCAACCTATGATCTGTCTGTCATGTTATTTCTGTGGGTGTTTCATTCATATATTCGTATGTGCCAATCAGCCTTGGCACACACTCTTGTCTCATTTATCCATGCTCTGTCTCTGACTCTTTGTCTGCTTACAGTTCCCTATCTTTTCTATGAGCTCCTGGTAGTTGCCAAGATAATCTTCCACTCTCTCCCCTTCTTATTTTCCTTTTCATCCTCACTCTCCCCTTTTTGTCTTGTCTGTGCCTATGTCACATTTTTCTACCATTCAGTATTAATTTATGTTTTTATCCTCTGGCCTTTTCGTCCACAGTATTATTCTGATGTATTTTTCCAGAATGGTTTTGAGCACTGCCGTTCCTTCTTGGCTGAGGTGGATACTGTACTTACTACAGACGTCTTCTCTTTGCCATTCTTCCCCCAGTTTCTTTTGTTACTTGTTCTATTCTTAAGCCAGTGATTGTAATCCATTTTTCGAAGATGTGTAATGTTGCTGCTTGCTGCTACCAGTAGAAACTTTGAGAAAACAACTGTATTGCCTAGACTACAGCATCATTTCATGCCCTTCCTTTCCATCCTAACCACTACTATTTTTATTCTATTTTTCCTAGGGTTCATTAGTTCCCATATACACCACCACATGTGGTCTCTTTTTCCACATTTCTTCATTCCTGTTCATGTCTTCCACTATTTTTTTCAAGAGTTTTTTCTCAGACTTTCTTGATGGTCTGTAAATACTTCTTGTTTCTTTTTCAGCCTCACCCAATCTCTTTCATAATTTAATCACCTGTTACCAAGCCCCCCCCCCCATTATGTCTGGTCATTCTGCTCTCACTGTGATTTTTTTTTTTATTCTATATTCAGTAGTATCCCTTACTCTGCCTTTTTCTTTATTATTTTGTTGTTCTTCAGAACACCTGCTGTCCTGTTTCTTCTGCTTACTGTCACCTGGCTAGTCTCTTGTTCCCTCCCTGTTGCTCCTGTTCCTTCATTATTCCATTCCATACGACACTTAGCAAGCGTTCTTAACCATTTCTGAGACCCTTCTTTTCTTTACTCTGGTAATGGCTCACCCCTTAACAGCCTCTTTACTACTGCTGGCCCCTTATGTTACTTTCGCCTGAAAACCATCTTCTACCTATGTCTCTTTTTCTGATTAATCTATCATCGATTCCATTCTGTTCACCTCTGCAAAGTTTCTTCTGTTCTCAGCATGCCCTCCCTTCACAGTTGTACTTATCTCCGAGGGAAACCTTTCTGTATGCCTTCTTGTTCTCTTCCTCCCTGCCACTGTTTTGCCCAAGATCTCAACTACACTAAGACCCCAGAGCATCTTCTTCTTGACAGACCCTCTCTGCCTAAATGTCCTACATCCTCTGATACTTTGCTGCCCCTTGTGTCCCTAAGGCCAAGCCACCATCCCACATCTTCTGCCTCCACAACACCTGTCCACATACCTCTCAACCTAGAAAATAGGTATGAAAGCTTTTAAAAAGTAGGTACAGCTTACTACAAAATGTAATTAGTGTAAAGCTCAAATACCAATTAGCACGTAACTGTTTCCACATCCAGTAGAATTATAGGATATCCTTGAAAAATCAGAAGTTTAAAAAAAATTGGAGAGTGAGAACAATGCTGTAGTTTAGAGGGATAAAGCCCTGACCGTTGTCCAAGCAACCTGAGTTTAAATAGCAGCCCAGGTGTCTAGAGTGCCAGCAGAGAAGGATAGTGAATCTGTCCTGGGCTTAAAGTGGAGGGGCACGTGTTCAGGGCATACAAAGTGGTTTGATTTCCCTGGTGGAGACTTGGGGAAACAAATGCAAAGTGCTGTTAAGGGTGAGTTGAGGAACCTGCTGATAGCCCCTTGTGGGATTGAGGTGGTGGTTCAGTACAAAATCTTATCCTGCTGATCTCTTTGCGGGAGTGAGGGGGATGGTTCACTACTAACTGTTATCCTGCTAATATCCCTTTGTGTGGGAGTGAGAGGTGGATCAGCACTAATATTTATCCTGCTGATATCCCTTTGTGGGAGAGAGGGGGTGGTTCAGCACTAACGGTTATCCTGCTGATATCCCTTTGTGGGAGTGAGGGGGGTGATTCAGCACCAACTTTTATCCTGCTGATATCCCTTTGTTGGAGTGAGGGGGTGATTTGACACTAACATTTATCCTGCTGATATCCCTTTGTGGGAGGGAGGGGGTGATTCAGCACTAACGTTTATCCTGCTGATATCCCTTTGTGGGTGGGAGCGGGTGGTTCAGCACTAACGGTTATCTTGCTGATATCCCTTTGTGGGTGTGAGGGGGTGGTTCAGCACTAATGGTTATCTTGCTGATATCCCTTTGTGGGAGTGAGGGGGTGGTTCAGCACTAACTGTTATCCTGCTGATATTCCTTTGTGGGAGGGAGGGAGGGGGGGTGATTCAGCACTAACGTTTATCCTGCTGATATCCTTTTGCGGGAGGGAGTGGGTGGCTCAGCACTAACTCTTATCCTGCTGATATCCCTTTGTGGGTGGGAACGGGTGGTTCAGCACTAACTCTTATCTTGCTGATATCCCTTTGTGGGAGGGAGGGGGTGATTCAGCACTAATGGTTATCCTGCTGATATCCCTTTGTGGGAGGGAGCGGGTGTTTCAGCACTAACTCCTGTCCTGCTGATATCCCTTTGTGGGAGGGAACGGGTGGTTCAGCACTAACGGTTATCCTGCTGATATTCCTTTGTGAGAGGGAGGGGGGGGGGTGATTCAGCACTAACGTTTTATCCTGCTGATATCCTTTTGCGGGAGGGAGTGGGTGGCTCAGCACTAACTCTTATCCTGCTGATATCCCTTTGTGGGTGGGAGCGGGTGATTCAGCACTAACTCTTATCCTGCTGATATCCCTTTGTGGGAGGGAGGGGGTGATTCAGCACTAATGGTTATCCTGCTGATATCCCTTTGTGGGAGGGAGCGGGTGGTTCAGCACTAACTCCTGTCCTGCTGATATCCCTTTGTGGGAGGGAACAGGTGGTTCAGCACTAACTCTTATCCTGCTGATATGGTGGTAGGGGAAAGTGTAGTTAGGCAGCATAGGATGGTGGCTTGTAGGATGACATTGGTGATCAAGAAGAGGAGAATGAGTGTGAGGGCAGCACCAAGGATCAAATGGTGGAAATTGAAAAAGGGCAATTGTGAGGTGATGCTCAGTGAAGAGTTAAGACAGGCACTGGGTGGCAGGGAAGAGTTACCGAATAGCTGGGAAACTACAGCAGAGCTAGTAAGAGAGATGTCTAGAAAGGTGCTTGATGTGACATCTGGAAAGAGGATGGAGGACAAGGAGACCTGGTGGTGGAATGAAGAAGTACAGGAGAGTATACAAAAGGAGAGATATCTATACCAAGCGATTTCAGCCCCCCAAACATCTCCAACGCCCAAGTGAGAACTGCTCTCTCCAAAGCAAAAAACACAGCATCCATGGGACCTGATGGTGTCCCCAGCTGTGTGCTCCACGAACTCAACGAGGAATTAAACCCACAGCTAGGACAGCTGTTTAATCATAGTCTTACCTCTGGATACGCATTCCAGGAGTGGCGCACTGCAACTGTGGTCCCACTTCACAAAGGCGGTGCCTCCACGACCCTGGAAATTACCGGCCCATTAGCTTGACAAGCCTTATCTGCAAAGCCATGGAGAGGATCATAATGGACCTCATAAATAAAGACATAGGGAATTTGCAGACTTTGGATCCATCCCAGTTTGGCTTTGTCAAAGGCAGATCTTGCCTTCTAAACTTGGTTGACTTTTTCGAAACAGTTACCAAAGCCATTGATGAGGGAAAGGCAGTCCATACAGCCTACCTCGATCTGGCGAAGGCCTTCGATACAATACCCCACTCGGGTATCATTGAAAAACTCATCAGCTTAAATGTTAACCCATACATCACAAGATGGGTTGCAAACTGGCTGAGTGACAGAACCCACAGGGTCAGAGTTGCTGGCGCCATGTCAGACTCAAAGCCTGTCACAAGTGGTGTACCACAGGGCTCAGTCCTGGGCCCACTCTTGTTTGGCATCTACTTTTCCGAAGTACAAGCAAACACAGGAGGGTTATGGCTGACAAAGTTTGCAGATGACTGCAAACTGGGCCATAGTAGAAAACACATCTGACACAGATATCCTTCAGAAGGGTCTCACAGAAACGGATAACTGGTGCCAGAGCCATGGCCTAAAGTTAAATGCCAAAAATGCATAGTCATACCCTTCGGGAAAAACAAGGTTACCTAGCTACCAAATAGGTGGCAATCCACTGAGCACAGAAGAAGTTATCAGGGACCTGGGGACCCAGGTTGATAGTAGTCTGTCATTTGACACCCATGTAGCTAAAGTAGTTAGGAAGACCTTCTACATTGCCCACCTTATCATGAAGGGATTCTCATCTAGATCAAGGGAGGTCATAGTCTCCCTATACTCATCACTCATCAGACCAATGATTGAGTACAATGCCCCATTCGGAATGTATCTGACCCGACACTTGCAGCAGCTGGAGAGGCCACAAAGGTTCCTCACCAAAAGGATAAAGGGTCTCAAACATCTGTCCTATGCTGCCCGACTGAAAGAACTCCAGCTCTATTCAGTCGCCACCGCTTGCTCAGAGGTGACCTTTGCCTAACATACAAGGCCATGTCAAACCCAGATTTGATGAATATGCTTCACCTCAAAAAATCTAGATCCGTCAGAGCCACAAGGGCGGGAGACTTAAACCTCGACACGGCTATTAATAGGACGTGCTGGAGGGATAGATTCATCACCCAAAGACTCCCTATGCTGTGGAATAAAATCCCGGTATATGTGAGGCAGAGCACCTCGCTGGCCTTGTTCAAGAGAAATCTTGACCAATGGATGGGAGATCGCAGATATACCCCAGGGATTACCTCAGTGTCACTGCTCGACAGAGGCACAGCAAAATAATGGGTATAGTTCCCCATACTAAAGGGGTGGCGTAAGCCACAAAACTATGGGCTAGGCTTGTAAATGCCCTTGGGCAGATAGCCTAGTATGAACCTATGAACCTATGAACCTATGAAGAAGAAGTGGGATTGTCAGAGAGATGAAGAAAGTAGACAAGAGTATAAGGAGATGAGATGTATGGCAAAGAGAGAAGTGGCGAAGGCTAAGGATAAGGCGTATGATGAGTTGTATAAAAGGTTGGACACCAAGGAGGGAGAAAAGGACCTGGACCTGGACCTGGCTAGACAGAGGGACCGAGCTAGTAAAGATGTGCAGTAGGTTAGGGTGATAAAGGATAATGAGGGAAACTTACTCATAAGTGAGGAGAGTGTGTTGAGCAGATGGAAAGAGTACTTTGAGGGGCTGATGAATGAAGAGAATGAGAGGGAGAGAAGGTTGGATGATGTGCGGATAGTGAATCATGAAGTGCAGTGGATTAGCAAGGAGGAAGTAAGGATAGCAATGAAGAGGAAGAAGAACAGAAAGGCTGTTGGTCCAGATGACATACCTGTGGAAGCATGGCGGTGTTTAGGTGAAATGGCAGTGGAGTTTTTAACTAGATTGTTTAATGAAATCTTGGAAAGTGAGAGGATGCCTGAGGAATGGAGAAAAAGTGTTTTGGTACCGATTTTTAAGAATAAGGGTGATGTGCAGAGCTACAGAGGGATTAAATTGATCAGTCACAGCATAAAGTTATGGGAAAGAGTAGTGGAAGCTAGGTTAAGAAGGGAGGAGATGATTAGTGATCAGCAGTATGGTTTCATGCCAGAAAAGAGCACTACAGATGCGATGTTTGCTTTGAGAGTGTTGATGGAGATATACAGAGAAGGTCAGAAGGAGTTGCATTGTGTCTTTGTGGATTTAGAGGAAAACATGGCAGGGTGCCTAGAGAGGAGTTGTGGTATTGTATGAGGAAGTCGGGAGTGTCAGAGAAGTATGTAAGAGTGGTACAGGATATGTGCGAGGGTAGTGTGACAGTGGTGAGATCTGCAGTGGGAGTGACAGATGCGTTTAAGGTGGAGGTGGGATTACATCAAGGATCAGCTCTGAGCCCTTTCTTATTTATAAAGGTGATGGACAGGTTGACAGATGAGATCAGACAGGAGTCCCCATTTACTATGATGTTTGCAGATGACATTTTGATCTGTAGTGAGAGTAGGGAACAGGTGGAGGAAACCCTGGAGAGGTAGAGATATGCTCTAGAGAGAAGGGGAATGAAGGTCAGCAGGACTAAGACAGAATATATTTGTGTGAATGAGAGGGAGGATAGAGGAATGGTGAGGATGCAGGGAGTAAAGGTGAGGATGCAGGGAGTAAAGGTGGCGAAGGTGGATGAGTTTAAATACTTGGTATCAATAGTTCAGAGTAATGGTGAGTGTGGAAGAGAGGTGAAGAAGAGAGTACAGGCAGGATGGAGTGGGTGGAGAAGAGTGTCAGGAGTGATTTGTGACAGTCGAGTACCAGTAAGAGTGAAAGGGAAGGTCTCCAAGAGGGTAGTGAGACCAGCAGCTATGTTATATGGGTTGGAGACAGTGGCATTGACAAAAAGGCAGGAGTCAGAGCTTGATGTGGCAGAGTTGAAGATGTTAAGATTTGCACTGGGTGTGACGAGGATGGACAGAATTAGGAATAAATATATTAGAGGGTCAGCCCAGGTTGGAAGGTTTGGAGACAAAGCCAGAGAGGCAAGATTACGTTGGTTTGGACATGTGCTGCAGAGGGATGCAGAGTATATTGGGAAAAAGATGCTAAGGATGAAGCTGCCAGGTAACAGGAAAAGAGGAAGGCCTATGATAAGGTTTATGGATGTGGTGAGAGAGGACATGCAGGTGGTTGGTGTGACAGAGCAAGAAGAAATGGAAACAGTTGATCTGCTGTGGTGACCCCTGACGGGAGCAGCCGAAAGAAGAAGAAGTAACTACACAGCTATTGTGGCCCTGACCTACACGCTGCACTGCTAGTTCCCTCTCTTTTCTTCCACTTCTGGCTGCATTCCCTGTTTGCTGAGGTCACATCTGCCCTCCAAAATGCTGTGCCCATTTTATGTCTGAAAGAATTAGTATATGTGGTGCTACAGTTTTACATTGGTCCATACTGGCAGATCAGTTTTGTTTCGAAGTCTTGATGCAGAGGATTCATAGCTGGAAAATATCTGGAATAGTATCCAGAAATGCTGCTGCCTTTTTATAAAATGTTAGAAAGGCATACTTTGAATGCAGACCTTTGACGTTAGAACCATACAAATATGTGTAATGATGACAAGAGAAAATATTCAGAAAAATGACAAGGGATGTTCATGTACCGAAGAGCACTGATTAAAGCGAAAAACTAGAGAGTTCGGGTCTGCATTATTGTAATACAGAATGTTAAGGGGAAAGATTGTATAGTTACCTCTGAGCAGCTTGGTGTTGCAAAAGAAACAGTATTGTCATTTCTTTATTAAAAAATTGTATTTTGAATAATACAGAATGTACTGAGTAAGGTTTTAATTTCTGAGAAGTATAAAGAAAGATTTAGAAAAGAGTTGGATTTGTTGAGTACTGACTATACAGAACTCCTTGCCTCTAGCAGGAGTCAAGACAAACCGGTTACATAAATAATGAATTTAAGTAATGTATTAGTGTAAAATATTTCAGGGGAAATGGCATGTAGTGCAAGTTCTTTCAAAGTGCCATTCCTTTATCTGAGTGAATGATTGAATAAATTAATGAATGAGCATGTGAGAGCCACTGCGCACAGGTGTAAGCTTGCATGAAAAAAACATTGTTTTCTAAGACCTTCTGAGGATCTTGACAAGTCCAACTATCAGATGTGACCATTTTCTTTGCTACCCTGCTCTTTATCTAGCCATGCAATTATGTCATATTTTTGTTAGCTGTATCCCTTCATCTTGCTATATTCATCTGCTGTAGGCACTATTCCCTAGTATGCCGTTAGCAGTCCCAATGAGCCATTCAGTCATTCTTTGCTACTGTGTTCTTCTTTCAGATGACTATTTTGCAGTTCTGTTTTATTTATAGTTCTAATTTAGCAGAAATGTATTTGTATGTTGATGAACTTGTGTAATATAATTTTTGTTTTCACTTTCATGGAAGTCTGATATTGGACATGCCCTTCTCTTTTTGCACTTCTATTTTGATTTTTTGCAAATTTTCCAGGATATTTCCCTTGGCTACCTGTTAAGGATTGTACAGTAGCTTCAGTGGCTATATTAAAATGACAAAATCTGAACATGAGCAGGTAGTTATTATACAATACTGCTGCCTATGTACACGATGAGGAGTCATGGATAGCAGAGATCACAGATAGTATTGCAGTGGTATAATGTGGGGTTGAAATGCTGCATGACGAGTTGTGGAGCTGTCTGTCTTCTTCCTTGTACCAAGTAGATTGTTGATGAAGCCTAGTATCTGGAGCCTGACAGACAAAAATCAAAGTAATTCCATGTGTCTGAGTTTACCTCCCTTCCCCAAACCTATTGATTCAGATTAAGAATGTTAATGCAGGTGGTCTGTGTTTGAGTGTTTGCTAAATACCCCCCCCCCAAAAAAAAGTTTTTGTTTCAGTCAATCAACTTAGTCGAAGTGGTACCTGAGAATGCTGAGAGTTGATTAACCTGTGGAAAAGAAAGAAAGCTGAAACCTCTGTGGCTATATGTAACTGTAAAGCCTTCACATGTTTGTGAACTGTGGGCCGAGCACAACTTGTCAGAAAGTCTGGATGTATTGTTTGTATTGTCGTAAGTGTGTAGATATATTGTGTTGTGTTGGACCTTGTTGCATTGATAGTTAAAAAAAATATATTGACAGGGATCCTGGGTATCTCCAGTGCCACTGTTGTGAGCAGCAAATAATGGAGACTGAGACATAAGAAGTTGTGCCATACAAAGTATGACTAGGAATAAGGATCCTACGCGCTGAGGCATGATTGAATCTAAGACAGATGTAAACTAAATGAATGGAAAAAGATCTGTGATTAAAAGTGGAAAACTGCAATGCTGATAGATATTTCTGAAATTGTAAAATATTGCTGTGGATATGAGACTGTGTTTTGTACATTTTTTCCTTATTGTTTTTATGAATAATCTTGCTTTATTTCCTGCAGGAATGCACAATGAAGGTTCAAGAGGGGAAATTCAAACTGCAGGACATACTTGTCGTACCAATGCAGAGAGTGCTGAAATATCACCTCTTATTAAAAGTAAGTAAACAACAGTTCTGAAGAGCCTTTAAAAAGAATTTAGGAGTAGAACAGTGCTGTCTGCTGTATGAAGTATTGGCCTCAGTTTTCAACTTTTTGTAATGCTAGAGATTATAGAATTTGTTCAGTTTAATCCATTTACCACAGGGCAGACACATGCATTTTTGTCAAAGAATATGCAAAAGGCTTTTACTATTTCCTTTTGTGGTTCATTCCTTCATCTGGTGTGTCTGTCTGCTGCAAATAAGGCCACTATTCATACCTTTATTAAGGATTAAAAGGTTCATAGGTTCATACTAGGCTATCTGCCCAAGGGCATTTATAAGCCTAGCCCATAGTTATGTGGCTTTCGCCACCCCTTTAGTTTGAATAAAAACTATGCCTATCATTTTTCTGTGCCTCTGTCAAGCAGTGACACTGAAGTAATCCCTGGGGTATATCTGTGATCTATCATCCATTGGTCAAGATTCCTCTTGAACAAGGCCAGCGAGGTGCTCTGCCTCACATGTACCGGGATTTTGTTCCACAGCATAGGGAGTCTCTGGGTGATGAATCTGTCCCTCCAGCACGTTCTATTTATAACCGTGTCAAGGTTTAAGTCTCCCGCCCTTGTGGTTCTGAGGGATCTAGATTTTTTGAGGTGAAGCATATTCATCAAATCTGGGTTTGACATGGCCTTATATGTCAGGCACAGGTCACCTCTGAGCAAGCGGTATGAGACTGAATAGAGCTGGAGTTCTTTCAGTCGGGCAGCATAAGACATATTTTTGAGACCCTTTATCCTTTTGGTGAGGAACTTTTGGGGCCTTTCAAACTGCAGCAGGTGTCTGGTCAGATACATTCGAACGGGCATTGTACTCAATCATAGGTCTAATGAGTGATGAGTACAGGGGACGATGACCTCCCTTGATCTAGATGTGAATCCCTTCATGATCAGGTGGGCAATATAGAAGGTTTTCCTAACTACTTTAGCAACATGAGTGTCAAAGCGAAGGCTACTGTCAACTTGGGTCCCCAGATCCCTGATGACTTTTTCTGTGCTCAGTGGATTGCCACCTATATGGTAGCTAGGGGTAACCTTGTTTTTCCCGAAGGGTATGACTATGCATTTTTGGCGTTTAACTTCAGGCCATGGCTCTGGCACCAGTTATCCGTTTCTGTGAGGCCCTTCTGGAGGATATCTGTGTCAGATGTGTTTTCGACTATGGCCCAGTTTGCAGTCATCTGCAAACTTTGTCAGCCATAACCCTCCTGTGTTTGCTTATACTTCAGAAAAGTAGATGCCGAACAAGAGTGGACCCAGGACTGAGCCCTGTGGGACACCACTTGTGACAGGCTTTGAGTCTGACATGGCTCCAGCAACTCTGACCCTGTGGGTTCTGTCACTTAGCCAGTTTGCAACCCATCTTGTGATGTATGGGTTTACATTCAAGCTGATGAGTTTTTCGATGATACCTGAGTGGGGTATTGTGTCGAAGGCCTTTGCCAGGTCGAGGTAGGCTGTATGGACTGCCTTTCCCTCATCAATGGCCTTGGTGACTGTCTCGAAAAAGTCAACCAAGTTTAAGAGGCAGGATCTGCCTTTGACAAAGCCAAACTGGGTTGGATCCATAGTCTACAAGTTCCCTATGTCTTTATTTATGAGTTCCATTATGATCCTCTCCATGGCTTTGCAGATAAGGCTTGTCAAGCTAATGGGGCGGTAACTTCCAGGGTCTGTGGAGGCACCGCCCTTATGAAGTGGGACCACAGTCGCCGTGCGCCACTCCTTGGGTACGTATCCTGAGGTGAGGCTAAGATTAAACAGCTGTCCTAACTGTGGGTTTAATTCCTCGTTGAGTTCATGAAGCACTCAGCCGGGGACACCATCCGGTCCCATGGATGCTGTGCTTTTTGCCTTAGTGAGGGCAGTTCTCACCTGGGCGTTGGAGATGTTTGGGGGGCTACAATCCTCTGGAATAGATATCTCTCCTTTTGGGGGGGGGAGAAGTTTGCACTGAACCTGTCAGCCAGTATGTTAGCAATGTGTGTAGGTTCAGTAATTTTCACATCATTTTGAACAAATTCTGAGCATATCTGGGAGTTTCCTCCTAGGTTTCTAACATAGCTAAAGAAGGCCTTATGATTGTCTTTAGAGTCCTTGGCGATTTTTCTCTCAAAATTTGCCTTGGATGATTTTATGAGAGCTCTTAGTTTTTACTTATAATGATCAAAGGTGTCTTACCTTTCAAGGATTTTGCTCTATCTTGTAGTAGCTTCCTCCTTTTGTTCTAGAGCTTGTTTATGGCTGGGGTCCACCAGACTGGACGCTTGCCTTTGGTACAGAGAGTCTTAGTTTTGTTTGGGATTGCCTGATCCATGCAGTCCTGTAGGTGCTGGTAGAAGGCATTTGTAAGTGATTCAGCGGTTTGAGTAATGTTTACCACTGGCTCAGGGGCCTTAAAGGAGACCACACTAGTTTTAGAAGTGTGAAATCGGCTTTTGAGAAGTTTTTCACTGTGGTCTTTTTGTTTCAGGTGGGGCGGGATGAGGACCTCCAGCGAGATTAGTTTATGATCTGATCTCACCAGTGAGGGGTATACTTCGGTGTTGAACATTTTGATCCCATGTTCGTGATGATGAGATCAAGTATGTTTTCTCCTCTTGTGGGGATGGTGACTAGTTGTTCCATGGCATTTGAGTTTATGAACTCCAGGAATCTTTGGGTTAGAGTGTTCGGGCTTGAGTAGTGTTCCCAGTCTATATTAGGGTAATTGAAGTCACCTAGTATGATGGTGTTTGGAGATACATTTATCCTCCAATGTTTTCAGGAAGGCCATGTGAGGTTCCTGAGTTTGAGAGGGTGGCCTGTAACATGCTACAAATTGCAGAGCAGTCTTGCCTATGGTTAATTGCACCTGGATGGTCTCCGATGCATCGTGCGTTGCCACCAACCTTGAGGTGTGGGTGTCCTTTATGAATATGGACACCCTCCTTTCTTGGTGTTGTCCGGATTTTGGGGCCGGAACGCATGATATGAGGTGAAACCTGTTAGTGCTGGGGTGCTCTCAGGAGCCTTGAACCAGGTTTCTGTCACAGCACAGACATCGATGTTCTCCATATTGAGAAGGGCCTCGAGTGCGTGCATCTTGAGAGTGAGACTTCTGGCATTGAGCAGCATTACCCTTAGTTTTTTTCCTTTTGGTGTTCTAGGGTGGTAGGTTTAGAATTTGAGCCTTGCCTAAAAAGGCACTATGGGGTGGCAAGAGCCTTTGCCAATATCCGGAAGCCCAGGGTGACAGGTGCAAGCCGTCCCTTGAAGCAGCGTGGCTTGTCCAGCATGTCATCCCAGGCAGACAGACATTGGATCCCCTTTGAATGACACCAGAATTTAAGCCAATTATTAAAGCTGATCATCTTATCACTGTATTGTGGCATCATTCTAGGTGAAGGTAGGATACTGCTCAAGGTCAGGGTCATACCTGCCTGGGCTACATAATCAGAGAGCTCCTCGATGTCCCTTTTCATGTAGTCCAAGGAGGTACGTCTCAGGTCTTTGACACCAGCGTGGACAATGACTGAGTCGTACTTGTACCTGCTGTTGAGAGACCTGAGTGCTTGCGTTATGTGGCGGATTCTAGCACCCGACAGGCAGCTTACTGTGACCTTCTCCTTACTCAGTCTGGTGAGCGGGACGTCAGTGTGTCTGACTATGGAATCACCAATGAAAAGTGTGTCTGGCATTTTGTTTGGCCTTAAGGGCTGTGACTGTTTGACACTCTGACTGTGTGGTCTATGTGTTGCATGTGTTGGGTCGTGAGGTGGTAGTTGTTTGGGTGTCTGCTTTGGTGGCCTCTGCTGTTTTGGTAAATTTTTGATCAGAGCCTCCGAGTATGTCTTTGTGTGAGTATGTGTATGATTTGAAGTTGTGATGGTACCATGTGTGACTGGGTATGTATTGTGTGTGGTTACCTTCTCCTCCTGTCTGGTCTTGCCAGTCCTATGTTGAGAGAGCTCAGCCTCCAGTTTGGCCGTATAGTTGCATCTCTCGCATGTATTTGTGTTTTGTGGGAGAAGGAGAGGATTGTTCTGTGTACATGAGGCAATTGTAACATTGCCTCAATATTCCCAGGTTCACCAGTTGAGCTGGAGAGGACACTAGCAACTGATCCCTCGACATACTAGAAGTAGTAGATAAAGAGACTTTCATAGGACTCGGGGAAGTGGGTTTTAGGCTGGTGGGGTACTATCTATAATAAGAGTGCTTTATCAAGGTGCAAGTACTGTAGGAGTAAGTGCTAGGCTTTACAGATAGAGAATAGTCTACTTGGGAATCAAGTAGAGATGAACTTTTCAGTTATAGGATATGCTGGTTAGATCAGCAGTACAGCTCGAGGAAGGTAGTTCTAAGGAAAATTTGAAGAGTGGAATTTAGATGGCCGAATAGTTTAACCTTGTTTAACCGCCACTGCTCTTGTCTGCAACAGTGGCAACTCAGCTAACGCCAGTTTAGCGTGTTTTGTAGCAGGGGCTGAAGGGAGCTAGGAATTGGCCCAAAGCGACCAATGGACTACTAGTTTCTGGCTGAAACTTCACCAAATCGGACAAAAAAGCCGCTCAGTGCTTCCCACTCCCACTGGTAAGCAAAGAAACTTCCCTCCTTCCTAATAAGGCAATGGATCAGTAACAGGAACTAAAAACAAAGCCCAGGGATCAGCAACTCTGAAACTGGACTACTCTAGTTCAGTAAGGCTGGAAAACAAGACATTTTTTGTTTTATTACAGAGATAAGGAAAAAAACAGACAGTAAATGCTATAAATGCTGTAAATCGGCTAGCTCACTTTAGTGTGTAGCCTACAGAAACAATTTGCAACAATTAGTAACTTAAAGTGCAATAAACAGTGTAAAATGCAGAAATCACTTAAAGTGGCAGTAAAACAGGCGAAATGCAGTCGCTAGCTTAATAACAGTGGGAAAGCCACAAAAAATACTTATATCTGGTAGAAAGTCACTCTTTTAGCTCTCTGTTGCTTGGATCATTCTGCAGGCCACCACGAGGATCTGTGCTGAGTTGGTACAAGCTGGAAAACGCGTGTTTAGCGTGTTTTATAGCAGGGGGCTGAAAGGAGCTAGGAATTGGCCCAAAACGACCAATGGACTACTAGTTTCTGGCTGAAACTTCACCAATTCGGACAAAAAGGCTGCTCAGTGCTTCCCACTCCCACTGGTAAGCAAAGAAACTTCCCTCCTTCCTAATAAGGCAATGGATCAGTAACAGGAACTAAAAACAAAGCCCAGGGACCAGCAACTCTGAAACTGGACTACTCTAGTTCAGTAAGGTGGGAAAACAAGAGATTTTTTTTATACAGATACAAGGAAAAAAACAGACAGTAAATGCTATAAATGCTTTTAAGCGGCTAGCACACTTTGTGTTAGCCTACAGGTAAAATTAAGCAACAAATAACTTTTTAAGAGTGCAAAACAGTTAATCAACACAAAAACAGTTTAAATAGAATGCAGAGCTGTATAAACAGGCTAAGATGCAGTCGCTAAGTAGTAAATATTAAAAAGCCAGAAAAAAATACTTAAATCAGTTATAGCAAATACAGTTATAACAAATGCTCTGAAATATACTGTATATTTCCAATATGTTTGAGAAGGACAGTCAGAACACAAGAAGGTTCAGGCGAAAAAGAAAAAAAAAGTTTTGTTTTACTTTTGAAAAGGGAAAAAGGAGGAACAGAAGGCCTTATCAAATGTTCTCTCTGTATTAAGAAGAATGAGCTAATGACACTAGACTGGGAGGTGTGTCACAGTAGGGGTGGGCAACTGCAAAGCCACCAAGTATAAGAGCAAGACACCAACAGGGAGGGAGGGTGGGACAAAATAAAAGCACTACAGAGTCAAATGAAAGTTTTTAAATAGATAAGGATTTGTGAAGATTCTGAATAGACAAAGTGCTTTATATATATTAAATTATAAAAACAGTAATCTGTAAAAATAATCAAAAGATACTTATATTTTGTAGCTCAGTTGCGGTCAAACAACTTCTCCAGCCTGCACTGTGTGCAAAGACAGAGACCCTACCAAAGTTAGGGCAAGACCAGAACAACAACTTTTTTTTTTTACAAGAACACAAAAGAACCAGCCCCCACTAGCCAAGAGATAATTACACAGAGTAAATGTTTCAGTTTATACAATAGCCTAAGACAGCAAAGCACTACAGAGTCAAATGAAAGTTTTTAAACAGATAAGGATTTGTGAAGATTCTGAATAGACAAAGTGCTTTATATATATTAAATTCAGTAATCTGTAAAAATAATCAAAAGATACTTATATTTTGTAGCTCAGTTGCGGTCAAACAACTTCTCCAGCCTGCACTGTGTGCAAAGACAGAGACCCTACCAAAGTTAGGGCAAGACCAGAACAACAACTTTTTTTTTTACAAGAACACAAAAGAACCAGCCCCCACTAGCCAAGAGATAATTACACAGAGTAAATGTTTCAGTTTATACAATAGCCTAAGACAGCAAAGCACTACAGAGTCAAATGAAAGTTTTTAAACAGATAAGGATTTGTGAAGATTCTGAATAGACAAAGTGCTTTATATATATTAAATTATAAAAACAGTAATCTGTAAAAATAATCAAAAGATACTTATATTTTGTAGCTCAGTTGCGGTCAAACAACTTCTCCAGCCTGCACTGTGTGCAAAGTTTCCAGGCGATGCACTTCCTTTGATAACACAGTGTTGATGGTAAATCTGTGCTGATCTCCCCCTTTTTACCTCTGTGTGATTTCCTATCTGCCTTAAATCTAGAAGCTACCTGTAACACTGTCCTCTAAGCAGTAGGTCTGCTGCAAAATATATGAAGATAATATAGTAAACTTAGGTGAAGTACTTACTGTAGTAATTTTTTATAGTGTATACCCTTACAGAAGAGTTCTTAACTTGCACTCCACCTGACGTTTGCCTAGATGTTATTTATTTTGGAAAGAAGTGGCCTCCACTTTGCATTGTGGTTTAGCTTGTCTGCTTGCACTACTGTTGCTTCTTTTCATATACTGTTTATGCATGTGGGTCACTTGTGTGTACTGGAAGGGCAGGTCTGGAGTGATGTTAGAGAAAACTGCATGTTTATAGACCAACTAACTGATGCTGAGAGGGGAATCCATATTTACGACAGGAGAGTGAAAATATTTATCAAACAAGCATTGAATACCAATGGTGGAAATCCTTTAAGCAGATGTTCCCACTTCAACAGTGTCGTCTCAAAGATTGGCTGTTTTGGTAAAAATCTCATCTATAACTATATTTTTTCTCTGTTGATGCAAGTAAGATATGAGAGGCCCCAAATTAATCAAAATTAGAAAGTTGCTGTTAACAAATAACTAATGCATTTGACAAAACTATATTTCATCTAGGCAGTGCAATAAAGAAACCTGTTAAACTCAGGACATTATCTTCTAACTATTTCAGTAATGTAGCTATGTTTTGGCCTGTGTACTTGAACCCCCCCCCCCAAAAAAAAAGCTTTGCATCAGGGCTGAAATATTGTACATGCTTTAAAGTGTAGGAAGCCGGTGACCACATTTGTCTTTTGTCCACAAACTGTTCTTTAAATCTATGCTCCAAAGCCATTGATGAGGAATAATCTGTGCTGAAAATAGATGTTACCCTTTTTTTTTTATTTTCATAGATAATATGCTTTTTATTTTAATAAACTGTTGTAGATTTTCTTTGTGTTACCTCCATGCATCTCAGTTGGAAGACTTGGTTGCACTTTTTGATTTTCCCCTCACCCAATTCTGCCTTTTTTCCAGTGTGTGGCATTTGCAATGTTTTCAGGTGCATGTCAGGCAATGACCCTTTAAATTGAATACTCGTGTCAGTGTGCCTTAGCGTAAAAATGCAGTTTGTGTCGAGGCATACAAAGCTTTACCTCTAGCTGCTTTGAGCACATACAGATCCCTTGAGATAGAGGCCCTATAAAAAACCTTTGAGTTTCAGCAGCATTAGGTGAAAATAAGCATGCTTAAACACAAGATAGTAAGGAGGACTATTATCATAGTGCATTTAAAGTTCAGTTTAATCTCAGCCATCCATTTGGAACAATTTAACTTACATTAGTAATGAATCAGTGATACAGTATGCACTGCATTTGAGGCTCTTACTTTATGTAATCTGACCTATTGGTTTCTGTGCACCTTTTAATGCTAGACCTTTCAAGTGTGTATAAGTGTTTATTAACAGTGTAGTAAAGTGGATATTATTTAGACAGAGGTAACGGTATTATTTTTCATTGCATTTATCTGTGAAATTAGGTTTGATAAGAAGTATATAAAATTAGCCCAAATTTAAATTTTAAGAGTGTGTAGGTGGATATTTGTGGTACTGCAACAGGTGAGACCTAGGAACCTAGTTAATATTGTTAGACAAATTGAACCTGTTGTAACAGCTACTGCAGTGGTAGTCTGTTTTCATAATATGTATTCCAGATAATCAGTACAGAGTAAGAGGTGGAATTCTGGAGGGAAGGGAAAGTCCCAATTTTGTCCACTACATGATGTTGATGTATGTAATTATGACATAAACGTCACTTTAGGTTTTTCTTGTTCTTATACCTTAAAACAGGTTTCTCCCCTATTAAATCATTCAACTTATTATCCGTAGTTAATATCTGTCAGTTCTTCCAAATGACCTGATGTATTCTACCTATATCACTAGAAAAAATAGTGAAATGGGAATAGTGCCTCTAGTACTACTAGCATATTGTACTCCTGAAGTTGCTGTGGAATTTTACTGCTGAGAAATAAGGTTTCGCCAAACCATCATGTGATATTTTTACCTCATTAAAACACTGGCTAATTTATTTATATTTATAACCTCTTTGCAAAAATTCTCTCTCTAAGAGAGAGAAATCGGTACAAAAAACATTTTGCTGACTATTTAAACTAGACATCCTTAAACCATTGCCCATTTATTATGTTCTTATATATGTATTGGGGGTGCATACTTTGTCTTTGTAGAATGGAATTTTTATGACAATCCTTCCTATACAAACCAGTGCAAAACTTTCCTTCTTTATCCTTCCTAATACTAACATCCAAAAATTCTAAAGACTCATAAGAGCTCTTAAATGTATTTGAGTTTTAAATGCCTTGTCATGTGATTTTGTTGGTCTGATTTGTCTTTGAATTGATGTTTGTATTTAGAGGTTTTTAATTTGATTCTAAATGGTCTGAAGAAGCAGTGTTAGAGCTGTGAAAGGACTTTACTGTTCATTAAAGTCCTTTGCTGTGTTTTACGTGAGTTGTGTTTATTTTATTTCATTATTTTACTCTGTCATATGATGGCATTATACCTGTTCAGTCATCCCCAAACTACTGTTATTGCTGCAAACTATACTTATGATATGCTCTGATAATGAAAATGAGTGACCTAATGGATTTGACATTTGAAGGTAAAGGCATGGCAGAATAAAACAAAAATAAAGGGCAGGTGAAAGTGACTAAACTGATAATGAAGAAATAAATATTCTTCCCCCCAAAAATAACACGATCCATGAAATTTGGTAGTAGTTTGGCAGTGGGAAAAAATGGGCATACATCTTTAACTAAATCAAATAAAACAGTAATCTTGTATAATCACTCCCAAGAGCAAGTACTAACATCTGCAAAGCGATTAAGGACTTCTGGTAAGGATGTGGTTATGAATGGACATTTCTTTGACTGGTGCCATTTGTGAATGTCTAAAAAAAAAGATGAAATGCTCCATTGTTTGGCTAGATTTAGAGAATGTGTTCAATGTCTGAGCTCCATGACAAAACTTGATAACCAACTGAAAAAGGAGGGATTTCACAAAACATGTTTGCGCAAAGTTAAAAACTATACAGTGTGAGGACAGGTGGCCACATTTCATAAAGCAGAGTCTAGAGTAATGAGTGACTCTGGTAACCATGTGATGTTATCACAAAAGGAATAGTTGTTGGTTTTAAAGAAGTAAAATAGGGACTGAAAATTTTATAAAAATGCCTAATAAGTGAGAAGAAGAAATAGTAGATACATGCATACAAATATTTCTAGCACGGGCAGTAATGCCCTTCTAGCCTGCCAATATACAAAAACAGTTGTTCCCATAGTAAGCGTCCAAACTGTTCTTAAAATATCTAAACCAATGCTTCCTTTAATGTAATTTGGTAGTCTATTCTATGCATCAGCTACTCTCTCTCAGAGAACAAGTCGGTACACTTCTGATTCATATAGACTCTCCCTTTTTTAATTTCTCCAAATCTTTTGGGTTTCTAATACCATGATGGGAATGGACCCCATTCTTAAGTATAAGTACAATTAAAGTTCATGAAATTAGTATTGTTTCAATCTTTGATGTCAGCCAGAAGTGCTCTTCTCAACTCCCCCAATGTGCCCAGTAATGACGACTCCTGCAATTCTTAGGGAGTTCATGTATTGATAACATATCTAAATATGATTGTAGATTCTATTTTATAAGACCCGTTGCTCCTACTACTATTGGAAATGTCTGGGTATCTTTCTTCCATATTATTCTTGTTTCTGCCTACAAATCCTGATGTTTTATGACTTTGTCTCTCTCTATGCAACAGACTGTAGTCACTAGATGTAGCAATTTCAGTAATTAATGGTACTTTTGTCTTCTTTTCATGGACCACTGTGTCTGGTTTTCTCACATCTATCTTTTGAACTCTTGGTAATGGGTGATCCCATGTTATATAGACTTCATAATTTTCTATGATACTTTGTGGCTCATGTTTAGAGTGATGTTCTTCGTGTTTCACTGTTGCAGTCATCACATTTGGGTTATCTGCCTGTAGGTAGACCTCAGCCGGCCTGAATACCAGAGTCTTTGGATTTCTGCGTCGATGCTGTCGCTTCTTCCTTGATGTCAGGTCGTCAGGGGTATAAAACATGCAGCTGACACCATTACATCAGTCTTTCTTGCCGTGCGGTGCCTGAAGCAGAAGCAGTTCGCAAGTGCCGGTTGGCCAACTCTTGAAGTTTTCATTTTCGAGTTTCAGACCTGAAGTCTTCAAAAAAGCTAAGTACCCCATTGGGGATCCTTTTTCTTGTTCTAACCGAAGTCAGTAAAAGTTAACAATTGTCTTACCTGTGGAAAGCAAATACCTCATAGAGATTTTCATTCTTACTGCATCCCTTGTTTAGGCCTGGACCACAACGTCCCTCGTTGTCGGTTTTGTGCCTTGTTCAACACCTGAACTATTCGTCGTTGGGCTATTTGTGCAGATAATTACTTTTGTACTCGTTCTGTGTACTCTGAAATGGCTTTGACAAGCCATCCCACATCCGATATTCCATAAAAAAAAACGTAAGGATAAAGACAGAGACAGACCGCATAGGTCCAAAACTGCCAACAACGCTTCCGTTAAGCTAGTCGCCATTCCGCTGGTACTCAGTGAGGAGCTTTCACAGCCCCTGATACCCATTACTTCTGATTCACAGGCCTCTACTGAGAACCATTCGGAGTCCGGTATGCTGTGAGATGCTTCTTCGACTATGAAACCTGCGGATGTCTCTACCTTGGATGGGTCTGGAGCTGCTGTGCAGGCACCGGCTTCTGAGCGTGTATTCAGGCCTACAGACATTAATATTAAACCAACGCCATCATTTTCATACAGGCCAAAATCTCACACCATGCCTAGAAAACCGAGGACCAAACCGCAGGCTCAAGCCCATATGCCTAAAAAACCAATGCTTAGAATGGCTGAAGACCTTATTACCTTAATTAGGGGAAGCCAGCCTTCCCCCTCTAAGAGACCTAGAACTGATTTTCTTTCTGATTCTTCTGATCAGGAATCTGATATTTCTGCTCCTGATTACCAGGATTTGCCCTTATCTACTCATGAGGATTCTGATGCAGAGGATTCCATTCCCTCTGCTTCCCCTCCAGAAGATTTTTCTTTCGGTGAAACCTTGCACACTCTTAGGGAGCATTTCCACTGGGAAAGCCAGGATTACTCCAAAACGAGACTTAAGGAATTCTTACTACTACCTCAACACAGGCCTTTAGCTATCACTCCTGTTCTGGACATTGTAGATGATGCTTTCGTGGAATCTTGCCTTACCCCAGACACCTTACCTCCAGCTCCCAGAAAACATGACAGGTACTATAGAGTACCTGACTCTCACAAGTTCCTCTTCAAGAATCCTTCTGCGGATCCAGAGACCATTTCCCAAGGACCAAAAGGCATTAAGGCTATTGCTGCCAAAAATCCTACCTCTTCTGATAGAGATTCTAGAGCCTTAGACAGATGGGGTAAGAAGGTAAACACTTCTGCTACCTTGGCCATTATGGCTTTAAATTGCCAGTTTCATATGTTAAAGTATCAGCAGTATGTTATGGGGCTACTTAAACAGAAAATGATGTTGATTCCTGACTGTACTGAACACAAAGAATTACAGGATTTAATGCATTCTGCAGAACAAGTTGGTAAACATACTTTGCAATGTAGTTTTGATGCTTTAGAAGCATCTTGCAGGGCTGCTGTCACTGGGTCTGTAATTAGAAGGCATGCTTGGCTTAAGGAACAAAACTTGCCATATCATGTAAAAGCTAAATTACTTGGATACTCCCTTAAACCAAGACCACCTTTTTGGCAACAAAGCAGAAGTCCTCAATAGGATGGAGGAAAAAGTTAAATCTATGCAAACTGTTAAAGATTTCCTAAAAGTGCAGCCTCCCAGATTCAGTAGACATTGGTCTTCAAAGAACTGGTCCTTTCCAGTCACTTCTAGGCCTTCTCAGTCCAAACCCAGGAACAGCAGACCACCTAGGCTACAGTCTCAGGCTGCACACAGACCTAAACTGTGGGGGACTCCCAATTCCAAAGCAGGGAGTAGTAAGCCACCCCCCTACGGAAAAATGGCACAATGACTTAACCTTAACCCTTCCAAGCCCTGCTCAACTACCTGTTAACTTAGGAGAAAAGCTCGCCCTGCATGCAAAAACCTGGGAACTCATTACCCAGGACAAATGGGTTTTGGACATAGTTTCCCAAGGATACAGATTCGACTTCCACACACTACCATCACTAAATGGCTGGCCAGACCTACCCCCAAATCAGTGGGCAGAGGCCCAACAGCAGGTTCCCTCTCTTCTCAATATCAGGGCTATTCAGCCTGTCTCAGCAGAACAAAGGGGACGAGGTTTTTATTCAAGACTTTTTCTGGTACCGAGAAAAGACAACTCCTGGCATCCTATCCTGGACCTCTCTATTCTCAACACCTTTCTGGTAGTTCCAAAATTCAAAGTGCTAACTCTGCAACAGCTTCTTCCCATGCTAGCCAAGGATGCCTGGCTGGCAACCCTAGACTTAAAGGAAGCTTACCTGCACGTCCCAATAAGGGAGTCTTACAGAAAATACCTACACTTCAGGGAGGGCTCTGCACTTCACTTTGGCTTATCTACTGTGTCCAGGGTATTCACAAGGTGTCTAGCTCCAGCCATTGCATTTTGCAGGCAGAGAAATATTCAAATTTATCCATACTTGGACGATTGTATTATTCAGGCAGAAAGCCAGGACTTGCTATTACAACACCTGGCATTCGTAAAGAAACTTCTAACCTCTCTGGGGTACACCATCAACAAAAAGAAATCTCACCTAGTACCGTGCCAGCACATTGTATTCCTGGGAGCAAGCTTGAACACAGATTCCCAGATGGCATTCCTCACTCCAGGGAAACAAGTTTATCTGATAACCTACTTCAAACTATTGGCCACAAAACCCCAGCTATCTGCAAGGAAAATCCTGCAAGCCCTGGGGTTCATGGCCTCTTGCATTTTACTGATTCTGTATGCAAGACTGCATATGAGGAAACTTCAGTGATGTCTAAAAAGCCTATGGTGTCAACATTCTCAGGACCTGGAAACAATGATTGCTATCATTCCTTGTATGAAAACAGAGTTCCTTTGGTGGACAAAAGCCTGCTACCACAACAAAGGACTCCCTTTCACTCTACCCCCTGTCTCCCAAACCCTAACAACAGACGCATCAGACTATGCATGGGGGGCTCACATGGCAGGGCAGTGCATTCAGGGCAGATGGAACCCGAGACAGATGCACCTGCATATCAATCAAAAAGAAATGTTAGCTGTACAGAATGCTCTGACAGCCTTCAAAGACCGTATTCTTCCAGGACAACTATTGGTAAGGACAGACAACACCACAGTTATGTGGTACATAAACAAGCATGGGGGAACCCACTCGTACCCAGTTTACAGACTAGCCATGGGTCTGTGGAACACAGCCTTGAGCTACCAAGTACACCTGCAAGCTCAATTCCTGCCAGGCAAACTAAATTCACTGGCAGACGACCTAAGCAGAAATCTCATGGACCCACACGAATGGAAACTAGAACCCAAAATATTCAGCCTCTTGAGGAACAAATGGGGGACCCCAGAGGTAGACCTGTTTGCCTCCCCTCAAAACTACCAATTGAACAAATTCTGCACAAGAACTCCCCACAGCCAAGCTTGGAAAGTGGATGGCCTGTCCTTCACCTGGGAAAGCCTCTCAGTTTATGCCTTTCCCCCCTACCTCTCCTCTCGAAGGTTCTACTAAAGATCAAATAGGACAAGCCAAAGACAATGCTGATTGCACCAGACTGGCCACGCCAGCACTGGTACCCCCTCTTGTGCAGTATGACACTCCTACAACCATGGCACCTGTCTCAGACCCCTTCCCTGCTGTCCCAGCAGGCGGACCAGATTCTGCACCCTCAGCTTCAAACCCTGAACCTTGGGGCCTGGCTAATTCCTTGAGCTCTCCCCTAGCATCCCTCATTAAGCAGGCACTGGATGTCATTCTGGAGGCAAGGAGGCCTAGTACTAGAAAATCCTATGCTGAAAAGTGGAAAAGATACTGTTCCTGAAGCCTAGCTCAGGGGACTGGCACAGCGGTGCCCAGCTTACCTCATATTCTTCAATACTTAATGGAAATGCTCCACAAGGGCCTATCCTTTTCGTCAATTAAAATTCATGCCTGTGCCATTTCAGCACATTATAATACTGAGCCACCCCTCTTCTCTCAGCCCTTCCAAAGCAATTCCTTAAGGGGGCCAAAAATTTAAGACCCCCCAGGAGAGCTCCACTCCAGCCTGGGACCTTAACTTTGTATTGGAAAAGCTCACCCTTCCCCCCCCCCTTTGAAACAGCTGCTTCAGCAGAGTTGAAATTCCTTTCTTGGAAAACAGCCTTCCTTCTAGCCATTACTTCAGCTAAAAGAGTGTCTGAATTACAAGCCCTCATGGCAATGGAACCCTTCATTATCTTACCTGCGGACAGGGTTTCCCTCAGGACTAATCCTTCCTTTATGCCCAAGGTGGTGTCTTCTGTGGCCCTAAATCAGTCCATTCATTTGCCTACTTTTTTCCCTAATCCACAAAACAAAGGGGAACGAATACTGCACTCTCTGGATGTGCACAGACTACTTAGGCTTAGTCCTATCCAAATAGAATCTTTCAGAAAATCTGAACAGCTGCTAGTTAGCTTTGCTGCAGGGGCAGAGGGGAAGGCTATTTCAAAGCAAACCATTTCCAAATGGATAGCCCATTGCATTCATTTCTGCTACAAGCACCATGGAAAACCTACCCCACAGGGCCTAAGATCACATTGCACCAGGGATACATCTACCTCTGTGGCATTTCTGAGAGGGATCCCTATCAGGGACATCCTAGAAGCTGCTACCTGGAGCTCTGTCCATAACTTCACCAAGCATTAACACTTGCCTATCTTTTCTAAATCCAGAGCTGGATTTGGCACTGCAGTCTTGCAGGGATTAATAGCTGGCCCTAATGCTCTTTAACTTCCTCCTCACTTCCTTAGCTTTGGGAATCGACCCAAATGCGTTGACTGCAACAGTGAAACACGAAGAACATAGTACAGTTGTGTACACTTACCATAAATGCAGATGTTCGAGTGTATTCACTGTTGCAGTCCTGGTTACCTTCCCTCCAGCCCCCTGACTACTCTTGGCTCTACCTTTCCTTCTTGTTTGGCATATATTATATCATGTGTATTTGCTTTTTGCTGGGGGTGTACCATACCATAGAATTGCTTCCTGTTGTGGGGGAACCTGACATCTGGGACAAGAAAATTGATGTAACGGTGTCGGCTGCCTGTTTTATACCCCTGATGACCTGACGTCAAGGAAGAAGCGACAGCATCTGACACAGAAATCCAAAGACTCTGGTATTCAGGTTGGCTGAGGGCTACCTGCAGTCAGATAACCCAAATGTGATGACTGCAACAGTGAATGCACTCGAACATCTACATTTATGATAAGTACACAACTGTAATTTTTTTCAGGTACTTCAGTATTATAATGGTTGTACAATTCCTAATGTCACAGTCTTGCCACATTATTATGCCTTTCAGTATACAGTCCTTCTGTCATTAGTATATCACAACCAACAATGAAGTGTACGACTCTTTCCAATTCTGTTTTACAAAACCTACATTTGTCTGTTTTTCCCATGTGTTCAATGGACTTTGCAAACCAATGTCTACGTAACCCACTACCTTGGGCCACCAATATTATTTTCCACATTTATTGCCTTCTTATGTAATCCTTTACCTTATATTCTTTCTTTTGTTTTTGGCACATTCAGTAGCTACCTGATTTTTATGTACTTCAGGTTTAATTTCCATTTTTGCTTGACACCAATATGCGTCTGCTAGACTAAGAATGGAAGTCATCTTGGATTTATTCTCCTCATGTTTCAAAACGTTCATTATGTTTAGGTTTTGTGAGGTCAGCAGATATGAATGCAGTCCCATGATATAATCAATTTTAAGGAGGCCCATACCTCTTTCGGAATGGGGAATATATAATCTTGGTATGCACTGATTTTTAAGTCATTTGGTGAGCATGAAGCATCCTTCTTAGTTTCCTGTCTAATCTATCCAACACCTTTTGGGGCCAGTCAGTCACTCTAAAACTGTAAGCACAAAAAACAGAAAAAACAGGAAAAGCAAATTGGTTTATAGGTTGAATTTTGTTCCTAGATATCAACGCTGTTTTCAGGATTAATTTAAGTCTTCTAAAATATCCCTTTCTAAGTTTTATTCACATTTGTTCATGTTTTATTGTTGACTCTTCATCATTTCATAAATATTTATATGCACCCTCTTGCTCAAGTTATTTTATATCACATTCTTGTCCCAAACTGATGTTTTCTTGGTGCTGCAGCTTTCCTGCTTTAAGCTTTTGCACATGTATCAAGACCAAATGACATTCTTATGTTGTTTGAAAAAGTTTTGACTACTTGCAGTTGTGTTTTCAGTTCCTCATCTGATGAGTTATACAGTTTTAAATCATTGACAAAGAGGAGATGTGAAACCTTTACACTTTATTGCTTTCTGGGAGCCAAATTATAGCCATGACCTAATCTGTTAGGCAGACAGTTTAATGGTTTAAGTGCAAAGCAAAAGTGCAATGGTGACAGAGTCTCACCCTGAAATATCCCCCTTTGGATTTTTGTCCTTGGAATAATAATTTGTCCTTTTCATGGCTTAACTGTAAAGTGGTTTGCTACATGGTCACTATGATGTAATTTATCTGTCTTACACATTTTTAAGCACTCTCTTATCCATGAATATGGAATACTGTCAAATGCCTTTTTATAGTCAATCCATGCCATACTTAGATTCTTCCCCTTTTTACAGTTCTCCACTTTGACTTTATTTTTGTCAAATTATCCTTTGTTCCACATGGCTTTCTTCTATTGCCCTTTTGTTCTATTGCCATAATTGAGTTTTCTTCTGAATGACTATAAACTCTGTCAGCATCAGTTCCAGTGTATAGTTTATACATCGCTTGAAGGCAAGTTATTGGTCTATAAATTTTAGGGTAGCTTGCAGGTTCACTCTTAAGTAGGAGCATTGTTTTTCCTGTTGTTAGCCATGTTGGTGTCTGTCTGGGATGTGCATATAAATAGTTCTTACTCATGGCTAAATCTTTGTGCAAAGAATTTTAATAATTTTAACCAGAAGTTAGGTACTGCATCTGGGCCTGGGGCTTTCCAGTTAGAGGCTTTTCTTAACTTTGTTTCTATCTCTCTGGCTGTTATTTCATCCCATTTCATATCCTGCACCTTTGAACTTCTTATTCTTTCTTGTACTCCTTCTTTCCATTTAGCATCTTTGTTATGTTCCACTGGACCTTCATAAATACTTCTCCAAAATGCATCGCTTTCTTCTTTTTTGGTGGTCTTTCAATTCCTTTTACCTTGTTTCCCAATTCTGCATAAAACTTTTTTGGGTCATGAATAAATTGCTTATTTTGTACTTTCCCTTATATTTGTGTGTTTTTCTGCCTGTGCTGGTATTTGTTGTTTATTTGCGATAGTGCATGATAAATCCTGATACGTTATAGTACTATATATTACTTTTATCACATCTGTCATTCTGAGTATTTTTGTTGATCTGTTCCATTTTCTATATTCTAACAGTGACACTTCTTGTGTTAATTGCTTTATAATTTTCACTGTTCAGTACTTCCATGGTGGTATTCAATTTCTCCCCTTCCTTTCCGTTACTACCCTGTGTTCGTGTGGTAGAATTTTATCTGTTATTAATTAATCTACAGAGTAATATATCCTGTTTACGTCTGTTATATCTCATGTATCTATATGGACAGTCCTAATTACTATGTTCATTTGTTTTATCAAACTTCTAACTTTTTGGGGTATTTTGACCTTCTGCAGTCTATTTCTTTCATTGATCTTAATATGCCCATCTCTATTAAATCATGCAACTCTTCTCTTAGCTCATTTTCTCCTAAACTAAGGGCACATTTTTTGTTTTCCATTTTCTGTGCGCATTCTATAGAAAGTTCTCTAGCATCTTCCTGTGGCACATCCTCTTCACTGTCAGCCATTGTTCTGTCATATGGGAACTCACTAGCTTATCACTCCTCATCATTAACTGCATCAGAGTTGCCACAGTTTCCTGTTCCTTCCCTTGCTGTCCAGCTTTAGGTGAATGTTTATACTGGTTTCCTGATAAAAGCTCCAAAATATCTTCATATGGCAACTGACCAGTTGCTTCCCATTCCACTGGTTTCTCCTTAATTTAGATGTCTGTTGCTGTATCCTGCTGTGATGCTTTCTGAGTTAGATTTTCGACACCTAATCTTTCACTTAGCAGGTGCTCCATAACTTCATTTTCTATTTTTTTAACTTCTCCATTACTAATCTTCTTTTCTATTTTTCCACTCTCTTATTTTTTTTATTGTAAAGTTTTCCATTTCCAAATTCCTTTGCCTATATTTCTCTTCAGATATCTTTGGTGCTGCTCTCGTTGCGTTGATTAGTTTTGCTTTCTCCTTTGCATAAATATTACAACATATTAAATCTGTTTTTCTTTCAATGTCCATATTTCTTCTTCAGATGTCTCCTGATCTTCCTGTTTCTCCTTACTTTGGGGACTTGTTCCATTATGCTGTGATGTAACCTGCATTGGACCTTCTACACCAAATCCTTCACTTCTCAGGCACTCCATAACAGCAACTTATATTTCTTAACTTCTACTTTACTAATCTTTTCTACATTCCCTCTTTGTGATATTATCTTTTATTGTGAAATTTTCCATATCTGGGTGCCTTTGCCTGTATTTCTCTTTGAATATCTTTGGGGCTGCCTTTTTTGTATTGATTAATTTGGCTTTTGACTTTGCAGAAATATTGCACCATATTTCCCATGTCCATATTTCTTTTTTATACTTTTAAAAATCTCTAGGTTTTGTTGTTTATATTTTCACACTTCCTCAGTTGCTTCTTTTCCCGAACAGATCAAAGTTTCTTGATTTTTTAGAGTGTTTTTCACAAATCTGTTGTATTAATGAACACAAATTTTTATTTGAAGCTTCTGACAATTTTAATTGTGGAAGTATTTTCATTTCCTCTAATTTCTCTCTCAGTCTTTTTGCACGTCTTGCATCTGGAAGTCCTGGGATGTTTGCATAATAGTAACAATACATAATTTCTTTCTTATCCTCAATAGTCCACTTTGCAGTCTTTATGGCTTTTCTTTGGCCTATCAGTTTTTGTGATTTTTAAAGCCTGATGCTTACTACTACAACAAGAGGGCCATCCTACCCCTGGGCCTGGCCTGGCCCCATTGTAAGAATGTTTCCGTATTTTGAGTATTCTACACTGTCATTTTTTTCCAGTCTTGACACCAGTTTGTCTACCAGGATTGGACACTTTTTTTTATCCTGGGTCATGTGCACCCAGCTATCTTTTTTTAATTTTTAACCTACTTCTGTCCATGATGTATGCTACATAAAATACAGTCTATATATCAGTCTCATGTTGGTGAGACTTTGTGAAAAACAGGGGCCACCTCGTAAAGGTACTTATCAAGACTTGAGGATGAATTCAGTTTCAGCAATACTACTCTCCTTTGCTTGCTTGACTTATCTCTCCATTTGGACCCCTATAGACTCTCCTACATAGGTTTTCTGATAATTCTCTACTATGTTTTGATAACCCCAAACATTCCCAGAGGTATTTGTCTTTAATTGCCCTGTATACCTGAATAAGGTCTTCTGATAAATACAGTGGATATAAAAAGTTTACACACCCCTGTTAAAATGCCAGGTTTTTGTGATATAAAAAATGAGACCACAATAAATCATTTCACAACTTTTCCCACCTTTAATGTGACCTGTAAACTGTACAATTCAATTGAAAAACAAATCTGTTAGGGAAAAAATATAAAAAATAAAAAACGTACAATAAGCTGGCTGCGTAAGTGTTCACTACCTTAAACTAATACTTTGTTGAACCACCTTTTGACTTAATTACAGCATTCAGTCTTCTTGGGTACACACCTGCCATCAATTAGAGACTCTGATTAACCCCAAATAAAGTCCAGCTGTCCTAGAAGAATTTTCCTAACATTTACTCATTTGCCTGCTACAACAAAAGTCATGGTTCACAGAGAGCTTACAAAGCATCAAAGGGATCTCATTTTTGAAAGGTACCAGTCAGGAGAAACGTACAAAAAAATGTCCACAGCATTGGAGATATATACCATGGAACACAGTGAAGACAGATATCAAAAAGTGAAAAAAATATGGGACAACAGTGACATTGCAAAGAACTGGACGTCCCTCCAAAATTGTTGTAAAGACAAGACAAAAACTGGTCAGGAAGGCTGCCAAGAGACCTGCAGCAACGCTGAAGGAGCTGCAGGAATTTTTGGCAAGTACTGGTTGTGTACAACATGTGACAATTATCTCCCATATACTCCATATGTCTGGGCTATGTGGTAGGGTTGCAAGACTGAAGCCTTTTCCTACACAGAAAAACATCCAGGACTGGGTAAAATTTGCAAAACAATACATCAAGTCTCCCAAAAGCAAGTGGGAAAATATGTTATGGTCTGATGAGACCAAGGTTGAACTTTTTGACCACAATTCCAAAAGGTACATTTGGCACAAAAACAACACTTCGCATCACCAGAAGAACACTATCCCCACGGTGAAGCACGGTGGTGGCAGTATCATGCTTTGAGGTTGCTTTTCTTCAGCTGGAACTGGGGCTTTAGTCAAGGTGGAGGAAATTATGAACAGTTCCAAATACCAGTCACTTTTGGCCCAAAAGACCGCAAGCATACATCCAAATCAAGAAAAGAATATCTTTACCAGAAGAAAATTAAAGTTTTGGAATGGCCCAGCCAGAGCCCAGACCTAAATACAATAGAAAATCTGTGGGGTGACCCTGAAGAGGGCTGTGCACAAGAGATGCTCTCGCAATCTGACAGATTTGGAGTTCTTTTGCAAGGAAGAGTGGGCAAATATTGCCAAGTTGAGATATGCCATGTTAATAGACTCCTACCCAAGAAGACTGAATGCTGTAATTAAATCAAAAGGTGCAACACTTGTGCAACCAGCTTATTGTTATTTTTTTATTTTATTTTTTATATTTTTTCCCTGACAGATTTGTTTGTTGTTCAATTGAATTGTACATGTTGTCGGTCAAATTAAAGGTGGGAAAAGTTTTGAAATTATTTATTGTGGTCTCATTTTTTTATATCACAAAAACCTGGCATTTTAACAGGGGTGTGTAAACGTTTTATATCCACTCTGTCTGTATGAGACACTGTACAAGTTTAGATGTTTTAGTCTTTCATAGTAACTTAAATTTTCACATCCATGGATGCACTTGGTATATTATATAGGAACTTCTTATAGGTTCATACTAGGCTAACTGCCCTTGCGAGCCATTTTAAACCTAGCCAATTATCACCTGTGAGATTCAAACCCGGTACCTTGTATTTGTACAGCAAACACCTTAACCATTAGGCCACCCTCCCAACCCCTTCAATTGTACTCTTTCTTTCTAGTTTACTCATACTTGTTTTCCTATAAGGTTTCCATATTGTTATTCCATACTCAAGTTTGGGTCTAATCTAACAAACAAACAATGACTTCATCATTTCATATTTCCTAGACTTTATAAATCTTTTTGTAAAACTTATATTTTATAGCTATTATTAACCAGTTGGTTGATATGATTAGAAAAAAATTCAAAGCTGGATCTACTCATGTATCCAGGTACTTAAATGAATGTACAGTTTAAATCACCGTGTGCTGCATTAAGTATTCACCTTTTAGTTTGTGTCTCCCAAATCTCATATGCTTATTTTTTTTTTTTTTTATTCTTATATGCTTAGTTTTTGATGTATTAATCAAAATATTATTCTCCTTTGCTCAAATAGTCAGTTTAGTTAAGTTCTTTTCCAGGCATGCCCTGTCTGTAACAAATGTAATCAGTTTGCCCGTTTTCAAGCCATCCGCGTAAAACTCAGATGCAAAAGATAGCTCTGAAAGATGCAGTCTAAACAAGTATGAGCCTTTGATAGAGTCCTGTGGGATACTCTGTAACCTCAATTTTCACCTGTCCAGTTGCTGTATGATACTTGTCATGTCCTATTGGTAACCCATGCAGCTATCCATCTGTTCAAGACTACAGCAATAATTAGTTATTCTAATTTATTAGTCAGTGTTTTGCAAGAACCTATTAAATGCTGAAGTTAACTCTACATAAATTACATCACAGGACAATCCTTCATTCATAGCTGTTATAGAACATCATGTTACAGGTGGTAATAAATCTATTTTCAACATGCACATGCTAGATATATGGTTTCAAGTTCCAACCTTTCCAGTTCTGACAACAATGTATCCAATGTAGCCATCTCCATTATTTTCCACAACATGAAAGTAAACTTATGGGCTTGTATGGATCTGGGTTTGTCCTACTTCCCTTTCACTTAAAGACAGGTTTAACAGGTGCATGTCTCCAGTCATGAAGAATCTCCTCATATTTATATGACCTAGTAGATAAAAGATGTACTGGTACTATAAGTTCATGCCAAAGTGTTCATAGTTCATTACTACTAATTCCATCTCCTCCCTGTGCTTGCCTTGGATCCAGTTTGCATAGTTCTTTTCAGTGTAATCCATTTTGATTTCAGTATCTGAGGCTGCCTGGATGTCATTAGGGGAATTTATTACCCCATCTGTTGAACGAAACTGCTTTGCATAAGCTTTTGTAAATTTATCAATAATCTGTTGTCTAAGAATAAATGTTAGAATCTATATGCAATTTATCAATATGTATGTCATTACTCCTACCACATCTTACGTATTTATAAAAATGATTTTATGTTATGTTCAGTATCTTTATATGAATTTTCTTCAATTTTTTCTTGATCTTGGCTCAGACTATGTTTAATTTGTCTGTCCAGCTTATTTTAGTTTGACCTTTCTTCCATTTCTTATATATTTTTTTTGTCTCTCACCTTAATCAAGTATCTTGTTCCTATGGAAACATATCCTTTTGACATTGTGTGCCTAGATCTTGATAAACTTTTTTTTTTATTTTTGCATTCAAACAATTTCTTCTTCAAAATGTCTACATTTCTTCTTAGGTTTTCCACAGAAAGCATCACTCCAGTTAGTTCTACAAAGTGGTTATTTTGCTTCTTTATAATCTGTTATAAATCTTCTGTGCATTGGTTTAGATTTCAGTTTGGCAGACTTATCAAACAAGAAATTAACCTTTGTAACACCATGATCACTGTACATCAACAGTGGTAGTAAAACTTGACATGAAGTAACAGTAGTTTCTTTAGGAACACAAACAATGTATGTTCTGTTCCCTTGTTTGGCATGAAAATCTGAAGTCGCTATTGTTCTTGAACATATATTGTAAATTTCCTTACTCATGTTGTTGAATCAATATTATTCCAGTCTGTTTCTTGTAAATTTACATCTCCAGCCCACTATTATTCTTGCCCCTGTGGTTCATTCAAAAAATGAATGAATTCCTCTAGGTCATCAGCATTTGACTTTAATGGTCTATACACTCCTACAATTGTTGCATGTTCCAGGGCTGTCTTTATTGCCACAGTTACACAATTACAGTATTGGTGTTATCATGGAACATGTTAAAATCACAGGTCTTATAACAATTTTTAATCCACATCATAACCCCTCCACCTCATTTTTTGTTAGAATGTCTGTTAGAGTAAAAGCATTTATACCCTGACAGAACTGGTTTCCTGTCATTGTTGTTTAATCATGTTTCACAAACAAACCAGAGTAAAAACTGCAAGAAAAATCTAGCCAAGCTAGCGTTTTCACTGTGTGATACCTTAAACCTCCTATAATAGTCAAACAGTCCACTTATGCTGTGCTGATGAGGTCATAAGAAGGCCAAAACATGCTTGTCCACAGCTGGTGGAGTTTGGCTTTATTGGCCTGAATGTGTATAAAAAGACTTACAAAGAAAAAGTAGAAAGTCATGGACATTCAAAAGCCATATAGCTGAAACATTTGATGCCCTTAAGGGGTCATTTGCCTATATCCCATGGGCCTGTATTACAAAAGGTTTAATGTTTCACAAACAGCAACATTAGTCTTATGGAAAAGTAGCAAATTTTCCAATAAAAAAACTTTATTATTAATGCTCTAGCATTAGCAAACATTGGAGATGCATCAAATGTTGCAATCTGTGAAATGTTAGTGTTTGTCCAATATTGAAAATGTCTGCTGCAAAAATAATCTTCCACGATCTTGACAAAGATTCCTTTCTAAACACGTGTGCCCAAAATTAGACTCAGATGCTCTACACATTTCCATTTTTTAAAACATATTTTTATATAGGTATTTACTCAAAAAATCTTTTCATTCATGGTGACTTGATTCTCCCTTTTAAATATGATTTGTGAAAAATACATCCTAACACCTGTACAAGCTATGCCAACAAAGAGGGCTGTATGTTCCCTGCTAACAGAGAGTCCTTGGGGATGAAATCCTTTCTACCAACATGAATAAAAACGGATCAATTCTTCCCTACATTAAGGTATTCTAAGGTCTTACTCACATCATCCGTTTGCTCCTGACAAGCAACACTATTTAGTGTTCATTATCTTGTCTGTAAATGTAAGTATCGATTGCTCTAATAATTGAATCTTCAGTTATAATAATGTATCTTCTGACCAGACATGAAGAATCTTCAACTTCTAATTCAGTAATAGCTGCTCTATCAGTTATTACAAAGGAATGTTCCTCACCTTTATTATTCTTTATTCTTATTAATACCTCTATTTTCATTGATTATTACATTTACAAGCATTCTGTTCTCATTCAGCTGGCTTTGTACATCCACATCATACCTTTCAACCTGTTAGAGCAAGACATCTGGACAAAGGCACAAATAATGGGGGTCAAAGGCCTAAAATATGGATACTTTTTAAATATTCCTCTTACAAACTTAGAAAGATGATAGAATAACAGGTTATGCATTAGCATGAATTTTTCTGAAGGATAGGAAGTCTGAAACTCAAATGTGTGTCATTATTTCCTAACTTCGGTCCTCAATGATTTGCCAGAAAACCACAGTTTTATGAGAACCAGACCAAAAATATGAGGCAAAAATGTGGACATGCTGCAAAAATCTGTACAGCTGGCAGGTATGATCCACACCTTGAGACATTGTTGTCAACTTCTGTCTTTCGTGTGTTTTTTCTTACAGCAGTGATGTTCTTCGTGTTTAACTGTTGCAGTCATTACATTTGGGTTATCCTGCTGGCAGGTTGCCCTTAGTCGGCCTGAATTCCAAAGTCTTGGGTCCTGCATCGGTTGCTGTCACCTCTTCCCTGACGTCAGGTCGTCAGAGGTATAAAAGATGCAGCCGACGCATTTTCTTCAGTCTTTCTTGCCATGCGGTGCCCGAAGCAGAAGCAGTTCGCAAGTGCCGGTCGGCCAACTCCTGAGATTTTTGTGTTCGAGTTTCAGATCTGAAGTCTTAATTAAAAGCTAAGTACCCTGTTGGGGAAACTTTTTTCTTGCTCCAATCCGATGTCAGAAAAAGTTAATAATTGTATTTCTTGTGGGAAGCAAATACCTCATAAGGACTTTCATTCTTACTGTATTCCTTGCCTAGGCCCTAATCACGACGTTTCTAGTTGTCGGTTTTGTGCTAGATTTATCCAACGCACTATTAAGCGTCGGTACAATTTTGCATTAAGTTATTTTGGGCGAAGATTTAATTATAATATGTCGTCGGATAGCCATCCGACTACCGGAGTTCACAAAAAACGCAAAGAAAAAGAAAAAGACAGGCAACCGAGGTCCAAAACCGACAACGAAGCTTCTCCTAAGCAAGTCGCCGTTTCGCCGGTTCTCAGTGAGGTGCTTTCGCAGCCCCTGATGCCCGCTACTTTAGAGTCGCAGGCCGCTAACGACTCCCACGTGGAGTTGGCCAAGCCGCTGGAAACTCAAGGTATTGGAGCCTCAGAGATTATTCCCTCAGATGGGTCCAGAGCCTCTGAGCAGGCATTGGCTTCTGAGGGTGTATTCAGACCTAAACAATTGTATATTAAACCGACTTCAAAAGCAAAGACTAAAACACCTTTAAAGGCAAAGAAACAAGTTCACCAGCCACATGGACAGGCCTCCATGCCTAAAAAACAGATGCTCAAAATGGCCGAAGACTTAATTACCTTGATCAGGGGTTCCCATTCCCCTCCTGATAAGAGGCCTAGGCAAGAGACAGACTATGAATCTTCAGATCAGGTTTCCATTTCTTCTGATTCCTGTTCTGATCAGGAATATTCTCTTACCCCCTATGAGGATTCTGATGCTGAAGAATCAATTCCTTCAGCTTCTCCTCCTGAGGACTACTCTTTTGGGGAAACCTTGCATACCATGAGGGAGCACTTCCACTGGGAGAGCCAAGATTTTTCAGAATCTAAGAAGAGGCTCAGAGACTTCCTTTTACTACCTCAGCACAGGCCTCTAGTTATTCCACCTGTGTTAGACATTGTAGATGATGTGTTCTCAGAGTTTAGTCTGACCCCTGACTCCTTACCTCCAGCTCCTGTTAAGCCGGACAGATACTACAGGGTCCCTGACTCTCATAAATTCCTTTTCAAAAACCCTACTGCAGACCCAGAAACTATTTCTCAGGGTCCCAAAGGGGTCAAGGCTTCCACTGCAAAAAACCCTACCCCCTCTGACAGGGATTCTAGGGCTCTGGATAGATGGGGAATAAAGATTTACACATCTGCTACCTTAGCTATAAGGGCCTTAAATTGCCAGTTTCATATGCTCAAATATCAGAAGTATATCATGACACTACTTAAACAGAAAATGATGGTAAATTCTGAATGTGCAGAAAACAAAGAAATGCAGGATTTATTGCATGCAGCTGAACAAGTTGGAAAGCATACCTTGCAGAGTGGTTTTGATTCTCTGGAGGCCTCCTGCAGGGCCGCTGTTACGGGTTCTGTCATTAGGAGGCATGCTTGGTTAAAGGAATAAAATCTGCCTGATCATGTTAAAGCAAAATTATTAGATGCTGCATTACAACATGATACCTTGTTTGGTGTTAAGGCAGAAGAGGTGTTAAAGAAAATGGAGGACAAAGCTAAATCTATGCAAACGGTCAAAGACTTCTTACAGGTACAGCCAGCTAGATTTAGCATACACTTGCCTACAAAGAATTGGTCCTTTCCAGTCTCAGACAGACCTCAAAGGGGCAGATCCAGATGCCCTAGAGGCAGATCACAGCCGCAAGGTTCCAACAGGTCTAAGCAATGGGGTGCTTCTACCTCCAAAAATCGAAAAGACAAATCACAACCATATAGGAAACAGTCCCAATGACTTCCCCCTGCCTGCACCAAGCACTTATCTTCTGGCTGCACCCTTAGGGGAAAAACTAGCACTTTTTTCTCAAAATTGGCACATTATAACCCAGGACAAATGGGTTCTAGACATAGTGTCACAAGGCTACAAGTTTCACTTTCATACCCTGCCAAGGGCAAACAGTTGGCCAGGCCTGCCAAAAAAATCAATGGGCAGAGGCTCAAAAACAAGTCATAGCTCTCATGGACATGAGGGCTATTCAACAAGGGCCACAGCAAGAGCAGGGACAAGGATTTTACTCAAGACTGTTCTTGGTACCCAGAAAGGACAAAGCATGGAGACCAATACTGGACCACTCTATTCTAAACACTTTCCTGGATATACCAAAATTTAAGATGTTGACCTTGCAGCAGCTTCTGCCCATGCTGGGCAGCAAGGCTTGGCTTGTGACTTTAGACCTAAAAGAGGCATACCTGCATGTCCCAATCAGACAGTCATGCAGAAGTTATCTCAGATTCAAGGCTGGCTCAAAGCATTACAATTCTGTGCACTGCCATTTGGCTTATCTACTGCACCCAGGCTCTTCACAAAGTGCCTGGCACCAGCAATTGCTTACTGCAGACAAAGTGGAATACAAATATATCCTTACTTGGACGACTGCCTCATACAAGCAGAGAACAAGGACATTCTACTACAGCATCTGACGTTTGTGAAAAGACTTTTAACATGCCTAGGGTACACAGTCAACAAAAAGAAATCAAAACTAGTACCCTCTCAAGAGATAATATTCCTGGGTGCAAGCTTAAATACAACTGCCCAGATGGCTTATCTCACTCCAGACAAACAAAGGCAACTGACTACCTATTTCAAGGAAATGGCAAGAAAGGCCAAGTTATCTGCAAGAACAATTCTGCAGGCTTTGGGCTTCATGGCATCCTGCATCTTACTTATATCATATGCAAGACTGCATATGTGGAAAATTCAGTGGTACCTAAAAAGTGTCTGGACACAACATTGCCACAGCCTGGAAACAATGATTACTCTCATTCCCTGCCTGCAACAGGAGTTTCGATGGTGGGCAAAGGCTTGTCACCAAAACAAGGGACAGCCATTCTCACTACACCCAGCCAGGCGGAGCCTAACGACGGATGCATCAGATTATGCCTGGTGGGAACACATGGCAGGAAGAGGCATTCAGGGCACCTGGTCCACAAACCAAAAGCATCTACATATCAATCAAAAAGAGATGCTAGCTGTTCAAAATGCCCTGACAGCCTTCAAGGACCTACTTCATCCGGGACAACTACTGATAAAGACAGACAACACCATGGTCATGTGGTACATAAACAAGCAGGGGGGCACTCATTTTTATCCCCTTTGCAGACTAGCCATGGCTTTATGGGACACAGCATTGACTTAACAAGTTCATCTGCAGGCACAATTCCTGCCAGGAAAGGAAAATACTCTGGCAGATGAAGTAAGCAGAAACCTCATGGATCCCCACAAGTGGCACCTGGATCCACAAGTCTTCAGCATGATAACAAAGAAATGGGGACGCCCGGACATAGATCTATTTGCCTCCCCTCACAACAATCAACTAAAAAGATTCTGTACAAGGACTTATCACAGACCAGCTTGGAAAGTGGACGCCTTATCTTTCAACTGGACAAACCTATCAGTATATGCCTTTCCTCCACTGCCTCTCCTCCCCAAGGTACTCCTAAAGGTCAGACAGGAGAAACCAAAGATGATTCTGATTGCCCCAGACTGGCCACGCCAGTACTGGTATCCAAGCTTAAGGAACTTGTCCCAATGCCCAGCCTAGACCTTACCTCAAATACCTCATCTACTGTCCCAGCAAAACAATCAGATTCTGCACAGCCAACTCAGGACTCTAAACCTGGCAGCATGGCGGATAATGTAGCCATACAAACCACACCTCTCAGTAAAGCTGCGATGGATGTCATTTTAGAAGCCAGAAGGCCTAGTACTTGAAAATCCTATGCTGGGAAATGGAAGAGATTTTGTGCTTGGAACCAAGCTCAAGGAACTGATACAGCTGTCCCAAATATTTCTCAGATTTTGCAATGCTTAACTGAGATGCTGGACAAAGGCCTATCTTTTTCATCAATTAAAATCCATGCCTCTGCCATTTCGGCTCATTACAATACAGAGCCACCACTCTTTTCTCATCCTTTATTAAGGCAGTACCTCAGAGGAGCCAAAAACTTAAGGCCTCCAAGGAGAATGCCAATACCTGCATGAGACCTCAATTATGTCTTGGAAAAACTCACCTTACCTCCTTTTGAGCCAGCTGCTACTGCGGATATAAAATTCTTATCTTGGAAAACAGCTCTGATCCTATCCAGACAGGGTCTCTCTGAGAACAAACCCTACATTTATGCCTAAGGTGGTATCCAGTGTAGGCCTTAACCAAACTACTAATTTGCCAACTTTTTATCCAAATCCACAGAACACAAAGGGGAGAAAATTCTGCAAGGGGGAGAAAATTCTGCATTCTTTGGACATACACAGACAACTTAGATTCTACTTGGACAAAACTAAAGTTTTCAGAAAGACAGAACAATTACTAGTGGCATATGCCACAGCATCACAAGGAAAGGCTATCTCCAAGCAGACTATTTCAAAGTGGATGGGTCACTGCATTCGTTTCTGCTACTCACAGCACGGCAAGCCAGTATCTACGGGCATTAGGCCACATTCAACCAGAGCTGCAGCCACTTCTGCAGCCTTTCTCAGGGGAGTACCAACCAAAGACATTTTAGAGGCTGCTACTTGGAGTTCAGTGCATACCTTTACAAAACATTACAATCTGGCTCTTTACTCTAAATCCAGGGCAGGCTTTGCCACTGAAGTTCTGCAGGGCCTCATAGCCGCTCCTAATGCTGTTTAGCTCCAGCCCCCCAACCATAGCTTTGGGACTCAACCCAAATGTAATAACTGCAACAGTGAAACATGAAGAACATAGTACAGTTGTGTACACTTACCATAAATGTAGATGTTCAAGTGTATTCACTGTTGCACTCCAGGTTACCCACCCGCCATCCCTCCTTACTTTTGCTGGAACTTATCTTTACTTCTCTAATCTATACAACCTAGGTGGTGTATTTGCTTATAGATGAAGGTAAAGCTTATTTTGGTGCATGTATGTTTTATTTACATATTTTTAGCCTACCCTTTTGGGGGCACCTGACATCTGGGGCAATAAAAACTGAAGAAAATGTCATCGGCTGCATCTTTTATACCCCTGACGACCTGACAGGGAAGAGGCAACAGCAACTGACGCAGGACCCAAGACTTTGGAATTCAGGCCGACTGAGGGCAACCTGCCAGCAGGATAACCCAAATGTAATGACTGCAACAGTGAATACACTTGAACATGTACATTTATGGTAAGTGTACACAACTGTACTTTCTTCCTTTCTTTTTCATTCAGTTCTGATTATATTTCTTTTCACTTGCCCCTTGTTTCTTTTTTCTTTTTGGAAAAAGTATGACTTTTTCTGTAGACTGAAGGTTTTCTGATATAAAAATGTTATCATTCCCTGTAGTCTGTGTGTTACATAATGAAAGCAGTGTCTTATTTGTTGTAAACTTTTTCCTTCCTCTCTCTTTATATTTTCTTCTATGTGCTGTGAATCCTCAGATCGTTGAATACTTGTGTACAGAATTCCAAAGCTGTCAGTGGTATTATCTTGTCCAGTAGAGACTGAGTGTTCTTTGCTGACAATTGCCACTTCCCTTCCTAAATGTGTTCTGTATTGTCTTTGCCTAATATTATTTATCTCATCAGTCCAGTCATTAATATGTAACAACAGTTCTCCAAGCTGTGCAAATTGCACGAATGCAATCTTCATCAGTAAATCTAGATTTACTTCTAATAATAGTAAGCAAATCATCCAACTTTTGACATGAGGAGTTAAACAGGGTTACCAGAGTTGTCAAGTGTCACCTTTAAATAAACATAGCATTTAGTACATTGTGCAAGATACTTGTGGTTTAGCAAATCATTAATGGCATACTTAGTTAAGGAATCAATTTTCAGCTCCAAAAGGAAAATCAAAATTAGTTACCACAGAATTCATACAGATTTTAAATTGACTTCTTTGAGAAAAATCACACAATATACAACTAAATTTAAATTAAAATAAAACGAAAAAACAGTCCGTAGAGCAAAACAATGGTGAGGTCTCCAAAAAATTCCAAAACTCTATCTTTGTTGTCAAGATAGCAAAAAAGTTGCCAAATCCTTCAAATTGGTAGAAAACAGGTTTATTCAAACAAAATATAAAGATGGTAAGCGCTTTCGCTATTGTAGCTTCTTCAGACCAAAATACAGTACCAGTTATAAAAAAACACAAAAGATGGAATTCCTTTAAATCATGCACAGATATGCATAGTAGCTTCTACATACTATTGCACCTCTTTTTAACAGTAAAGATCAGTGAATTACAAACCAACACAGGATTGTTTAGATAAGCTCTGGACTGTCCTCCCTACAGTCTCACTAAATTTATATCTGACTAGGCCCCTTGGGAAAGCTAGGGTTTGCCTGTCTAAAATCTATCCCTTTCTAAAAACAAAAAGTGAAAATTAGAGACTAAAATAACAAAATATAAATCAAAGTAAATCTTCTGGTCTACAAGCTATCCCTTTTTTCCTACAACAGTGAAAAACAGTGGTTAAATAAAATATAAATCAAAATAAATCTTCTAAAAACAGACTGCTCTACAGTCCATTACAAACCAACACATGATTGTTTAAATAAGCTCTCAATAGTACTAGTGGAAGCTGTAACTCAGAAGTGACCACTGCTGAGGAAATTAAGTTGCATTGTAATGATCTAGATGCAAGAGTGCTAACTCTGACTATGAACTCAAGATGCTGAAGAATAAGCTTGCAGTACATTTAGATAGAACTCTGTAGAAGTCTATCCAAAGTAGCAAGATTCCCAACACGATGGAGGGTGTTGATTATGTGATTTAATTGGAGCAGGTTGGTTGTGTGGACTGGTTTACATGCAAGCCAAATGAGAAATGAGTGGGCCAACATGGTTTACATGCCAGACTGGAGTGGTGTTGATGTAAGACCAAGGCGTAGTTGGTTAAGGTTAAAATTGCATAAGGTGAACAATCAGATACCGACATTTTTATAGTAGCCAAACCAAGTTGAGGATAAATAAGTATTTCCTGAAAATGACTAATATGTGCATAGTCGTAGAAACATGACATATTTCATGGCATTTGTTAAGTGTGCCATTTAAAATGGCTGAAACTTCATGGTCTTGCGTCCTGCTTTTTACAGAGTGCAATTTTTGTTTTCCGTAACAACAAGGATTTGAGGATGTTACAGTATAATAGGAACTGCAAGCTGAGCAACTAAACTTTCCCAAGAGGATTTAAAGCATGCTTCAAATTTTTAGCAGGATTTTAAATGATTTGGAGAAGACAAACTCATTATAGTGGAAGGGGACATTTCTGCTGTATCAGCTGAAGAGAGGATGGGCCTGCATCAGAATATTTAGGTAATTTCAAGAAGCTGTCTTTAAATTGACTGAAGGCTCTGCATAGTTGAGTGAAGGAGGAGTTATATCCACCTGTTAGATTATAGCTGGTGTGGATGAAAAGCCTCTGCGATCATTCATTAAAACATGAAAAACAAAAAAAAATCCTTGTTTTCCCGCCTCTCCTCGACTAGTTTAGACCAGTATACAGGCTTTACTGTATTCTGGGCTGTGGTGTAGTTCCTGTGGTGTCCATTGCCTTAGTTGGATAGAAGGAAGTTTCTTTGCTCACCAGTGGGAGTGGGGAGCCTTGAGCATCCTATCTGTCCCTGAAGGAGTGACCTCAGCACAAGTGCTTGTAGTAATTGGTTGTTTTGGACCATTTCTAGCTCTTTTGAAGTTCCCTGTTTAAAATCTGCCTCTGAGCGTTTTTGCGTGGCTGTGCACATAGCGCAGCGCCGGTTAAACAAGGTTAAACTTTTCTGGCTCCGCCAAGTCTGCTCTTCAAATTTTCCCTTAAGAAAGCTCTACTGTTATAATAATCTAGTCTAATCGCTTTACTATAAGCCTAGCACTTGTTCTCAAAATCTCTCTTCTAAGTAAGCACTTGCAAACTAAAGTAAGCACTACATCCACCTACCTTCCCTGTGAGTACTCATTTTCCTTAAAGGCACACTCCCTGTGAGTACCCACTTCCCTTAAAGGCACAGCACTCCCTTAAAATTTTTAGCATGTCGAGTGGTAGATTGCTGGCATCCTCTCTGGTTCAGCTGGTTAATCTGGGAATCTTGAGACAATGCTACAATTGTCTCATGCACACAGACAACCCTCTCCTCCTCCCAACAAACACAAATACATGTGAGAGATGCAACTATATAGCCAAACTGGAGGCTGAACTCTCTCAACTCAGGACTGGCAAGACCAGACAGGAGGAGAAGGTAGCTACACACACACCAAACCCAGTCACACATAGACCTACCACATCTGCAAACCAAACACATAAAAACACAAAGACATACTCGGAGGCTCTAACAAAAAACTTACCAAAACAACAGAGGCTTCCAAGGCAGACACCCAAAAATCCACCACCTCAAAGCATAACACATGCATCACATACTTCAACAAATCAGTGCGTCAAACAATCACAGCCCTTAAGGCCAAACACCATGCCTGATACACTAGTAATAGGTGACTCTATAGTCAGACACACTGACGTTCCGCTTACCAGGCTGAACAAGGAGAGGGTAACGGTGAGCTGCTTATCGGGAGCTAGGATCCACCACATAACACACGCACTCAGGTCACTCCAAAGCAAGTACAAATATGACTCCGTCATTGTCCATGCCAGCATGAATGACCTGAGACGTACCTCCCTGGACTACATGAAAAGAGACATAGAGGAGCTCTCTGATTATGTAGCCCAGGCTGGTATGACCCTGACCCTGAGCAGCATCTTACCCTCACCAAGAATGATGCCACAATACAAAGACAAGTTGACCAGCTTTAATAATTGGCTCAAATACTGGTGTCATTCTAGGGGGATCCAATGTCTGTCTGCTTGGGATGACATGCTGGACAAGCCACGCTGCTTCGCAAGGGATGGCTTGCATCTGTCACCACTGGGCTTCCGGATATTGGCAAAGGCTCTTGCCTCCCCCATAGTGCCTTTTTTTAGGCAAGGCTCAAATGACAAACCCACCTCCTTAGAAAACAAAAATGGAAAAAAATTAAGGGTAATGCTGCTCAATGCCAGAAGTCTAAATCTCAAGATGCAGGCTCTCGAAGCACTCCTCAGTATGGAGGACATCGATGTCTGTGCAGTAACTGAAACCTGGTTCAAGGCTCCTGAGAGCACCCCAGCACTACCAGGCTATACCTCGTATCATGCGTTTCGGCCCCAAAACTCGAGCCAAACCAAAAAGGGAGGGGGAGTGTCCATATTCATCAAGGACATCCACACCTCCACTTTAGTGGCAACACATGAAGCATCAGAAGACCATCCAGGTGCAACTAACTGTAGGCAAAACTGCTATACAACTGGTAGCATGTTACAGACCACCCTCCCAATCTCAGGAACCCCACTCAGCCTTCCTGAAGACATTGGAGGATATGAATGTCTCACCAAACACCATCATATTGGGAGACTTCAACTACCCTAACATAAACTGGGTGCATTATTCTAGCCCAAACACCCTAGCCCAAAGGTTCCTGGAATTCATAAATTCAAATGCAGTGGAACAGTTAGTCACCTCTCCCACAAGGGGAGATAATATACTAGACCTGATCATCACAAACATGGGGACAAAGTGCTCCACACCGGAAGTATACCCTTCACTAGTGAGGTCTGACCACAAACTAATCACCCTGGATATACATATCCCACCTCCACCCGCAACACAAAAGACTACAGTGACAAACTTCTCAAAAGCCGACTTTACACTTCTTAAAACTGAGATGGTATCCTTTAACGAAAAACCACTGGAAGCACTTGAAAGTTAACCAACAAACAACCAAAAAAGTGCTGCAAGCCAAGGAAAACTGTAGAAACCGCAAATCCTCTTCAAAAAAGCTTTTAATACAGAACCAAACTCCACAGACCGTTCACATAGTTTCCTTGATTGGCCGAGTTCCTCCATCGCTTCCGAACTCATTGCTGTCCGCTCTCCTTCTGAATAAGTTTCCTTGACCCAGAACAAGTCACAAGTAACGAAAAACCACTGGAAGCACTTGAAAGTTAACCAACAAACAACCAAAAAAGTGCTGCAAGCCAAGGAAAACTGTAGAAACCGCAAATCCTCTTCAAAAAAGCTTTTAATACAGAACCAAACTCCACAGACTGTTCACATAGTTTCCTTGATTGGCCGAGTTCCTCCATCGCTTCCGAACTCATTGCTGTCCGCTCTCCTTCTGAATAAGTTTCCTTGACCCAGAACAAGTCACAAGTAACGAAAAACCACTGGAAGCACTTGAAAGTTAACCAACAAACAACCAAAAAAGTGCTGCAAGCCAAGGAAAACTGTAGAAACCGCAAATCCTCTTCAAAAAAGCTTTTAATACAGAACCAAACTCCACAGACCGTTCACATAGTTTCCTTGATTGGCCGAGTTCCTCCATCGCTTCGAACTCATTGCTGTCCGCTCTCCTTCTGAATAAGTTTCCTTGACCCAGAACAAGTCACAAGTAACGAAAAACCACTGGAAGCACTTGAAAGTTAACCAACAAACAACAAAAAAGTGCTGCAAGCCAAGGAAAACTGTAGAAACCGCAAATCCTCTTCAAAAAAGCTTTTAATACAGAACCAAACTCCACAGACCGTTCACATAGTTTCCTTGATTGGCGAGTTCCTCCATCGCTCGAACTCATTGCTGTCCGCTCTCCTTCTGAATAAGTTTCCTTGACCCAGAACAAGTCACAAGTAACGAAAAACCACTGGAAGCACTTGAAAGTTAACCAACAAACAACAAAAAAGTGCTGCAAGCCAAGGAAAACTGTAGAAACCGCAAATCCTCTTCAAAAAAGCTTTTAATACAGAACCAAACTCCACAGACCGTTCACATAGTTTCCTTGATTGGCCGAGTTCCTCCATCGCTTCCGAACTCATTGCTGTCCGCTCTCCTTCTGAATAAGTTTCCTTGACCCAGAACAAGTCACAAGTAACGAAAAACCACTGGAAGCACTTGAAAGTTAACCAACAAACAACCAAAAAAGTGCTGCAAGCCAAGGAAAACTGTAGAAACCGCAAATCCTCTTCAAAAAAGCTTTTAATACAGAACCAAACTCCACAGACCGTTCACATAGTTTCCTTGATTGGCCGAGTTCCTCCATCGCTTCCGAACTCATTGCTGTCCGCTCTCCTTCTGAATAAGTTTCCTTGACCCAGAACAAGTCACAAGTAACGAAAAACCACTGGAAGCACTTGAAAGTTAACCAACAAACAACCAAAAAAGTGCTGCAAGCCAAGGAAAACTGTAGAAACCGCAAATCCTCTTCAAAAAAGCTTTTAATACAGAACCAAACTCCACAGACCGTTCACATAGTTTCCTTGATTGGCCGAGTTCCTCCATCGCTTCTGAACTCATTGCTGTCCACTCTCCTTCTGAAAAAGTTTCCTTGACCCAGAACAAGTCACAAGTAACGAAAAACCACTGGAAGCACTTGAAAGTTAACCAACAAACAACCAAAAAAGTGCTGCAAGCCAAGGAAAACTGTAGAAACCGCAAATCCTCTTCAAAAAAGCTTTTAATACAGAACCAAACTCCACAGACCGTTCACATAGTTTCCTTGATTGGCCGAGTTCCTCCATCGCTTCCGAACTCATTGCTGTCCGCTCTCCTTCTGAATAAGTTTCCTTGACCCAGAACAAGTCACAAGTAACGAAAAACCACTGGAAGCACTTGAAAGTTAACCAACAAACAACCAAAAAAGTGCTGCAAGCCAAGGAAAACTGTAGAAACCGCAAATCCTCTTCAAAAAAGCTTTTAATACAGAACCAAACTCCACAGACCGTTCACATAGTTTCCTTGATTGGCGAGTTCCTCCATCGCTTCGAACTCATTGCTGTCCGCTCTCCTTCTGAATAAGTTTCCTTGACCCAGAACAAGTCACAAGTAACGAAAAACCACTGGAAGCACTTGAAAGTTAACCAACAAACAACCAAAAAAGTGCTGCAAGCCAAGGAAAACTGTAGAAACCGCAAATCCTCTTCAAAAAAGCTTTTAATACAGAACCAAACTCCACAGACCGTTCACATAGTTTCCTTGATTGGCCGAGTTCCTCCATCGCTTCCGAACTCATTGCTGTCCGCTCTCCTTCTGAATAAGTTTCCTTGACCCAGAACAAGTCACAAGTAACGAAAAACCACTGGAAGCACTTGAAAGTTAACCAACAAACAACCAAAAAAGTGCTGCAAGCCAAGGAAAACTGTAGAAACCGCAAATCCTCTTCAAAAAAGCTTTTAATACAGAACCAAACTCCACAGACCGTTCACATAGTTTCCTTGATTGGCCGAGTTCCTCCATCGCTTTCGAACTCATTGCTGTCCGCTCTCCTTCTGAATAAGTTTCCTTGACCCAGAACAAGTCACAAGTAACGAAAAACCACTGGAAGCACTTGAAAGTTAACCAACAAACAACAAAAAAGTGCTGCAAGCCAAGGAAAACTGTAGAAACCGCAAATCCTCTTCAAAAAAGCTTTTAATACAGAACCAAACTCCACAGACCGTTCACATAGTATCCTTGATTGGCGAGTTCCTCCATCGCTTCCGAACTCATTGCTGTCCGCTCTCCTTCTGAATAAGTTTCCTTGACCCAGAACAAGTCACAAGTAACGAAAAACCACTGGAAGCACTTGAAAGTTAACCAACAAACAACAAAAAAGTGCTGCAAGCCAAGGAAAACTGTAGAAACCGCAAATCCTCTTCAAAAAAGCTTTTAATACAGAACCAAACTCCACAGACCGTTCACATAGTTTCCTTGATTGGCCGAGTTCCTCCATCGCTTCGAACTCATTGCTGTCCGCTCTCCTTCTGAATAAGTTTCCTTGACCCAGAACAAGTCACAAGTAACGAAAAACCACTGGAAGCACTTGAAAGTTAACCAACAAACAACAAAAAAGTGCTGCAAGCCAAGGAAAACTGTAGAAACCGCAAATCCTCTTCAAAAAAGCTTTTAATACAGAACCAAACTCCACAGACCGTTCACATAGTTTCCTTGATTGGCCGAGTTCCTCCATCGCTTCCGAACTCATTGCTGTCCGCTCTCCTTCTGAATAAGTTTCCTTGACCCAGAACAAGTCACAAGTAACGAAAACCACTGGAAGCACTTGAAAGTTAACCAACAAACAACCAAAAAAGTGCTGCAAGCCAAGGAAAACTGTAGAAACTGCAAATCCTCTTCAAAAAAGCTTTTAATACAGAACCAAACTCCACAGACCGTTCACATAGTTTCCTTGATTGGCCGAGTTCCTCCATCGCTTCCGAACTCATTGCTGTCCGCTCTCCTTCTGAATAAGTTTCCTTGACCCAGAACAAGTCACAAGTAACGAAAAACCACTGGAAGCACTTGAAAGTTAACCAACAAACAACCAAAAAAGTGCTGCAAGCCAAGGAAAACTGTAGAAACCGCAAATCCTCTTCAAAAAAGCTTTTAATACAGAACCAAACTCCACAGACCGTTCACATAGTTTCCTTGATTGGCGAGTTCCTCCATCGCTTCCGAACTCATTGCTGTCCGCTCTCCTTCTGAATAAGTTTCCTTGCCCCAGAACAAGTCACAAGTAACGAAAAACCACTGGAAGCACTTGAAAGTTAACCAACAAACAACAAAAAAGTGCTGCAAGCCAAGGAAAACTGTAGAAACCGCCAAATCCTCTTCAAAAAAGCTTTTAATACAGAACCAAACTCCACAGACCGTTCACATAGTTTCCTTGATTGGCCGAGTTCCTCCATCGCTTCCGAACTCATTGCTGTCCGCTCTCCTTCTGAATAAGTTTCCTTGACCCAGAACAAGTCACAAGTAACGAAAAACCACTGGAAGCACTTGAAAGTTAACCAACAAACAACCAAAAAAGTGCTGCAAGCCAAGGAAAACTGTAGAAACCGCAAATCCTCTTCAAAAAAGCTTTTAATACAGAACCAAACTCCACAGACCGTTCACATAGTTTCCTTGATTGGCCGAGTTCCTCCATCGCTTCCGAACTCATTGCTGTCCGCTCTCCTTCTGAATAAGTTTCCTTGACCCAGAACAAGTCACAAGTAACGAAAAACCACTGGAAGCACTTGAAAGTTAACCAACAAACAACCAAAAAAGTGCTGCAAGCCAAGGAAAACTGTAGAAACCGCAAATCCTCTTCAAAAAAGCTTTTAATACAGAACCAAACTCCACAGACCGTTCACATAGTTTCCTTGATTGGCCGAGTTCCTCCATCGCTTCCGAACTCATTGCTGTCCGCTCTCCTTCTGAATAAGTTTCCTTGACCCAGAACAAGTCACAAGTAACGAAAAACCACTGGAAGCACTTGAAAGTTAACCAACAAACAACCAAAAAAGTGCTGCAAGCCAAGGAAAACTGTAGAAACCGCAAATCCTCTTCAAAAAAGCTTTTAATACAGAACCAAACTCCACAGACCGTTCACATAGTTTCCTTGATTGGCCGAGTTCCTCCATCGCTTCCGAACTCATTGCTGTCCGCTCTCCTTCTGAATAAGTTTCCTTGACCCAGAACAAGTCACAAGTAACGAAAAACCACTGGAAGCACTTGAAAATGGTATCCTTTAAGCCCACTGGGACAGTGGAAAACACACCCCACAATGCAGAATCCTTCACAAATGCTTTCTACGGACATCTCCAAGAATGCATCATAAATAAAACCAAGACCCTCTCCACCAAGGGCAGGCGTCCTGTCTGGTGGACCCCAGCCATAAACAAATTGTATAACAAAAGAAGGAAGCTACTGCACGTCAGAGCAAAATCCCATAAAGAGAAGGCATCTCTGATCAGCACTAGTAGAAAGCTACATTCTCTCATAAAAACATCCAAGGCCAACTTTGAGAGAAAAATCGCTATGGACACTAAAGATAACCACAAGGCCTTCTTCAGCTATGTTAGAAACCTGGGCGGAAACCCTCAGATATGTTCAGAGTTAGTTCACAATGACAAAAAATACACAGAACCCACAGATATTGCCAACATTCTGGCAGACAAGTTCAGTGCAAATTTCTCCCCTCCCTCACCCCCAAAAGAAGAAATACTCATCCCAGCTGACTGTAACCGCCCTGTCATCTCAGATGTCCAGGTGAGAGCCGCCCTCAGCAAAGCTAAAAACACAGCATCAATGGGACCCGACGGTATCCCGGGTTGCGTGCTACGAGAACTCCAAGAGGAGCTAAACCCGCACATAAAAATGCTATTTAACCTTTGCCTTACTACAGGATATGTACCTGAAAACTGGCGTACAGCAACAGTAGTCCCACTCCACAAAGGAGGCACCACTACTCACCCTGGTAACTACCGCCCCATAAGCTTAACCAGCCTGGTCTGCAAAGCTATGGAAAGAATCATTATGGAACTAATAAACAGAGACATTGGGAACTTACAAACACTTGATCCCACCCAGTTCGGCTTTGTAAAAGGCAGATCCTGCCTTTTAAACCTGGTTGACTTTTTCGAAACAGTCACTAGAGCCATTGACGAGGGCAAAGCAGTCCATACAGCCTACCTGGACTTGGCTAAAGCTTTCGACACAATACCCCACTCTGGCATCATAGACAAGCTCAACAGCTTAAATGTAAATCCATATGTCACAAGATGGGTGGCAAACTGGCTAAAGGATAGAACCCATAAAGTCAAAATCGCTGGAGCCATGTCAGACTCAAAGCCAGTGACAAGTGGTGTCCCACAGAGCTCTGTCCTGGGACCCCTCTTGTTCGGCATTTATTTCTCAGATGTGAAAGCAAACATGGGTGGGTTGTGGCTGACAAAGTTCGCAGATGACTGCAAACTAGGTGCCATAGTCGATACACCAGCTGACACATACATCCTACAGAAAGGCGTCTCTGAAACGGACAACTGGTGCCGGAGTCATGGCCTTAAACTAAATGCCAAAAAATGTATAGTCATCCCCTTTGGGAAAAACAAAGTGCCCACAAATTATCACATAGACAGTAACCCACTGAGTACAGAAAAAGTAATCAGAGACCTGGGGACCCAAGTCGATAGTGACCTCTCATTTGACACCCACGTTGCCAAAGTGGTTAGAAAGACTTTCTACCTTGCCCACCTTATCATGAAGGGATTCACATCCAGATCAAAGGAGGTCATTGTGCCCCTGTACTCCTCCCTTATCAGGCCCATGATTGAGTATAATGCCCCATTTGGTATGTACCTCACCCGGCACTTGCACCAGCTAGAGAGACCCCAAAATACCTCACCAAAAGGATCAAGGGTTTCCAACATATGTCATATGCTGCCAGACTAAAGAAACTCCAACTCAATTCAGTAGCATACCGCCTACTCAGAGGTGATCTGTGCCTGACGTACAAGGCCATGTCCAATCAGGAATTGATGGACATGCTCCACCTCAAAAAATCCAAATCCATCAGAACCACGAGAGCTAAAGATTTGAACCTCAGCACAAATATGAATAGGACATGCTGGAGGGACAGATTCATAACTCAGAGGCTTCCCATACTCTGGAACAGAATCCCAGTTTATGTTAGGCAGAGCCCCTCACTGACTCTCTTCAAGAGAAATCTTGACGAGTGGATGGGAGATCGTAGGTTTACCCCAGGGGTCATCTCTGTGTCACTACTAGACAGAGGCACAGTAAACTAATTCTATTATGTAAGGGGGTCTTCACTGTGTCACTACTAGACAGAGGCACAGTATTCTAAATCTATTCTGTACCATTACATGGGGTGGCGAAAGCCGCATCACTATGGCTAGGCTTATAAATGCCCCAGGGCAGATAGCCTAGTACCAAACTATGAAACTATGAAAATTAACAGAGTTCAGGAGCATGCAACTTGCTCTGCATTGCCTGGGATTGTTGTGATGTGTTTTATGTAATAAAGCAGTTGTCAGAGTTTACAAGGATAAGATTGAATCTGAATAGCAAAGGTTTAAATAGCTGTTCAGGAGACTTATTTGCATATGCAGTGATAGATTTGTTACTAAGACAATATTTAAATACTAGCAAAGTGTGGGCATGTTAGGATGCGAGTTTTCTTTGTAAAGTAATATTGAAGAATACTTGAATGCAGGTAGTCTGTAAATCACATGAGTTAGGTTGGTATGCATTTCTGAAAATACACTTAGCATGTACTAAAGGATTTTTGGTGTGATTTGTATGCGTCTGAACTTAAAAATTGTTCCAAAAGCATAAAGGTGCTTTAAAAGTAGAAAGGCTTTGTGTTGAAGCTTTATGTACAAAAATCTAGACAAAACATTTTTTACTTGTTTGTAAAGCAGTATCACCAAGGCACATTACTTATGAGTAAACACTGTTAAATCATCTTCTTCTTTCGGTTGTTCCTGTTAGGGGTCGCCAAAGCGAATCATCTGTTTCCATTTCTTCCTGTCCTCTGCATCTTGCTCTGTCACACCAACCACCTGCATGTCATCTCTCACCACATCCATAAACCTTATCTTAGGACTTCCTCTTTTCCTCTTACATGGTAGATTCATGCTTAGCATCTTTTTCCCAATATACTCAGCATCCCTCCTCAGCACATGTCCAAACCAACGTAATCTTGCCTCTCTGGCTTTGTCTCCAAACCTTCCAACCTGGGCTGACCCTCTAATATACTTATTCTTAATCCTGTCCACCCTCATCACACCCAGTGCAAATCTTAACATCTTTAACTCTGCCACATCCAGCTCTAACTCCTGCCTTTTTGTCAGTGCCACTGTCTCCAACCCATATAACCATAGCTGGTCTCACTACCCTCATGTAGACCTTCCCTTTCACTCTTACTGGTACTCGTCTGTCACAAATCACTCCTGACACTCTTCTCCACCCACTCCATCCTCCCTGTACTCTCTTCTTCACCTCTCTTCCACACTCACCATTACTCTGAACTATTGATCCCAAGTATTTAAACTCATCCACCTTTGCCACCTCTACTCCTTGCAATCCTCACCATTCCTCTATCCTCCATCTCATTCACACACATTAGTCCTGCTGACCTTCATTCTTCTCTCTAGAGCATATCTCCATCTCTCCAGGCTCTTCTCCACCTGTTCCCTACTCTCACTACAGATCACAATGTCATCTGCAAACATCATAGTCCACGGGGACTCCTGTCTGATCTCGTCTGTCAACCTGTCTGTCACCATTGCTAATAATAAAGGGCTCAGAGCTGATCCTTGATGAAATCCCACCTCCACCTTAAACGCATCCATCACTCCCACTGCAGACTTCACCGCTGTCGCACTACCCTCGTACATATCCTGTACCACTCTTATATACTTCACTGACACTCCCGACTTCCTCATACAATACCACAACTCCTCTCTAGGCACCCTGTCATATGCTTTCTCTAAGTCTACAAAAACACAATGCAACTCCTTCTGACCTTTGTACTTTTCCATCAACACTCTCAGAGCAAACATTGCATCTGTAGTGCTCTTTCCCGGCATGAAACCATACTGCTGATCACTAATCATCACGTTCCTTTTTAACCTAGTTTCCACTACTCTTTCCCATAACTTCATGCTGTGACTGATCAATTTAATCCCTCTGTAGTTACTACAGCTCTGCACATCACCCTTATTCTTAAAAATTGGTACCAAAACACTTTGTCTCCATTCCTCAGGCATCCTCTCACTTTACAAGATTTCATTAAACAATCGGGTTAAAAACTCCACTGCCATTTCATCTAAACACCTCCATGCTTTCACAGGTACGTCATCTGGACCAACAGCCTTTCCATTCTTCATCCTTCTCATAGCTATCCTTACTTCCTCCTTGCTAATCCATTGCACTTCATGATTTGCTATCCCCACATCATCCAACCTTCTCTCCCTCTCATTCTCTTCATTCATCAACCCCTCAAAGTACTCTTTCCATCTGCTCAACACACTCTCCTCGCTTGTGAGTATGTTTCCCTTATTATCCTTTATCATCTTTACCTGCTGCACATCTTTCCTAACTCAGTCCCTCTGTCTAGCCAATTGGTACAGGTCCTTTTCTCCCTCCTTAGTGTCCACCCTTTCATACAACTCTTCATATGCCTTATCCTTAGCCTTCCCCACCTCTCTCTTTGCCATGCACCTCATCTCCTTATACTGCTGTCTACTTTCTTCATCTCTCTGACAGTCCCACTTCTTCTTTGCCAACCTCTTTCTCTGTATGCTCTCCTGTACTTCCTCATTCCACCACCATGTCTCCTTGTCATCCTTCCTCTGTCTAGATGTTATACCAAGCACCTTTCTAGCAGTCTCCCTTAATACCTCTGCTATAGTTACCCAGCTATTTGGTAACTCTTCACTGCAACCCAGTGCCTGACTTAACTCTTCCCTGAACTCCACCTCTCAATTACCCTTTTTTAATTTCCACCATTTGATCCTTGGTGCTGCCCTCACACTCCTCTTCTTGATCACCAACATCATCCTACAAACCACCATCCTATGCTGCCTAACTACACTTTCCCCAGTCACCACTTTACAGTCTCCAATCCCCGTCAAACTGGCCCTCCTGCATAAGATATAATCCACCTGTGTGCATTTTCCTCCACTCTTGTATGTCACCCTATGCTCCTCCCTCTTCTTAAAATACATATTCATCACAGCCATGTCCATCCTTTTCGCAAAATACACCACTGTCTGACCTTCTGCATTCCTTTGCTTAACACCATACCTACCCATCACTTCCTCATCCCCTCTGTTCCCTTTACCAACATGCCCATTGAAATCTGCTCCAGTCACCATTCTCTCACCCTTGGGTACAGTCATCACCACTTCATCCAACTCACTCCAAAATTTTTCTTTCTCATCCATCGCACACCCAACTTGTGGAGCATATGCAATAACAACATTACTGTTAAATAACATTGGTAAATGTATGTACCAAGGGATACATGTCTGAGAGCAGCTGTGAGGGGAGGGATGAAGCCCGTCAGACATTAGATATATGCTGTCTTCTTTAGATAACAATGTAGATGACTTGATGTCTGCCAGATTGTGCTTAAACTGTTTACTTCATTTTTTTAATAATGGTATTAAGGATTATTTGTAATGGCTATCCAGGCTTCTAAGGGGTATATATGAGGATGGCATCAGTGGGGTATTTTTGTGCTTGCCAAAAGATGAAGCATACTTGAAAATGATTAACCTGAGCAATCCAGCTAAGCCAGATAGCACAATGAGTAGTTGGACCTTAAGACCATTGGATGTGGCACTAGAGTAAGCTCATATGAATCTACAGGAACATACTGCATTATGGTGAGCTTAAGGAGAGCATAGAGGTGGGGAAATGCTGCTGATGGCAAATAAGTATCCTTTAGTTATAAGGTAGTTCTATACAAGTGAAAGTGTTGGTGTGTGTATGTATATACACGCACACACACACATATATATATGTCAGTGTATTAATTTTTAAAGAAAAAAGCATATGCAGCTCTTTCTTTCCTAGCTATCTGTCTGCGTTTTGTAGAGTTTTTAGAGTCATAGTTGTACCTGATTTATATTGTAATCTTAGGCGTTTATATACAAATAGAGTATTTTGATGTTTTATTGAGATAATTACATGTAACTGTGTCTGTGATAACTCTTTACTTGCTCTCTAATTCTAGTATTGTCTGCCTCACTACCTTTTTCTCTCTTCCTACATTTATCAGCCTGTGATCCAGTACATCCCTGTACTAAAACACCAGAATTCACCCTGCTGGACGCCTCTGAAAAATAGCCCAAACTAGGAATTTACCTACCAGTTCCCTGAGACCATCCTTTGTTAAAAGACAGTGAAAGTATGTGCTGAAACAGCTACTAGAACATTGTACTAATATTAATGTTTAAAAACTCTCCTAGGTTAGGCAAGCTTCCCACTCAGGTTAGCCAGCAGCCAACAACCCCCCCCCCCCATTTATCATTTATCTTTTTAACTAACCCTTATATCCAGCTTGCTCACTCTCTTCTATTAACTAGCCTATCTGTCCCTCTCCTGTAGCCTGCTACCCCTGTAGGTGAACAATTTGCTGCAATAAAGTACTGGCACTAGGTGGCGCCTTACCATAAGCTTTCTGTATATCTATTCCCACAACTATTCTTTACCATACCTCTCTGACCCTGTTTTTCAGCTTCTACTTTTCATGGACTTACTCTTTCACCTTCTCACCCTTGTTGTTCCGCTCAATTCACGCTCCTCCGCTCCCCTCCCTACCCCCAATTCCCACCCACCCCAGGGTCCTACATTTATACTTCCCTAGACACACCCCTAATTACTCACCTTATA
>NC_056750.1:360050799-360163299 GCF_019279795.1 Protopterus annectens | reverse complement strand
AGTGCTAACTTTACCCCTCTCTCATCCCCTAAAGGTCCCATCTATATACTGGAAGAATGCAAAGCTCCTGTAATCGTGGCTGCACAGGTAAATCCCCCACACTCTTCAAAGCCAAGAACAAAGCATCTATGGGACTTGACAACATCCCAGGCTGCTTTCTGTGTGAACTACAGAATGGACTGACACCCCACCTAAGCACCATGTTCAAGTCATAGCCTCACTTCAGGCTTTGTGCCCACTGAATGGCGCACAGTGATGGTTATCCCAGTCAACAAAGAGGGATCCACCAAGGACCCCAGGAACTACCACCCCATTAGCCTAATGAGCCTTGTCTGCAAGGCCATGGAACGTATCATCATTGAACTTATAAACAAAGACATTGGTAATCTCCAAACTCTGGACTCCACCCAGTTCAGGTTTGTAAAAGGCAGATCATGTCTCCCCTAAACCCGACAGACTTCTTTGAAGAAGTCACCAAAGCCGTAGACTAGGGTAAGGTGTTTCACACAGCCTATCTAGATCTTGCCAAGGCTTTTGACACCATCCCCCGCTCTGGAATTATAGATAAACTCAGTAGACTAGATATAAATCCCTATGTCACAAGATGGGTTGCCAACTGGCTCCCGGACAGAACCCACCCTGTGAAAGTAGCAGACTCCAAGTCCCCTTCAGACCAGTGACAATTGGAGTACCACAGGGTTCAGTCCTGTGTCCTCTCCTGTTTGGTATCTACTTTTCTGAAGTACAGGCTAACACAGAATGTCTTTGTCTAATTAAGTTCACAGATGATTGCAAACTAGGAGCCATAATTGAAACTCCTAATGATGTGGGCATCCTACAAAAGGGCCTCACTGAGACAGATGCCTGGTGTCAAAGCCATGTCCTCAAGCTCAGTGCCAGAAAGTGCATTGTAATCCCCTTTGGTAAAAACTCTGTACCCATTTGCTACCACATAGGTGGGAGTCAACACCGAAAGTGTGATAAGAAACCTTGGGACACAGGTGGACAGTAGTTTCTCCTTTGATAATCACATCACCACAGTAGTCAGGAAATCTTTCTACATAGCACACCTCATCACAAAAGGTTTCTCATCCAGGAAAAAAGAGGTAATTTTTCCCCTCTACTCATCACTCATTAGACCCATTATAAAGTACAATGCTCCTTTTGGTATGTACCTCACAAGACATCTACAACAACTGAAAAGGCCACAGAAATACCTCACAAAGAGGATTACCGGCCTCAGATGCCGTACGCAGACCTTCTCAAAAAACTCCAGCTTTACTCCGTCATATATCGCCTACTCAGAGGTGATCTGTGCCTAACATACAAAGCTACATCAAACCCAGAGCTGTTGGACATGTTCCACTTAAAGAAATCCCAATCCCTCCGAGCTACATGCTCTAGGGACCTAAACCTTGTCACCACAATAAACAGAACATGCTGGAGGGATAGATTCCTGTCCCATAGACTTCCCATACTCTGGAAAAAACTACCTATCTATATCAAACAAAGATCCTCATTAGCACTCTTCAAGAAAAATCTTGAGGATTGGATGGGAAATAGGAAATTCACCCTGGGGGATCACCTCTGTGGCTCTGCTCGACATGGGCACAGGAAAATAATTTTCTTGGGTGGTGAAAGCTAGGGTACCTTTTTGGCTAGGCTTATAGGGGCAATAATCTAGTACCTACCTGTGAACCTATGAATGTCCATGTATAATGTTCCATGTATGCATACATAAGTTGTACGAATTTATTTAGGTATGTACTATGTGCTTTTTCTGTACTTGCAATTGTGCTGCTGTCTTCACTTAAATAACGTTTATCACTTTTTATAGGAACTTCTCAGCCATTCATTGGATCGCCCAGAAAAACAACAGCTTAAGGAATCACTGGAAGCCATGCAGGTATGATGAGCTTTAATAAGATTTGATGAGACTGGTTGTGATAATGTTTGATGAGACGGTTTGAGGCCATTTGTTATGTTTTTTTTTCTCTTGCTGTATTGTGCAGAGTGATTTTTAACATGTTTGCATTCTTTTGGCTGTTTATGTTCCAAGTTTCTTATTCTAGCAGTGGCTATAAAATATATGCTTTAACATTCCCCTTTAGTCATTTATTGTCCTCTGTGACGAAGAAGTAGGCATGACTCATAACCTAAACATTGTGATGACTTGCTCCTCAAATACACTCATAATTTGCTTTATACTGCGCTGTCAATTTCATTGTGTACATTTCAAATAGATATTACTTCAAAGAAAGAAAAAAAAATCTTTTACATATACTTGGGTATAGTTACTTCCCAGTTTTATATTCTGTTGGTGCTGTGTTGCTTCTTGCCAGTTACTCCTGCATTAATGCAGAACTGTTGATTAAAAATGCATTAGTGGGTCCATACTATGTGACCCAAGAAACATGCTATTTCAGAGCAAAAAACTGTTAGCTGCAAACTGCTAATGTATTTAGATGGAATTTATTGTTCTCATTCCGTTGTTGTTAGTAACATGGACAAGAATTTCTGTCCTTTGGGCTTATTGATCTTTGCAGAAATGTTGAGCTTAGATCACAGATGTGTCCCCAAATATGTGCTAGGTACAGAAATGATGTTTCCGACCACAGTCCTGCTAGGTGTGGAAATGCTGTATTCAGACCACAGTGCTCGACCATGTGTGCTGAAGTGTGTAGGTGTAGAAATGTTGCATTCAGGCTACAATCCTTCATCGTGCCTGCTAAAGTGTGTAGGTGCAAAAATGCTGTGTTCATATCACAGTTCCTGGATCATCTTTGCTGAAGTGTGTAGGTACAGAAGCATGTTCAGACTTCAGTACTGAATGTTGCATGCTAAAGTGTGCTAGGTGCAGAAATGTTGCATTCAAACCACTGTCTTGTATCAAGCCTACTGACGTGTGTAGATGCATAAATGATATGTACAGGCCAAAGTCCTATGTCATACCTTGCTAAACTGTGTAGTTACAGAAGTTCTGAATTCAGACCGCAGTCTTGTAACATGCCTTCTGAAAGTTTATAGATGCAAAATTATTGCTTTCAGGCCACAGCCTTGAATCATGTGTGCTAAAGTGCATTAGATGTAGAAATGCTACTTTCAGATCACAGTCCTTTGCAATGCCTGCTGAAGTGTGTAGGTGAAGGAATGTTATGTCCAGGCCAAAGTCATCTATCATTTTTCCTGAAGTGGCAATAGATCTTCTTCCTTGATACTAATGACAGAAAACAGCAGCTGTAGAGCAATGTTGATAAAGGGACAGACAAATGAAGTTCGTCATCATAGCCATGGAAGGGAACCACCATGCATGTCCAGCTTTAGAGGTTATCGTGTATTAGAAATCCCAGTGTCTGAAGTAAAATATATTTTATGTTTGCAAACTGCAAAGAACATCTCAAAAGCTCAGATTTGCACCTATCTAGTTTAGTAGTAACAGAAACTTCTTGATTCTGTATTTCTTAATGTATAGTAATGACGACTACTGATTTTTTTTGACTTTCTAACAAGATTCTTTAGCTGCTCTATTTCTGTCGTTCAGGCTAACAAAGATGAAGGTATAAGCTGCCCACTGTAGATGCAGCAGCATTATATGATGCCTTTACTGATGGGCATTCTGATAGGTTAAATAAGGTACATCCACATGCGTATTGTAATGTGAGCACCCGTAGGTATATCTTGGCGGGTCTATATTATATTTTCGAAAGTTTCAAACATCGTACACTATATGGTCGACACCATATGAGCTATGTTTGAAATTTCGAAAGTATGATAAAAACATAAAAATAAAAAACTATACTTACCTAAATCTGTAGGCAGGAGGGCAAGCCCACCACCCCCCCCTTGTGGGTGGCTGCGCCACCCACACCCCCGCAACTTAAATATTCCTACTCCCAAGCTCGCACTGCATTGAAGTAAAGGGAAAATATTCCCTACGGCGATTTCCATGTTATGCATGTGACGTTTTGACCAATCGGGTTCGCTCAGTACGCGTTCACCGTTTACAATTTTCGATCATGCAATAGGAACCCTATCTTGACTTATGAAAATATTTGTAAACCCTTAATGGCTCAGAATGCCTTTTTCTGTTGCCATGTTTTTTACTGAATAAAATGGTATATTCTGAAAGTCCAAATTTGTGACAGAGGATGCAGACAGGTTTCCCATTGTGTAACAAGAAGGCTTGTGCAAGTTATTTTGCCTTTTTTCCAGGTCTGCTGTATGAAAAGTAGTTATAGCTGTTGAGCCTTGTGATGATTCCTGCACAGTAAGTTGAGTGAAATAAATAAATATGCCAAATGAAATGTCTTTTATTTGATAAGAGTCTGCGATTTTGCTGCAAAGGTTTGCAATGCCCATTTTAGTTCATTCACCATCACAGAACTAAGTATATCTAGGCTATGTGTTTAACTATTTTTTTCTTGTGGAGAGAAACAAAAAAAAAGTTCCCTGAAAATGATTCTGAAAGACAACTAAGAGCACCACTGTTAAACATCTCCTCAGCATAAACTTGTTACCATCCTAAACTCCTCAGAGGAGATTTACATCCTCCAAGAGGTTTTTTTTTCCAAATATATATAACTAGTATCAAAATTGTGGACCAAAATTGTATGCCAAGAAATATATAATGGTATCCTTTGGCAATCAAGAAGTCATTGTAACTATCACTGAAAAACACACCCCTGAAAACTGATCCAGCAGTTAGGGACCTGAGAACCTGTGTAGACAGTAAACTGTTCTTCAATCACCATGTATCCACTGCTGTAAGAAACTGTGTGGTGTCAAGGTCCAATGATGAGATCATTCCACTGTATTCTGCTCTCATCAGGCTGATCATTGAGTGTAACCCCCCCCCCCCCCCTCCAACAATATGTACCCGCCCAAACATTTGACACAACCTGTATGCTTTCTTACTAAGAAAATCAAAGACCTAAATCAAAACATTATGCAGACCATCTCTTAGCCTTGCCCCTCCTCTCAGTGTCCTACAAGCTACTGAGAGGTGATCTTTCGTTTCAGACCTGCTGCACATTTACTAGTCCATTGGGGGTCATAGACCCCCATTTGAAGTCTTCATCTCTTTTATAACATAAATAGAATATGTTGAAGAGATAGATGTGCACCACAGACAATGCCACTTCTAGAATAGTATTCTCCACATAACGGAAAGTACTTCTCTTTCACTATTCAAACATAATCTGGACAAATGGAGGGTAATTGGCAAGGTCACTTCTGTTTTAACAGCCTTCTCCTTCATGGATAAGAGATGCAAGTTAATGTGCTGCTCATCTCTGGATTGATCATACTTAAATATAATGGCTATAAACATCATAGAAATACATAGTTAAGCTTATAAAGATCCTCATGGGTCAATAGCTTAGTAAGTACATATGAACCTTAATGCAGAGTTTGAATTCTTACAGGACTATACAAATTTCTGAGCATCACATATTTACTAAAACTGGATTGATATTGTTTTCACTGTGATTAATCGCGTTTAGTCAATGCACATTTAATTTAAACTAAGCATCTAAATCCTCAGGATATCACAGTGTCTAAACAGCTGAATTTCTAAGGTTGCAAAATGATCAGTTGTTTTTTGCAGGATGGTTTATCCAAATTGTTGTTGATCTATCAACATGAATCCCACGCTGTGCAGTGGAAAAATGTCCATCCTACCAGAGAAGAACATAAAAAAACCTGCAGCTAAAAGACTAGGAAATTATATAACAAATCCAGATTCTCCAATTACAATCTTGAAGTCCTACAAATTTCATAGGTTAAATTTAAGATGAGCATATCCTCTTAAAACAGCAACCATTTTTTTTTATTAACGGCTTCCTTTTTTATTCTTTTATATGCTCAGCATACCTGGCTTTTAAAACACGAATATCCTCATTGTATGACTATTAAAGTTAACTTTGAAGATATGCTTCTACAACATTGCATATATACCCAAAACCAGAGTATGAGAGAACATCAGAGCCAAGGAAGAGCAGACAAGAAAGTCAGGTGATGTAGTTTAATACATTACAGTGGCATAACAACCAAACATGTGCATATTTGATTTAGAATTCATCCCCTACATCACTCTGTATTTTTTTATCAGTCATTGGAAAGTATGTAATCAAGATAGCTGAATGTCCTCATTTATTTGGATGATTAAAGTCTGTGACATCAACACTGTTCTAAAGGCTAGCAGAACCCTCAGTAACACTTCTTCACTGCAGATACTACCTACATCAATTCTGAAAGATGCATACAGTGCCACACATATGAAAAAGAATCCAACATATTTGTTCCTTTTATATGCCATTCCAATTCTTTTCAGCCACCTGAGTGCTGATACTCAGGTTCCTTAAAGTGTTGTGTAAAAAATAAGTAAATGGTGGTGCCCTATGTGGCAGTATTTGCTTTGGATCCATACAGAAAAGTGCACTATTTGCCTTGATTTTTTTTTGTCAGAAACAACAGAAAAAAAAACGGATTTAAGGGCAAGAAATGAAGGTATGATTAACTACAATGATGAGAATATTCTGGAAATCAGATCTCATATGTAGCTGTGCTGTGTGTTTGATGAACTGCTAGCAGAGAGGCCTGTAAACTCAAACACACTCCAGGAGCTCCTCCAACTTGGAATCTTACTGGAACATGGTAAAAACTGCAAAGACCTGTCTAACCAGTTGACATTTGGACAAGGGAAGTATATTAAAAGGAAAAGATGTGAAAGATCAAGAAAGAGAGGCTCTACGGCAAGAATTAAAGCCAGTCTGAAAAGAAATCCACACATGCCTGCACTTTCTTCCATGCTGCTGGCAAATGTAAGCTCACTCGAGAGTACAACAGACTACTTAAGGATGGATCTTTCCGCACAGTCTAAGGTGAGAAATAGTGTTTACTTGTGCTCACTGTAACTTGGCTGAACTCCAGTATAAATGATAGTACAATATATGTGGAAGGGATGTCATTATTTCATGCTGACAGAATTCAGTCTCTGTGGCAAATCTCATGGAGGGGGGGTTTGTGTATATCAGCAACAGCTGGTGTACAAACTGTGAAATAATTGCCTGTCACTGCTCAGAGAACATTCTGTTCATGTCACTAAAATGCAGACCCTTCTTCTTGCCTAGGGAATTCAATGAAATGAGTATAACAGCTGTTTACATCCCCCCTAGTGCTAATACCAATGTGGCACTGAACATTCTGTATCTGTCAATAAATGACCTCCAGAATAAGAACCCTGAATTTGCCCATATAATTGCAGGTGATTTCAATCAAGCTGACTTGAAATCTGTATTATCCCATTACCATCAACATGTGAATTTTGCAGCAAGAGGGATGAACACTCTGGATAAGGTGTGCACAAATCTAAAACTGGCCTACATGTGGGCAACTCAGACCATCTGGCCATCATGCTTCTTGCATACACACCACTGCTGAAAAGAGACAAACGTACAACCAAACAGGTAAGGATATGGCCTGAGGGAGCAGTTTTGGAACTACAGGACTGCTTCAAATGTACAAACTGGTCAGTGTTTAGGATGCAAATGGCTTATATTTCAAAATGTGATGATGTAACAGTCATCAAATGTATCACCATGAGTGCTAATCAGAAACCCTGGCTATCTGGTGAATTATATGAGCTCCTAAAGGCACAAAATGCTGCATGGATGTCCTAAGAAAGGCCAGAGCAAATCTAGACCAGAGGGACTCCAGATGTCTCTGGGAAGGCATTCAAGCCATAATCGACTACAGGCCTGCATCCTCCACATGTGATGACAGCACAGAATTTCTGAACAAACTAAACACCTACTTCAGCAGATTTGATATGGACAAGCAGCATTGTGCCAAATAAGCTCCCCACTGAACAGGGTGAGGTGGTGCTATATCTAAGGACATCTGATGTTCTGAAGACCCTGAGGCAAATAAACCCAACAAAAGCATCTTGTCCTCATAATATTATGAGAAAGGGTTCTAAGAGACTGTGCTACCCAACTGTCCACTGTGCTAACACATATATTCAACACATCACTGCAACTAGCCATTGTACCCAGTTGCTTCAAAAATATGACAATCATCCCCTTATCCAAACAATCCCAACCAGCAAGCTGAAATGATTACTGGCCAGTTGCTCTTACATCAACAGTAATGAAGTGTTTTGAGCAGTTGATCAAGAACTATATCTTTTCAAGCCTACTTGCAATATTGGATACATTACAGTTTGCGTATAGATGTAACTACTGCATGGCTGATGCAATAGCTGTAGCACTTCATGAATCCTTGGCACATCTAGAGAACAAGAACTGCTGTCAGAATGCTGTTCATCGATTTTAGTTCCACCTTTAACACTGTCATCCCTCACAATCTGATATTGAAGACTGATCCAGCTGGGCATCAACACCCCCCATGTAACTGGATACTGGACTTTCTCATCAATAGACCCCAAAAAGTATGTGTATGAAATAACAGTTTAATCAATATTGCACGGACAACGGGTGTCACTCAGGGCTGCATCCTGAGTCATCTGCTGTTCACCTTGTTGCATGACTGCATGGCTAAGCATGAATCCAACAAAATTAAGTTCACGGATGATACCACTGTTGTAGTTCTTGTAAGAAATGGTGAGGAAACAGCCTTCAGGGATGAAGTGGAGCATCTGATAGGCTGGTGTGACAGCAGCAATCTGGGCTTAAATGTAAGCAAGACCAAAGAATTAATAGTAGACTTCAGGATGACTCGGGAGGTACATCAACTACTGGAAGTTAAGGGGGTGGCAGTGGAAAGAGTCAAAAATATGAAGTGGGGTGTACAGATGACCTATACTGGTCGACTCATATTAGCCACACAGTGAAGAAGACACAACAACGTCTGCACTTCCTACTGAAACTGAGGAAGGCAAACCTGTCTCAGTCCATGCTCAAAGCCTTCTACAGGGGACCATAGAGAGCATCCTCTCAAATAACATCATAGTTTGTTATGAGAACTGCAAAGCTTTCCTGAGGATTTTGAGGGCAGCAGAAAGTCATTGGTTTCTCGCTGCCATCAATGGATGATCTCCACAAGTCTTGGTGTGTGGGAAGGGCTAGGAAGATAATCAACGATCCCACTCACCCTGCCCTTGACATGTACTTCTACCTTTCTTCGGCCAGGTGGTATCACAGCTTACACTGCAAAACATGTACACTGAACAGGAGCTTCTTCCCTCTATCCATAAGGCTGCTGAACTTGAATGCCAGGCATGAACATAAATAATTAGATCAATATGCCGCTTGCTATGAAATATCAGCTCTAGTAATCACTCTGGAAATGACTTCAATAACTGGTACAGTTAATCTGATTTCGTATGCTATTACTTCCTAAATGTGCAACAGTCAGGAGTGAGTCACCACACCATAGTTGTGTAATATGAATACCAGAATATATCATACTACAACTGATGAAGTGCAGTATTCTAAGCAATCACAATATGGCGTTATAGTCTTGCAATACCTACTAGTGTAGTATTGTTTGTCTTCCTGTCCAATTGAGGTAATTTATTGTGTTGTGAATATTTTATTGCTATATGTGCATTAGTCTTACTGTCTTTCAAACTATGTGCTCATTGTTCAATGTTATGTCTTGCGCGGGGACCAAAGCAACATAATTTCTTCAACTTGCACTGCTGTGTATATCTGATCGACAATGAAGTTTACTTTGACACTTTAAGAATTTGTCTTATTGGTCAAGATATTTTTCCAGTTGAAGGCTATCTTCACCTTCCAGGTTAGTTAGACATGTTAGAGCTGTTTTCTGTCCGTATAGTATCAGTTTAGTCTAATTTAATGCCTGAGCCCTAAGTAACTTCAGATCTGAAGTAGGAGATTCATTTGTCTGCAACCTGTGGGTTATGGATCCGATATCGGATCCGAACCGGCATGATTATCCAGCTATGGATCTGAGCTCTTAGCTCCTCCCCTCACCCATAATGCCCTGCTCTCCCTACATGACCTCAGATCTAGTTTGCTGCGCTGGTAACCAGGTCTTGGATCTTTGAGCTCTTCAGCTAAGTGTTATTTAAACCTAAAGAAAGCTTTATTTTGTTAATTTGTTGTGAGTTTTGAGTGATTGTGTTAGGTTCCCTTTTATCTTTTGATAGTTTCAGTTTAAAATTTTTAAACTTTAAGTTTATACCCTCCCCTCGCTGGTCGGAGTTTCTGTGTGTGTGTATTGTTTGGGGCATTGTGTGTGTGGTTGTGTAGCACTAGTTTTTTGTCTTTGTTTTTTGGTAAAAAAAAAAAAAAAAAAAAAAGACTTTATTATGTCAGAAGCCCCTAAGGCAATATTTTCCAAGTGCTCCGAGTGTGGCCATAAGCTTTCCCCTGCTGATGGCCACACTCGGTGCGTTCGATGCCTTGGGGTTGAACACCTCACTTCTGGATGTTCCATTTGTGCAGGGTTCAACCCCAGGGCATTGAAGGAGCGGAGGTCGAAGCTGGTCCTGGCGGGACTTCTACCCCCGGACTCAGCTTCGGCTCCCGCTCCTGTGGTGGGTACCGTGGCCTCGGTTCCCTCCTCGCCTGCTCCCCCTCCTCCACCTGGGACTCAACCTCCCTCTGCTAGGTTGGAGGAGATAGAGGCAAGAAAAAAGGACCGGAGAGAGAAGCACCACAAGCGGCGGGCCGAGACCTCCGTTTCGGCCCCGCCAGCTAAGCGGGCTTCTCCTCCGGCCTCCTTGGCTGCTGGCTCTCCCCCCCTCGGCTCCGGTCTCTGGTCTGCTTTTCACCAGGGCCTGAGGAGTAGGAGACCCGATCTCCGTCAAGGCTATTGAGGAGGCATTCAAGGCCTACCTCGGAAGCCTCTTCGAGATCCACGTATAGCCTTTCCGACGCCGATCTGGACCGGATGATGAGAAGGTTCATCCAGGCCCAGATGCAGATGGGAGTGCTCCTGCCTCCCCCCCCTCTGGGGGGGAGCTTGACCCCATTTTTCAAGCCTATAGCTCCTTCTCCGACCTGCTACCCGGGTTCGGAGCCGGGCAGCTTCGGAGCCGGGGTTGGGTCGGCGCAGATAGTACTAGGTACTTCGGATCCAACCCTGCCCTCGAGTGTTTCGGATCCGACCTCTCGGAGCCTGGCTCCGAGCTTCGGATCCAGGGGACTCAGTGTGCCTTCGGCGCCGTCTGTGTCGGAACGCACTGGTCCCTCGGATCAGAGTGTCTCGGGGCCAGCTCCTATCCACTCTTCGGATCCGAGGGGGAGCCAACTTTCAGATCCTTTGGTCGGGGTTGGCTCCCCCTCTGCCTTTGATGTAGTGGAGAGGGCTCTGTTGAGGGCTTCCGGACCCCCGGCACTTGCTTTGGCTCCGTCCCGCTCTCCATCTGCACTGGGTCAGGCTTCCACCATTCGGCCACTGGGACAGCCCGCTTCAGTGCCCCAAGCTGTTCCTTTGGAACAAGACACTGCTTGCGAGGGCTCCTCGGACAGCCCCCCCCCGAGGAAGCTCCTCGCAAGCATACGTGTAAAAGGAGGCACATAGACTCCCCCGAGTCTTTAACTGAAGACACGGATTTGGAGGAAGGGGAAAGCTCCCCAAGATCACCCCCCAAGGATGTCTCCTTTGGAGACATCATGGAAATGCTTCGCATAAGGGGTGGGTGGTCTGCCCCCAAGTCTTCCTCGGACGAGTCTGTGTTCTTGGAGGCATTCGAAGCGGGCCCTTCTACCTCTTGGGTGTCACCTCCTGCCGACCCCCTGGTGGACCTTATTTACCACCAGGGCGTGGAAGGAACCGGACACCGTGGAGCCAATCCCCAAAAGGCCAGACAGAATCCTTAGCCCCCCTGCAGACCATGCCCATTGGAGTAAGGGGCCTCCGGTAGATGCCATGTTGACGGCAGCAGCCACCAAGAAGGAACTTGCACAGGAGAGTCCTTCAGTCCATCCTCCGAGCAAGGAGTCTCGGATGATGGACCGCTTGGGGAAGCGAATGTTTAGTTCTGCAACCTTCTCAGTGAGGGCGCTCAACTACTTGGCACATGTTACCAGGATGCAGCGCGATCTGATTAAAGAATACGCTGCATCCCCCCCAGAGTCCATGTCGGAGGAGGACAAACTTTTGCACTCCACCCGTATGGCCACTCTCCGATCCGTGACAAATACCTCTATGCGGTTGCTGTCCCATGCTACTGAGGGAGCCGCTAGAGCTGCAGGAGTAGGCCTAGTCACTAGATGCCAGGCCTGGCTCTGTCATTGCGATTTCACGGAGCCCTTCAAGGCGTCCTTCGTGAACGCCCTCTTTGATAGTTCTGCCCTTTTTGGCAAAACGGTTCGCGACACCTTGACCCAGAGCGAAAAGGACGGGAAGACGCTGTCTGCCATTGGAATCCGCTTCTCTGTGCCCCAGAGGTCCTACTCTAGGAACCAAAAGGGCCAGAAGAAGATGCGGTTCCGGAAGTCGCAGCAATCCCAACCCGCTCCAGACAACCAGTCCTTCCGTGGCAGAGGAGGACAGGGAGGATGCCACCCCAGGGGCAGAGGGGCTCCCAGGAATTTCGGGTCCAGAGAACCTTTCTCTGAATGGCCCGCGCAGCAGCCCTGAGGGGTTGCCCGACTGCTCCACTCTGGAGGCAGTTGGGGGACGTTTTTCAGAGCACCTAGCGGCATGGGAGTCCATAACATCAGACCGCTGGGTCCTCCGCATTATATCCAGAGGATACAGGATCCCCTTTCATCACATTCCAAAATTAAAATCCCTCCCTGACGTTCCACCCGGTCAGTGGGAGGCCGCTTCGGCAGAAATTGGCCATCTGCTGGGGAAAAGAGCCATCCAGCCCGTCCCCCCAGACCAGATCGGATCAGGGTTCTACTCCAGGTTCTTTTTAGTGCCAAAAAAGACGGGGGACCTAAGACCTATTTTAGACCTGTCCCTGTTAAACCTGGCTGTTCCCAAAGAGAAGTTCCGGATGGTCACCTTGCAATCCATCCTCCCCCTTCTGAGAGAGAATCACTGGATGTGCTCTATAGACCTCCAGGATACGTACTACCACATACTAATGGACAGACGTTCCAGGAGGTTTCTTCGCTTCCGGCTGGGAGCCAGTCACTACCAGTTCAGGGTCCTTCCCTTTGGTCTCACCACAGCCCCCAGGGTGTTCACCAAAGTATTAGCAGTGGTTGCGGCCCACCTGAGGCTTCAGGGGGTGCAGGTCTTCCTGTACCTGGACGACTGGCTTCTTACCGCCCCAACAAGGCATCTACTATCATTGGCGCGAGACTCCTTTCTTCATCTAGCTCCCCACCTGGGCATCACGATAAATGTAGCAAAATCCAATCTGGCCCCTTCTCAGTTGATAGATTTTATAGGTGCCAGATTAGACATGAGGGAGTTAAGACCTTCCTCACAGCCGACAGAGTTCAGAATCTGCGACTCCAGGTGCGGGTCATCCACCACTCCAGCTCTGTTCTGGCGGAATTGGTCCTGAGGGCTCTAGGGTCCATGGCGGCAGCAATATCTCTTCTTCCACTCGCCAGATTCAACATGCGGGTCCTTCAGTGGACACTTCAAGTTCAGTGGTCTTACCTTGCTCTACCTATGCATCATCCCATCACGATCAGCAAGGCTTGCAAGCGGTCCCTCTTGTGGTGGCTCCACTCACAGGATCTCCACGGAGGCCGCCCCTTTTGTGCTTCTCCCCCTCTCGCCACGGTGACCACGGATGCCTCCTGCCTCGGATGGGGGGGGGCATTTTGCAGGCAGGACAGTCCAAGGCACGTGGAGCGACTCAGAGACCTCCCTGCATATCAATGTTCTAGAGATGAGAGCAGTGCTCTTGACGTTGCGAGCACTTCAGGCCTTTCTTCCCCTGGGAACAATTGCGATTCAGTCAGGCAACATGTTGGTAGTCTGGTACATCAACAAACAGGGGGGAACCAGGTCTTATCCCTTATGTCGAGAAGCCATGAGAGTGTGGGAATGGGCGAGCTCCACCAACTACTTTCTCATCGCAACGCATATTCCGGGTCGGTCCAACATCCTTGCGGACAAGCTCAGTCACACCATTCTCTCCCCGTACGAGTGGTCTCTCAATGCTCAAGTAGCGAAATGTATCTTTGCATGGTGGGGAGCTCCTTGTTGCGATCTTTTTGCGTCTCCGTCAAACACCAAGTGCGACAGTTTTTTCGATCTAATCCCTCCTCCAGGGGATTCCCCGAGAGACGCTCTGGTGCATGCTTGGCCTCTCAGTCTTCTTTATGCTTACCCCCCTTTGCCTCTTATGCTCCAAGTTCTTGAGAAAGCCTCTCGGTTGGGGTGCAAAGTTTGTTCATAGGTTGGTACTAGGCTATCGACCCTAGGGCCTAGCCATAACAATTCCCTGGCTATTTCTTCCCACACTATTTACTTCCCTGGACCCTTGTCTAGCAGGGTGACTGACATAATCCCCGGGGTGAATTTCCTTTCTCCCATACAATCATCAAGGTTCCTTTTGAAGAGGGCCAAAGAGGCGCTCTGCTTGACATGTATGGGCAGTCTATTCCAGAGTCTGGGGAGTCTCTGGGTCAGGAAACTATCCCTCCAGCATGTTTTGTTTATTGTGATGACAAGATTTTGATCCCTGGAGCATGTGGCTCTGAGGGATTGGGATTTCTTTAAGTGTAGCATGTCCAACAGCTCTGGGTTTGACATGGCCTTGTATGTTAAGCAGAGATCGCCTCGGATTAGCTGATATGCGACAGAGTATAGCTGGAGTTTTTTAAGGTGGTCAGCATAGGTCATCTGTTTTAGGCCTGTGATTCTTTTAGTGAGGTATTTCTGCGGCCTTTCCATTTGTTGCAGATGTCTTGAGAGGTACATACCAGATGGGGCATTGTATTCTATAATGGGTCTAATGAGGGATGAGTACAGTGGGACAATGACCTCCTTTTTTTCTGGATGAAAAGCCCTTAGTGATGGGGTGTGCCACATAGAAGGATTTCCTGACTGTTGTGGCAATGTGGTTATTGAAGGTGAGACCACTGTCCACCTGTGTCCCTAAGTCTTTTATTACACTTTTGGTGTGTAGTATACTGCCACCTATGTGATAATTCACGGGTACATGTTTTTTCCCAAAGGGGATAACTATGCATTTCTTGAAATTGAGCTTGAGCCCATGGCTCTGGCACCAATCATCTGTTTCTGTAAGGCCCTTTTGTAGAGTATCCACATCATTTGGGGATTCAGTAATGGCTCCCAGTTTGCAATCATCTGCAAACTTTGTTAGCCAGAGTCCCTTAGTGTTGGCCTGTACTTCAGAGAAGTAGATGCCAAGCAAGAGAGGTCCCAGGACTGAACCCTGAGGTACTCCACTTGTCACTTGTCTGCAGCTGGATTTGGAGTCAGCTACTTTTACAGTGTGGGTTCTGTCAGTAAGCCAGTTGGCAACCCATCGAGTGATGTAGGGATTAATGCCCAGCTTAGTAAGTTTATCTATGATTCCAGAGTGGGGGATGGTGTCAAAGGCCTTGGCGAGGTCCAGATAGGCTGTGTGGACTGCCTTACCCTCGTCCATGGCTCTGGAGACTGATTTGAAGAAGTCAATAAGGTTCAGGAGATAAGATCTGCCCTTCACGAATCTAAACTGGGTGTGGTCTAGTGTTTTAAGGTTGCCAATGTCTTTGTTTACAAGTTCCATGATAATATGTTCCATGGCCTTGCAGATCAGGCTCATCAGACTGATGGGGCGGTAGTTCCCAGGATCCAAGGTGGATCCCCCCTTGTGGAGTGGGTTAACTGTAGCTGTGCACCACTTAGTGGGCACGAAGCCTGAGGTGAGGGTATGATTAAACATGACACTTAGGTGAGGTGCCAGTTCATTTTGTAGTTCATGTAGTACACAGCCCGGGATGTCATCTGGTCCCATGGATGCTGTATTCTTAGATTTGGAGAGTGCATTTTTTACCTGTGTGGCCGTTATTACCAGAATTTGGCAATCTTCCAGTATTGAGATGGGCCATTCAGGGGGAGAGAGGGGGGTGAAGTAGGCACTGAATCGATCTGCCAGGATACTGCCAATATCCTTGGGATCAGTATATTTAATGCCATTCTGTTGCAGCTCAGAGCAGTTCTGAGCATTGCCATTTAGATTATTGACATAGTTGTAGAATGCCTTGTGGTTGTCTTTGGAATCTTTGGCAATTTCATATTCGTAACTAGCTTTGGAGGATTTTATGAGCGATCTCAGCTTCTTACTGAGGCTGGTAATGGAGTTTTTTGCATCCTGGGATTTTCCTCTTTTCTGAAACATTTTTTTCCTTTTGTTGTAAAATTTGTTTATGGCAGGGGACCACCAGATTGGCTTCCTTTTTTTGGAGGAGAGCATCTTGGTTCTATTTGGGATGGCATGATTCATGCATGAGTGGATGTGCTCGTACAGGGCCTTAGTGTAGGACTCAGCAGTCGAACTTTCAGTTCCCATCTGTATGAGTGTCGTGAAGTTTGTAACTTCTGACTTGGGTAGCATGAAGTTGGCCTTGAAGAAGTTTTTTATGGAGTTTAAATTGTGATTTGAGATTTTTGACTCGGGGAAAAAAAAACAGTCTTTGTAACCCTACTTTCCTTTCTTTCCACTTCAGCCATGAAACTATTGAATCTGAGAGTTTGCAGGGTTTATTCTGCATGCACAGCCCGTAACTGTTGTCACAGTTGGAATATCAGTTTAAGAAAGGTCATTTAGATAAAGAAATGTTTGCTGTTTTACAAAAGCAACTTTCTTAATCACTTTTTGCACCTGAAATAAAAAGGGTCCATGCCTATCTGTTCAGGAGCTGGAAATTGTCATAAACCAAAGTATTGACTTATTACAGTAATCTAATGCCTTGTCCAGATGTTAAAACAGCAGACTGCTTCCATTATGTATAGATAGTGTCTCAATTCAAAATGAACAAAAATGTCATAATATGAACTGACAATTGATGTAATGGAGGGAGTCTGTCTACAATGCTGGTCATTTGGGATGCTTGAGAGACACAGAGGAGTAGGTCTGAACAGTCATTGGCCAGCCTGCCTCAAGTGTGTGTGTGTGTGGGGGGGGGGTTGCAGAACCATACTTCTGTCTAGCAGCATCCAGTGTCACACAGGCACATCTGCACATTAAGGAGAAGGAAGACATCAACATGTCATGGGCCACAAAACATGTGTGCCCATGCTCATGTCATTGCACACCCTTTCCTCGGGGAATTATAGGGAGTAAAAAAAAACATTCCACATACACTATCGAAAAAACATCCCTGCAGTTAAGTATAGTGGAGTCAGGGTCAGTACACCTTGATCTTCTGTTCTCCTCTCGTGAAAAGGATTATAATGTTTCAATAGATTTGCTGTCAGGTTGGCAGTCTAAGTCCAAGGGTTAAAGTCATTCTAAAGGGACTAACCACAATCAAGTTATCATCCTAGACAAGGGGCCCGAAAATGTTTTAGTATGGGAACATCAAGTGTATTGTGATAGTAAAGAACCATTAGATGAAAAACAGATTCACCTCAGTGCATAGACCCCATAAGACTGAGCCAGATGAACAAATATTTCTTTTTGTTAGAAAATACACACATAGACGCACACAAAACCGTATAGAAAGTGTCCACAAGAAGTTTACTTAAGTTGTTAGTGCTACATTAAAATCTTGTTTGAGAAAAATTAATTAATTAACTATTCATAAACAAGGTATTCTAGTTTCTGTCTGTGAGAAAATAATCTAGTGAAACGTACTGTAGGCTTCTATGATTAGAGGTAGATTGTTCATCTTTTTGTTAGAAAAATATTTTATGACAAATCATATTCATTTTGCTATGATGCTAGATGTTCCTTCCATATCACTGCTGCAGTATTCTTTACCAAAGGGATTCCCTGCCAAGGATAGCCTAATGACTGTCCAGTATACCAAAGCCTTATGAGTTGCTAGATATTGTTCATCACACTTATGCTTCCCACTCAAGGGTTAAGAGACAAAGGTGATGTATGGATGTACATCCCTCAGAACTGAGAAGCCCCTGGAAGAGCAACAGTCCAAGGCATTAGAAAGACAGACATGACTGAGCTCTCAGACTATCTCTCTCAGGCTGGTATATCCCTAGCCTTAAGTAGCATTTTACCTTCACCTAGGATAATGCCTCAGTAAGAAAAAGAACATGATTGACTTCAATAATTGGCTTAGTTTCTGGTGTCATTCTAAGGGGATTATAATATCTGTCAGCCTGGGATGACATGATTGACAGACCTTGATGCTTTGCCACAGATGGTTTTCATCTATCACCCCTGAGATTTCGGCTACTGGCCAAGGTTGTTGCCACCCCCATAGTGCCTTTTTAGGCAGTGTCTCAAGGGCAAAATTCCAGATGTAAAAACTCTATCTAAAAACAACATCAAGGTTACACTACTAAATGCCAGGAGTCTTAACATGAAACTGCACTCACTGGAAGTAGTGTTGCTCACCTTGGAAGACATAGACATTTGTGCAGTCAAGGAGACATGGTTCAAGGCCATGGAGAGCACCCCAGCCATATCGGGCTACACCTCCTTCCACACATTGAGATCACAAATTGAAGGCATGAAAACTAAGAGTAGTATATCAATATTCATTAAACATAAATACACCTCCAGATTGGTTAGACAGCATGATTCCCTGGAGATACTTCAGGTGAAATTAACTGTTGGTAGGACACCCATTCAAGTCCTTGCCAGCAACAGGACCCCCTCTATGAATCAGGACATCCACTCTGCCTATTTGAATCTGCTCAAGTCTATCAGAATGCATACCAACACCACGATGATTATGGGCGACTTCAACTACCCATCCATTGATTGAGTAAATTACTCGTGCACTAACTCACTTCCCAAAAGGTTCCTTGACTTCATTAACTCCAATGCCCTGGTGCTTTTCAATATGGGGACCACTGTAAGCACCCCCCACTGTGAGGTCTTTCCTGGTGATATCTGACCACAAAAAAAGTCTCATTCAAAGTAACTATCACACCTGACCCTCTCAGTAGCAAATAAACAAAAAAACTTCTCCAAAGCAGATTATAACTTCTTACGGATGGTATAAATAGCTTCACTGTACTCCCCCCCCCCCTCAGATGGAACTGGCAACTGTGCCATGTTCTACATAAATGCTTTATACAAACACCTGCCTAACTGCATTGACTTGGCCATACCCGATAGGACCAAAACAAGCTCCTCAAGGAAGAGTAAACCTGCCTGGTGGACAACTGCCATTAACAGGCTTTACAGTAAGAGGAAGAAATTGGTGTCTAAGAGTAAGAGGGAGTGAGCCCTACACTGGAAACACTCCCTTCTCAACTTAAACAAGCAAATAAGACTTCTTGTGAAGTCCTCCAAAGTTAACTGCAAATCCAGAATAGCTTCCTCAACTAAGGACAACCATAAGACATTCTTTAGTTACATCCATAAGCTAAAAGGAAACGTGCAGATTTGTGCCAAACTAATAGTTAATGATACCACATATGCTGAATGATACCACATATGCTGAGCCTGTGGACATTGCTAACCTGTTAGCTGACAGGTTCTGTGAAAACTTCACTCTCCAATCCCCACCACACATACCCCATGACTTCCCTACCACCTGCCCTCTACCTTGTATCTCTAAAGAGCAGGCTGTGAACCCCTTCTCTAAGGTCAACAACACAGCTTCTGTGGGACCTGATAACATCCCAGGCTGCATCCTACATGCGCTCAAACCAGAATTAGCAACACCATTGGGTTATCTCTTCAATCATAGTCTAAGCACTGGCTCTGTCCCAGCTGAATTGAAAAAGGCCACCATTATCCCCTTGCACAAAGGTGGTGCTTCCACTGACCCTGGGAACTACAGACCTAACTATTCTTATCTGTAGGGCAATGGAGTATATCATCATGGATTTTATCAACAAAGATACAGGTAATCTCCAAATACTTGACCCTACTCAATTTGGATTTGTTAAGAGGGAGATCATGCTAGTTAAACCTAGTAGACTTTTTTGTGACCGTCACCAAGGCCCTTGACGAGGGGAAATCCATGCATACGGCCTACCTAGACTTAGCCAAGGCTTAGCCCCATTATTAAAATTAAGGGCAGCTAAACTTTAATAATAATTTGATTTCACAGTCCCTTAGGGGATATTTTTATACCACACATGAAAAATTTCAGTTACTTTTATTGTTTACATTTGTCCTCAACTGTTGGAAAACGTGTTTGTACTATTGTTTCAACTGGATGTTTGTGAATATTTAGGGCTAAAATTTATTTTAATTTTTCACATTGATTATTGGTGTCTTTGGCTGTGGTATTTTTAATAGTATTGTAAATCAATTATGTTGGGAAACAGGAAGTGAAGTTTAAACTTGGAACCAATCACACTGAGATTTAGGATTTAAAAACAGAGTTTTTTTTTAACATGGATGTAATTCTGATGAAGTCTTATGAGAGAAAAACGTGTTAATTCTATTCAATAATATGAATGAAATGAAGTTCCATTGAATAACTTGGGTGTTAGTGCAGTTTCTTGTCATTTTTGAGGCTTATTTGGTTATTAGTAATTTATTGTGCTTTAGGTTGACTGCACCATTTTTTTTTTGGATATGCAGACATATAGTTAACTCATTCAGTTTTGGGTTGAAAACCCAGATGAGAACTCAGCAACAACATCTGGCCACTATGAGGATTGAGTAACTAACACTAAACCATACAAGAGACATGAAGCCATAGTTAGTAATAATCATACTGGACTAACCACTAGTACAGTACATGACAGGAAATGTCCACCGCACTAATGAGACCTGTAACTTGTAGTGTGAAAGACTACCAGTAGGAAAATGCCTTTTACTTTGCTGTAGTGTCTCTCAGGCAAAATCTCTAAAGCATACAAGGCATATGATCCCTGTTGTAGCCTACTGCGAGGCCTCCTGAGGGAGCAGGGCCTTATTGGGCCAAATAGGTCTAATTGGCATAAGACTGGCCCTATTAAATCCATTTCATGGTTATTGGGAGCCAAAATCTTTCCCAACACTCATAGGGCACAAATCAAAGAAACTAACCCTAAATAGGATGCCAGTGCATGTTAAGAGGCATATACACAATATCAGATACAGTTTGCACATTTGCAGACAATTTGAAGGATCACCAATTCATCTAAGGCATATCGTTGGGATGTTTTACAAAAACTGTAACTTGTAAAAATCTATGGAGACATATGGAGAACATGAAGACTCCATGCAGAAAGTATCTCTGAAGGAAATAAAATCAGAGAATCAAATGCTGCAAAGCAGTAATGCTAGGTACTACACAACAGTTTTTAAACAAAATGTAATAGTCTTCAGTGCCATTGAATGCATTTATGGCTCAGAGAGAGATAAAAATGGATGAATTATTAAATTTGAAATGTAGTCTCAGCTTTGAACTGAGCAATAATATGAAACAGTAATTTCACCTTGAAATTAACAAATTTCATACTTGTGTTGCAGCAAATAAACAGGATTGTCTGCAACAGAGTAGAAGTTTGAACACTTAGTAAAAAAATTTAAAAGTTTTTAAGGGAAGAACAATTCTTTGCAGAACAGCTGTCACACACTTTGAGTTCAGGTTTTCCTTGGAATTGGGTAACATTAGCAAACTGCAAAAGTAAATTTACCATTTAGAGCCTACTGAAAACTATCGCAACTGGGGCAAGAGGGGGGCCACAATACTTTGGAGAAAACTGGCAAAAGGACCAATATATTGGGAGCAAATAATTAGAGAGGGAAAGGTAATAGAATGGGAAGAAGCCAAGAATTTATTTGGACTGCAAGCTAGAGATTGCCTTACCTATCAAGTACTGATGTCAGAGTATAGGTAAAGAGAAAGAAATGGAGGGATCCTAAACTAAAGACCAGCACTGGTAGAATTTTTAGTAGAATCTAGAATAAAAGTTGCCATTAAGAAAGGAATAATTATTAGAGCATATAAAATATTGCATGATAACTGTAAGAGTCAATCAGACAAGCTTAGAAATGATTGGGAAGAGAGTTGGGATAAGCAAATCACAAAGAAACAATGGGAGGATATATGTATGCCTTGCAAATATGCAACAAAGACTAGAAAATGTAGGATCTTTGCTTGTAAGTGTTTGCATGATATTTTTATACCCCAAGTAGAATCAAAAGAATTTTTCCACAGCAAATGTTGGAGGTGTGATGGGGAAAAAAGACATAATTGGGAACATATTTTTCTGGAAGTGTAATGAGATGGCAGGCATTAAGGAACCCCTGCAGACTACTCTGTCAGAGGTACCGGGTAAGCAAATTGGTGTAACTAAGGACATTATTTTGAGCTATGATACAGAATTGGGATTGCCTAGACATAGTAAGGCCTTGCTGAGTCTAATTATGGTGGTCGCCAAAAAATAATTTACTAAAAACTGGAAATCAAAGTCTAATCCAACTGTATTAGAAGTAGTGAATATAGTAAGAGAGAGAAAACAACTGGAATTGGGATCTTTAGAAAAGGGTAGGAGCAAATTACACCGAAAAGAATGTGAATCGTGGGAACAATACATGCAGAGGATGAACGAGGTTTAAAAGAAGACATGATTTGAATAAGCTATGTAATGTTGGACTAACAATGGCTGGATAGAATGTACATGATCTATAATGTTTGCAACTAATATTATGTCAGTATGGCTTGTTTTCATTAATATAAATTTATGATTGCCTATGTCATGCATGATAATTTAATGAAGATGTTTCTTTAAAAAAAAAAAGGTTAAAATGCTAATGTCTCATTTTCTCTTGTGCTCTAAAGATACACTTTCATATGCAGAAAGATGCAGGAGAAGGTAAACTGATACAAAGCCATGAAGTGTTTATCCAACTGTTGTAAATATGTAGTTGTGACTTCATGCAGATACCTATTTTTTAAATGTATTTATATTGTAAACCTGTACTTATCTGAGACATACCTATGACCAAATATACTGTGTCTGCTAATACAATATAGATTCATCCTACATGCCCAGCGTTAGTGTAAGATATGGGTCTCTTCTGTATAGAACAGCATGCTATGTACTGCCTAGCATCATTGTATGAAGTGGGCCTCTTCCTGACTATTCATTATGTTCAACACAGTTTGCTTTACCTCAGTGGGAAAACAGCAGGTTGATTTAGCATATTGTGTGTGTGTGTGTGTGTGTGTGTGTGTGTGTGTGTGTGTGTGTGTAAGAGTCACGCATTCAATTTTTTCCCCCATGAAGGTATTAAGTAATATTGCTAGTTCTTCAGAGCCCTTCTGAACATAGCATTTTGCTGATAAAATATCATCTGGTGGGTGGGATGGGAAGTGTGCCAAATTAGTATTTATTCCTGGAGCCAAGTGAATAAGCATATTTTGACAGTTTGGCAAGTCATAGACAAAAAAGGTTACAGTAAAATTTGAAGTCTGTCTGAATTTTACCAAAACAAAAATGAGAACTTGCTTAATATTAATTACTTATGTCAGTACGTCAAGCTATTCACGCCACTGCATTTATTTGTACATGCCACTCTTCTTAGAATGAATATTCTGTTGCAATTACTTTGCTTCTGTTCCAGGTACATAGTTTGTTTCTTAGAGAAAATAAGACTTGCTGCAAAAAAATTCTTAATATAAGCTATAGTACTCCTCTGCGCCTGTTTGTAAAACAGTTTCGGTCTTTGGAAAATGCTTTAAATTCAGGAAAGAAGGCATTGGAATTTTCTCTTTGGAGACTAGTTGATTCTACTCTCTAATGTTCTCTACTCTGTGATCTGTCTTTTCCAGACTCATACTAGTATGCTTTTGGGGAGTACGCTTCCCAGGTGTACCACAGGATTTCATTTTAAGTGTAACATTTCACAGTATTGTGCAACAGCTTTTTTTTTTTTAAACAAATGAATGGGTATCATTCAGCTAACAGTTTTTTGGAGATACTACATTACTAATGAAGTTTTGTAGGCACTGATGAATAGCAGGTTGATTTGATCACCAGGAGCATTTTATAAAGTTATGACACTTGGGTGTATGCAACAAGAGGGCAGATGTCCAGTGGACTAGCAGAAAATAACATGTATGAAACTAAACTGTTCTGATACTGTGCAGAATGATACAGGAGTGTTGTGGCTTAGTGCCTTCACTTGGCTTCTGAATTGGCTTATATTGCTGGCCAATTTCAAACATATTCTTTGCAAATTAGATCTTAATCAGAGTGCACAAATGAATAGTAGTGTTGACACAAGGTTGGTGCAAAGCATAAATATGCTGCAGTGATTAACAAGCTACTGATACTTACCAAATGCGACATTTTAGAACAGTTATTGTGCATAAATACAGCTACCTCCTGTGCCTAAGCACAAAGGTTTCTGAGTCAGGACTCTTGTATGTTATTCAGATCTGATCATGTTTAATCAATACTAAAAACCCTCTGATAATTAACATACAAATTAACTGTTTAAAAGCACAACAATAAATGAAGTAAATACTAAACTAAATAAATTAACAAATGCTTATTATATAAGACTAATAGCTAAAATGAATCCAAATCAAAAATGCTTTTTAAGTATGTATTAAAGGACCAAAAATGCTGCGGTGGTGGTGCTGCGGTAGCGTTGTCACCTCACAGTAAGACGTTGTCCTGTTCGATTCTCAGCTAAAGTGACTTCTGTGTGGAGACATGCGTGAATGGGCATACCTTCATTGAAGGTTGTACATCAGGCCTGGCAAGTCGGTATGTAAAAATCTACTGCCAATCATTAGCGGACCGGAGTTCCGCTGTGGCGACCCCTAACTGGGAAAAGCCGAAAGATACACACAATTAAAGAACCTAAAATGCTCTATAACCTGATAAAATATTAAGAGGTAAAGTGGTAAGTTCCACAGAAAAGAAGGCTGATAAAAACATTGTCCAGAATGTTCCAAATAATACCCAGGAATCATTAATAGCTACATGCTTGCTGAGCAGAGAGAACGAGATAACTGATGAGGGAGTAGAAATTCTTTAATGTAGAATGCCTTCTTCCCATGTAAAACTTCATAGTTAAGACTGATATCTTACAGATCCTGGAAGCTGCAATGGCCAGTGACATTGAACATTGCAGATGTGATGTTGACATAATGAGAAACACTTACCAAGTATCATATTGTCATGTTCTTAATGACCTGGAGGGAAGAGACTGTTCACCATTTTGAAACTCAAAGTAAAGAGGATTGCATTTATCCAGAAGGCAGAACAGGCAGTCTCTTTAAAGGTTCTCTAATGGAGTTTGCTCTTTAGTATGAGTAATAATCTTAAGAAGGAAAGGTAATAACTTATGTATAGTCATCACTTCATTTCAGAACAGTAAGAGTTGCTAGGCCTAATTTAGTTATAAGTAAATAAATATGAAACATCATAAATTCAAGGCCTAGAGTTTAGTCCTTTTTCCTATTCCCCTCTGATCCCCTGTGTTATCCTCCAAATACTGCTCTGCTCAGCTCAAAGTTGAGGAGCAAAAAAAAATAAAAAATCACATATGGAAAGGAGCTGTGACTACAGATGTGGAATTGACTTTGTTTTATGATGCTGCAATTTATTTTGTGGCTTTGTTAAGCAGTGCTAGAGTTGCACTCCCACCCCATCAGCGCCTGCTGATTATGCCCCCTGATTTTACCTTTTCCCGTGCCCTAGTTATGGCTCTGCTGCATTCCAAAAATATACCTAATCATTTTCTGGAGAAGGCAGTATGCACTTATAATGCAAACTGCAGCCAATTTCTCCCATACATAATAACCCACTAAAGACATTGAGCATTGGAGAGAACTGCAGTAGCTTGACTGGTCCTACCAGCTGTTTTAGTGTGGCTGATCATCAACCAGCTACTGCCCATTCATTTATGGGTATCCCGCTGACTTCTCATATTGCTGGACCTAATAAATATTCCTGAAGGAGTGAGAGACCGTGAGATATAGCTGGGCATCATGTGTGTTACAGTGGTATCTCAGACCCTTCTCTTGCATGAGCTCTCCCAGTGGAAGTCTTTACACTTTGAACCAAATGGGACAAATATACCCCCTAAAGAATACTCCACTCAGTTGAGGCTGGCTTTAACAAACAATTAAAATGTTTGGTTAGCCTTTCCATGCTCCTTCAAATGTAAAAGGCAAACCAGTTAAGAATAGTGGCAAATAAGCCACAGTGAGTTTCACAGTATCAAAACAGACATAAACAAATATTCAACATACAAAAGTGAGATATGTGTAGAAGGATAATGGCAGCTGTTTGAAAACATTAACTATGATAGACCAAGCAGTAGAAATACAGTCCCCCGTTATCTAGATCACATTGCCTAGGGATAAATCCACTGTGTTTTGTACCTTTAGAGTAACCACTAAACTAGCATGTGATTAGGAGGAAACTGGAGTACCCAAAGAAAACTCAAATAGACAAGGAGGAAATGTGCAGACTCTACAAAGTAAACAGAATAAACAGAAAACAAGACTAAACTCTAGACCTTGAATTTGTGGTGTTTCGTATTTATTTACTTGTAACTAAATTAGGCCTAGCAGCTCTAGTGTATAGCAAGTTGATCTGTGACTTGTTTTATTTAATCTCTTCCTTAGCTGCTGTCATAACCGTCACTTTTGTGCTTCTATGCTTATTAAAGGGCAGTTCGGTTTTGTCATTTTTCCATTGAATTTTAAATGAATCCTTTCTTCTTTCAGAAGGTGCTAATTTGAGTAATGTCTAAAAGGTACACATATTTTGTTATAACATGACCATTAAGGCATGGGATGAGTGCCTTTATAGATATGATTGTAGTGCCCTCCTGTGGTAGAAAAGTTAGAGAGTAGAAATGCAGGAAAAGGAAATGACTGAGAACATAAGCACAGAAGTCAGGAAAATATTGCTTCTTACTTTCTGTATAATAGCATTATATGCGCACACATAATCCCTTGATAAATCCTGCTTCATGATGTAAATGTACCTTTTGATAGAAATATTGACAAGCTAGAGTCACAAAGTGCTCTTAAAATAATTCTAAATTATATCTGCTTTATGTTTTGTTGTACCAGGTGGGCTATGTATGTTTTAGGATGGGCAGCATGTAAACACATGTATACCTTACATTTTTAAGACCAGCAGTAAATAAGTTGAACTCAATACTACTGACCTGTAAACTGATACAGGGTTGCAAAGACTGGTACATATACAGCAAATTTGATGATTCACTGTATTCCAGCATTCACGCTACAGTGCAGTAAGTTTGCATCGTTCTGCAAGTATGTCATCGCTCTACAGCAGGAGAACACTTGAGAAGTGCTGGAAGAGAAACAGACTCCATTAAAAAGAAAACAAAAACTGTAATTGCACTAGTCTGTTATGAGCGTGTTTAATTGTAACTACAAACTAGTGATATTGTTAAATCACAAGAAATATTTAAACAGACATGATTCTTGTTCAGGTTCCCACTATAAAATTAAAAGATGAAAAAAAATAAATTAGTAATAATATGCCATTGGAAGAATAATCATGGACCTGATAAATAATGACAAAGGAGACCTCCAAACACTGTACTCGACCCAACTTGGCTTTGTCAGGGGCAGATCATGTTTCCAGAATCTGGTAGATTTCTTTTAGAAAGTCACTAAAGCCAAGGATGAGGGTAAAACAGTGCATGCCACCTACTTCAGCCAGGCCTAGGCATTTGACACAATTCCCCACTCAATTATAAATAAACTCACAAAACTGGGCATAAATCCCTATGTCACCAGAAGGATAGCCAATTGGCTCAAGGACAGGACACGTGGTTAAAGTGGGTGAATCCATATCCAGCAAGAGGTTAGTTACTACTGGTGTGCCCCAGGGCTCAGTACTGGGAGCACTCCTGTTCAGAATATACTTCTGTGAAGTCAAGGTAAATGTGGAATGCATCTGTATGACAAAGTTTGCCAGTGACTGCAAGCTGGGGGCAATCATTGAATCCTCCAGTGATGTAGATATCATTCAGGAGGGTCAACCAGACAAATGGTTGGTGCCAGAGCCATGGCCTAAAAATAAATGCAAAAAAATGCATTATCATACCCTTTGAGAAGTCAAATACCCCTGCAAATTATATCATCAATAGCACACCCCTTAGAGTAGACTCAGAGGTGAAAAATCTTGGTACACAGCTAGATAGTAGCCTGAACTTTGATCACCATGCCTCCACAGTGGTGAGGAAATCCTTTTATGTGGCACAACTTGTAAGTAAAGGTATGGTGTCCATATCCAAGGAAATTATAATCCTCTGTACTCAGCCTTCCTTAGACCAATAATCGAGTACACTGCACCTTTTGGCATTTACTTAACTAGGCACTTAAAGTAGCTGGAGCGACCTCAGATATTGAAAATACTGGGTGTAAACAACATGAACTCTGTGGATAGACTAAAAGCCCTATGCCTTCTATCTGTGTCTGACTGACTATTAAGGGGTGACCTGTGCCAGATCTACAAGGCACACACAAATCCAGCCCTGATGGTGCTGCTACACATCTGCAAGTCAAACAGTACGAGATTCACTCAATCTAGGGATCTAAACTTAGTCAGAGACTCAAACAAAAAACAAAACTTGCTGGAGAGACAGATGTGTGTCTCAGAGATTATCCCTCCTTTGGAACAGGCTTCCTGTTCACATTAAGCTGAGTCCTTCACTGTGTGTCTTCAAACACAGTTACGATCAGTGGACGGGGATTTGCAAATACATACCTGGGATACTGCCTGTGTCCCTTATGGACAGGTGCAATCTGTAAGATACTCAATGCACAGGCACAAATCCATGCCATCCTCTTGCCTCTAGGGGCCATATATTGGGCAAAATTGGTTATATTGGCTAGGTTTGTAAGGGCCCTTAATCTGTTAGTCTAATAATCTCTTGTGGACCTGTGCTTAGTTAAGAGTGTTTTGTGAGACTGAATTCATGCAGATCCCATGGGTTCTTTTAGGAAGATGAAGTGGAAGTGTTCGTTTCATAGTCTGGAGAAATGCAGTTTTCATGACAAGGGAAGTAATGTACTACCACCTCTTCATATCTCCCACTGCTTGCAGACCATCAGTTCCTTCTTGGCCCTTTTTTTATAAATTTGTTAACCAAATAAGCCCACTGGACACAAGTGTCCCTTTTTAAGGGTGACCAAGAGAGAATTGTCTGGTAAAGTAACTTACTCAGACTCACACAGTAGAAAAATAGAAGTAGAAGGAATCACATCATGTTCCCTTTGAACTGTTAATGATTTGCTTCCTGTAACTAGAGCCTTAATCCCTGCATTGACTGCCAGATTTGGTGACAGCCAGCCAAGAGGGTGCCATCATTTAGGTAGCCAACAGAGTTTTTCTGCTGAGCCCTTATACCACAAGTCTTTTGCAGCTGATGTGTGTTTGCTACTTTAAAGCACTGTGAGGCCTCCCTTCTACTGCCAGGATGTGCATGATGCTTTTCTGAGGAAGTTGCATCCCCTTTGGGGACTACTGCTGAAGCAACATGGCAGTAGCTAAGTGAGACAAGAGCACATGCCTGGTCATATGCTGCACATCATTCCCCTTGTTCTCCTGCATAATCTGACATTTCAACAGTTTGGACCACCATCATCTGTTAGGATGGACAAACTATAATTCACTCCCTCTTACCCCTCCTCCTACATTCTGTAGCATACAAGCTGCTACTTGAATTGGGATAATCTGGGTCATAGTCAGGTTAACATCTCCCTGTGCAATGGAGTGGGATTTGATGTAATGCACTTTCTGGCTTGCACACATTTTGCAGCGTGGACATTGACAGTAAAATGGGTCAAGATGGTAAAATATAAATGCAGTGAGACATGCAGGATGTTTATAGCTTTCCTTTATATGATGCAGTAGATACTTGGTAAATGCATGAAACATGCATGGAATTCTTTGTAACTTGTCTTCATATGAAGCAGCAAGTATCACAAAGAGAATTAAAGATTTCAGCAATTAAAATATGGGTAGTGATTTTTTTCTGTATGTTTTTTCCCTTATGCTGTTGCTGACTATCAAGCCTCCTCCTGTCAGCCAAACGCATTTGGTCCCCTGTCCTCGATACCTCCCAGAATGGATGAAAATAATTGAAGGGGATCATTAGTCAGGCAACCTTAGGAGTGGTTTGTGCCCTTGCTGGCATCATTGCAATGACAGTGTGTTTAGTATGGCTTTTAAACCCTCCAGTGCACAAGGTACAAGTTACCTTCATTACCATAGGAGCCACTCTGCCCTCCCATTGTTAGTGCATCCTCCCATGCACCCACAGTGAGGGCTGTCACATTTATTATCCGGTGGCTAAACAAATACCCCTGTAGTCCATCCTTGCAACAACACCACTCGTCTGAAAAACTGATGCATTGCAGCATTTCAGTCTACCCCTTCTCCTCTCATCAGGGGTATTAGCAGACTCATCGTCCACACACCACCTCCAAAAGACACCTGAGGTGCTAATCAAACTCTGGTCACCTGTGCCAATCAGGACTTTATTCCTCTGTGCAATTGAAGCTGGCAGATTTGTGGAGTAATGTTGCCTGGTAAGTCTGTAAAGGAATATATTGATCCATGTTGCATTCCAGATCACTGGGGATTATACAACCTGACCTTACACCTTCACTTGTCTAGTCAGACTTAACTGCTTCACATGATGATGCAGGTTGCTACACTTTCTGGCAGAACTGAAAGACATCATTAGGAATTATTGGAATTGTACTGTTGATGTCCTTCATTGCTTTTCTGATTGCCCATTTAATGTAGTACAAGGGAAATCGGAGCCTGTTCTAGCAATCATTGATTGCTAGGTATATAAGTTCATCTGGAGTGGGGTGACCGCCTATTACAGAGCATATAGTCACATACCCTCACTTGATATGTACACCTGAGGCAATCTAAGGAGCTGCCAGTTTGTCTATGGTATTATTTTGGAATTTGGTAGAAAACCAGAGCACTTGGGAAAAGACTGTATGAACATATGGGGAACATACAGAGTTTCTATAGTGTGTGCCATAGCTGAAAACTGACCTAGGAAGTCAAATGTTGTGAAGCTATTGAAATCTTTTTGCTTGGTAACAGTAATCCCATCAGTAGCTGTGGGTAGGTTCTGGAAAACACAGGACTTATTTTATCTCCATGATGGTGTACACACTGCTGGATGGAATGTATGGAGCAAAAAACATATAATTTTTATTAACTAGTACATCTTACAGATGTGTCAAAATAGTGTAGTACTGTGGCAAGTAAGGAATCATAAGCCCTGCCCGAGATGTAGACAGGTAATTGTATTTGCAATTATTTTTCATATCAAACTCTCTAATCACTCTACAGCTAGGTTAGGTTTTGTCTATGTATATATCTGCCTATTTATATATACATATCATTGTCTTCAGGCACAAAACATAGCCCTTTGTGGCATTCTGGCTATCAGCCTGTTTTCATGTGTAGGAAGGAACTGTAGAGTGACTCTAGTGCAGCAGTGTTCTGGGCATTTTAATGAGGATTACTTTATTTGCCATACTTTACTCATCTCCTTGTAGCTGGAATGATCATACTAACTGCTGAATCATGGCCTATAGTACTGGTGCCAGCTGTCACTACATACCACTACAATGCAGTGCATTGCTCTGCTAAGAATGGTGTGCTGCACTGGCTGCAGATTGTTGTTGTGTCCATGGGCCTGTACTACTGGTGCCAATGAAATGTTGCACTGCACTATACCCTTCTACAGTGTAGTGTAGTACACTGCTGTGTTAAGAATGATGTGCTGCATTGGCTGCAGGTTGTTGTATCTGTGAGCCTGTAGTACTGGTGCCAGTGATGTGTTTCACTGCACTACACCTTTCTCCAGTGCAGTGCTGTTTTAGGAATGTTGTGTTGTCCTGGCAATAGGCTGTTGCTGTATCTGTCTTCCAGGATTTGTTGTACAACAATGAGGCCCTGTCACAATTTCTCACCTGGGATGGGTGAGACTGTCTCAACTGCTAACACATATCCATTTTGGTTGAGTCCACATGGGCCAATATCCAGTAATCAAATCAGAATCACCTGGGAAGCAGTGAGGACTTCATCTATCTGTGTCTAGAAGTTGGTTTATGTGTTGTAGGTAGGTCTTCATAACCATTTCTAGGTTGCAGCATGAGCACAGGACACTTTGGACTTCTGTTTCCATGATCCCTATCATGTAAGGGTGACGTGCATGTCATGAAAGATTACCTTACCCTTTATTACTGCAGCATATATTCTAGTACAGAAACATATATTCTAATATTGTTTTGAATGTACTACATCTGTGCATATTTTTGTTATATAGATGCATACATAGAGGTGAGTTATTAAAGTGGGCAGGCCAATAATCAACACTAAAAATATTCGGTCACAGTATAATTTGGTGTGGCAGATTAGGTGATCCTAAAGTGCAAAGGTATACCCAGTACTGGTCTGCCCCTCCTGTGATAGTTCAGGGAGTGACCAGCAGCTGCCCCACTATAGGCTTAATAATGTCCACGATGAGTTACTTACAATGCCCTGACTAGTCATAGATTTTGGGCAGTTGCTGCTGATACATCAGTCACAAATTCAGGAAGTAGTGTGATTAAGAAAATGTAATGGAATATGTATGACACTGTAATGTGAACCATGAATGGATTTGGCTTCTGAGTTCCATATTGTGGAATTTAGAAGTGCTTTAGAAGTAAAATCAAGATTCAAACTTTGTCCACTGTACTTTTCCACCATTCAGGACAATTGCACAGTCAAGTGACTACTTTAGTAAAGTGGAGTATAAACTTTTAAGTCAGCCACAGCCTTATCTGAGTTGCTGTACATATTGCTAGTAAATGTGAACATTTTCAGTATGTCACCTTTAATGCATGCATTTATCAGTGTTATATCTGTGGGGCTCTTCTTTTTTCATATTGATTGCTTCAAAGTCTTAAATCATGTTACAGTGCCCAAACATGAGTGTAACAAAGTTAGAAATGGGGAGAAGTGTTTTATTATGTGTTAAAAATAAAAATAAAATATCTGGTTTAAGCAAATGTTATCATGATAGCAAGGGATCTGTACAAAAACACAGATATTTCAGTCATTTATTTTTTAGTTAACATAAAACAACAAGAGTAATAAAATGCGTATACAGACAGAAAATGTGAGGGATAATGAATCAAGTCATTAGTATGAAATGAATCCTCATTATTATAACAAAAATGGAAGGCTGTGTTCTAAAAGCTATGATTCAACAACAAAAATACTCAAACTGACTGTACAGAAATAAGTTTAAATGACGTTGAGGGAGAGGCAAATCACAGTGAATGTTTGATAAAATAAAATAGCTGACTACTGAATAAAGTGAATGACCTAAATAACTGTGAAAGAAGAAATAATTTAAGAATTTTTGGTATGCTTGAGAAAATGGAAATAGAAAACATAGTTAATTTAATTTCCTCATCAGCTGGATTTCAAAAGTTTTAAATCTTCTGGAGAGCTTGACATATGATGTAGAGAAAAAAGAGTCCTTCTCAGATATATAAAATTAATTTCTAATCTGGACAAAGAACTTGTTATTAGAACTGCTTGGGCACCCCCCCCCCCTAAAAATTTGTTGTTCTGTCATCTGATTGGATGATGACTATTCTCAGAAAGTAATAAGACATGTTTAATACTTGTAAAGTCCCTACAAATGAAGCATTAAGTGTCATGTTTTATTTCCAGTAAATTTGAGAATCTTTCAGAGTAAACAAGTACTTTTGAGTCATTACACGATGCTGTTTTCTTTCTTAAATCTAAAAGGATCAGTAGTCTTCAGGAAGAAATAGACTGGAAACTTATAAGCCTAAGGAGACAAACAGAGAAACCTATATAGAAGTATTTTTTTTCTGACATGAAGAAGAAAAACTCATGGAAATGGATCATTTCTTTAACGGTTTATTGTGTTTTTCTAAATAAAGTATACTTTTGGCTGTCCAGTGATATTGATATATAAACACAAGAGTATATCTTTCTGGAATTCAGTGTGACATTATCCATTTTCTGTAGAGAGTTAAAATACAGGCCTTAATTATAAATATTCCTTTAATTGATAATTTTAAATATAACGTAGCTTTTTAAACTTATGTAGTTTATTCATTAGGACCAGGACTGCGTGTATCTCTCTCTCTCTCTCATATATTGCATATTGTTTAGTAAGGTGAGTAGTCAGCCATGGTGGTGCAGAGGTTAGCATCGTCGCCTCACAGCAAGAGGTTCTCTATTTCAATTCTCATCTGCATGTCCTCCCTGTGGTTGAGTGAGTTTTAAAGACATGCAGGTAGGTGAGTGTGGGTATGTGAGTGCCATATGTGAAGGTTGGGCACCGGGTTGGCAACTCGACACTGTAAAAACACCACTTCCAATCAATCTGCGGACCGGAGATCTGCTGTCGCGACCCCTAACAGGGAAAAGCCGAAAGACAAAGTTTGGTAAGGTGAGTCTCTTCCTTGAGTTAACATATTTTATTTCTATGCATAAAGTTTATTCTACAAGTATATGTCAATTGATGTGGAAAACATATCTGCTTTGCATTTCAATGTTTTCTGTCAAGTAGGAGTATACGCTTTCACAGTAATTTTCATTTTTGAATCAAAATACAGTATTTCTACCACCATATTATTGCTTTAAGCTGTTTGCATATTTAATATGCACATCAGCTCATTAAAATATATTTTCATGAATTTGGAGTTTTCAAGCGATTTAAATCTTTTTTTCTCAGACTAAGCTAAAGCTCCCTCACTGATAAGAAATTAGCCTAGAATGTTTTACAAGCTTGGTATACAAAAAAGCTGTGGATTCACTTTTTGACTTTTCACTACAATACAGGAGGGACTCCTGGGGTAGATCTTCCTCTGTCAAGTAGATAAAGAATGCAGTGAGTTTGCCTCTTCTATGTATTCCTTATTTTTAATTAAATGTTCATCTAATGCCATAACATATGTCTAGAATTGCTTATGTTTCTCTTCGTAAGAGTGAACTACACATAATGTGAGGTGCCAGAAACATATTTAAACATATGGTTTGTTTTTGAATGCCAATGTCGTAATGTGTCTGCACATAATTACTGCCTTTTTGCCCCCTCTTTCCTAATTATGTTTTAACCTGATACCTGATTTTACAAAGACCATTATATATATATATATATATATATATATATAGAGAGAGAGAGAGAGAGGGAGAGTGACAGACAGGAAGGCCTTATTTGTATTTTAATTTATTACCATAATAGTCTTTTGTTTTAAATAACAGCACGGGAGGTATGAAACGTAACCATTAGCAGACATTGTGACAGATCCAAAGTCATCTCAGATTTCTGCTGTTTCCAAGGGCAGCAAACTTAGCATCTTAGCACCGGAATGTCTGTTAAGCTCTGCATTCTAACAAGTATTGAAAGAAATTGTTATTTTTTAGATGTACTTTATTGTTGCATATTGATTAATGCAAATATATATATATATATATATATATATATATATATATCAGTGTGTTTGTATGTGTTTTAAACATTCAGATATGTTAATGCAATGTGACTAAAACCTCTCGCATATTATAATGATGATTATAGAATTCAGAACTTTAACATTCCTGGAAAAGCTAGTAATAATGAATTTTAGCAATAGTTTGAAGTCTGGCAGTTAGTAGATTGTAGCTGTGAGCTGTTGATGGGTTGTTTTTTGTGGTCCAGGGTTTGGATTATATCTGACTACTTTGTGACTATGAGCAATTGGTACTTTTTTTCTCTCTCAAAACTGGTCTCCTTGATTGCATACCTGGTAAGTACCTATGAAACAAAAGAGGAAATAAAGGTTTTAATGGATACAAACTACTGTATGACAATGTGTGAGATGAAATTAGAAAATATTTTCTCGTTTTTCTGTGAAATGTTCACATCAGTTAATGCAAGAATGTATATGTTTTAAGTATTCAGATGGGGTTATCGGGACATTTTTGTTTTTTTAAACACCTTTATTGAATTACCACTAGTGATATAGACAAACTTATATTTACGTAAAAGTGGTCAAACTATATTAACAAGTTCACATTTACAAACATTGTACATATGGCATATCTTGTTCTATACAGTATAATCACACCAGCACTACACAAATTGTTAATTTCCTGCCTTCTCTTAACTCATTCACTCCAGTGGAGCTCAGGAAGTTTGCACTGTAACTTCCAATGGGCGGAGCCTAAGCCTTTTGACAGAATCAAATTATGTCCTCACATTTCAAACAAATGTTCATATCTCTGGAACCATAGGGGTTATTAAAGAAGTATAAATGGCACTTACCACACAACGACAACTTTTTGAAGTTTGTTTAGCTAGAAAGATTGTTCCGAGAGGTCTTCGGGTTTTGAAAATGGCAACTTATGATGTGCAGTACCCGAAGTTATTAACTAAATGGCAGCAATTGAATTTGGAGGTAAGCAACAAGTACTTGTCTTTGCTCATTGACTTTTTTAAGCCAGAAGATATGTTAAGACGATCTATCTTAGCGCAACAACTTACCCTTTACAACTGCTTTTCTGCTACAGTAGTTGATAGATTTTTATGTAGTATACTGGATGGTATCACTATCTTTGAAAGGCTTTTATTTCAACAAAAAAAGAGTAAAATAGACAGAGATACCAGAAATTTTCAGTTAGGCCATGTCTTCACTTGGCCTAGGGTACAAGATATGAATAACTATTCTATGCAGCATGTTAATAAGTCACATCGGGTGACTAACTGTGGTAATAATCATACAGGTGAAATGCCAGCCAATGTGATAGCGGCAACAAATGCTGTTTCTGGAGTCTCTATAAATGATAATATAGAGAGTAATATACCCGATGAACATCCATGGAGTACTTGTGTTGCGAATGAAACCAGTGATGGGAAGGTTGTAGTTGCACAACCAGTAGTTAGACCTAAAACAATACGTACAGAAACAACGATTTTATCTGGTAATGGTGATTCTCTACATTCAGACAATTTCCACCAATTCCCTTTACCCATAGCAGTGGAAAGGGGCCCGAGAGGGCCACGTTCTGTCAGTCGAGGCAGACAAAAGAGGAAGGGATCTCCGGAGAGACAGTCCGGTCAGACATTAAAGAAAATGTGATCACAGGTTAGGAGAACTTAGTCTGGAACTTATCCAAAAGAATTTTAGACACAGAAGAACTTTCTGTCCTTAATAAAGGACTGAATTTTATTCCCGCTACATGTAGTAATTTAACAGATGTGCTGACAGATTTGAAACTTTTTATTAGGAATGTTATGTTAAAGGTAGAGTTTAGTAATAGTAACAATGGTAATATGTATAAATTCAAGAAACCTAGTCTGAATACACCGAATAACCATCCATTAATTGAAGCCTTTTATAAGCTGGTCGAAGATGATATATATCAGATATTCTATACTGACAAATCTAGAAAAATTAATGATAATTATTTGAATAATTAAAGTTTTAAACAAAGAAATGCTTTCAAAAGTCTACAAGATGATAACACTATAGTTATCAGACCAGCAGATAAGGGTGGCCCTATTGTAGTCATAGATGTTGAATGGTATAATAATTCTATGAAACAAATGTTGAATGATGATAAATATTATACCATTATTGAACATGGAGTTATAGATATGATACAATATAATATATGTAATGTGCTAGAAGACTTAGTTAAAAGTAAAACTATTGATAAAGAGCTATCAGAATTTCTCATGGTAGAATATCCTATGATAGCTTTGATTCAAGGGCTACCAAAGGTACATAAGGATCAAATGAAACCACCCATGAGACCTATTGTCTCTGGTCGAGGATGGTGCACTGAGCCATTCTCTATTTATATTGAGAAAATGTTACGCCCAGTACTTGAGTCAAATTCTATGGTACTGAAGGATACCAAACAGTTTTTAACTCATTTATTTGGATTTTGTACTAACACACAGATTGCTGATTTTTATATATTTTGTCACATTAGATGTACAATCTCTCTTTACTATTATTCCGAATGAAGTAGGCATAGCTGCTGTGAAGTAATATTTATCTGAACATAGTGAATATAACTCTGTCAAGATTGATTTAATTTGTTTGTTTTTGGAAGTAGTTCTTGAAAACAATGTATTTGTTTTTAATCAGACGTATTTACAGCGTGATGGCGTGGCGATGGGCACTTCTTGTGCCAATAGTTATGCCAACATGTTTTTGGCACAGTGGGAAGAGGAAAAATTGTTTGTGGAAGATGTTTTCAAACAGTTCATACCCTTTTATCAATGTTTTGTGGATGATGTTTTCTTTTTATGGCTTGGTGATGTTGACAGTTTGAAAAGTTTTATAGAGCAGATGAATAGAATTGACTGGATTTCTAAAGTTTTCATTGAATTACTCTGCAGAGAAGATAGAATATTTGGATGTCCTTGTAGAAAGGCAGATTGATGGTACAATTAATACAGGTGTTTATAGAAAAGAATGTCATAAAAACACCTTGCTACATAGGAGAAGCATGCATCCACAGTACACCTTTAAGAATATTATTAAGGGACAAGGTATGCGGGTATCACATTTAAATGCCTCGGAAGAAGGTTTTCAGGAAGAACTAAACATTTTAGGGAAAAGATTTGTTGATAGAGGTTATAAGGAAATGAAGTACTGCAAAATCTTAGTGAGATTTATGAGTTGAGAACTAATAGAGCTAGTCCATATTTTTCACATAATGAAGTAAATATGAATATAAAATCTAGATTTGATATGCAATCAGAGATACAGATTCCAATGTATTTTATCACAGATAATAAAATAGTATCTGAAGTTATCAACAAGCATTGGCAAATTTTAACTACTGATCCAGAAATACATGTAATAGTAGGAGATAGACCGAAATTTAGATATAAGAACAAACCAAACCTTAAAAGGTTATTATGTCATCCCAAAATTAATAATATACACATAAGAAGAAAGGATGAAGGGAACATTTCCTTGTGGAACATGTAATTTTTGTATATATATATATATATATATATATATATATATATATATATATATTAATTCTAGTGGTAGTTTCATTCATCCAGATACAGGGAGACATTTTGAGTTTTCATTACATGCTGACTATAATACTTCTCATGTGATATATTTAGCAGGTTGTGAGATATGCAAGTCATTCTATGTGGGAAAGACTAATAGATTTTTGAAAAAATAGAATTAGGGAACATCTATATGCTATTAGAATGAAGTCACCCACTAATGCCTTATCCAAACATGTGATGAATTATGGAAATGAACATTGGTTTAGATTTTTAGTAATAGATCTTATTTCCCCTAATATAAGAGGAGGAGATATTTGTAATGCTACAAAGAAAAAAGAGACATGCTGGATTATGAGACTTAGATCTGATAGAGGCAATGGCCTTAATGAGAGGGCTTCATTGAGGCCCGTCTTTAAATCTAGGAGAATAATTAAAAAGTGAATCAATTCACTTAAGCTTTTTTGTGCATCGTTTTATAACATAGTTTTTATTAGTTATTTGTGTGTCATTTTGTCATATTTATAGAAGTTTACATATGATGAAATAATATTTTAAAATGTATATAATATTGTAGTTATCTATGAACGTTCTGTATGAACTGTTTTTTTATCTGTCAGTTTATATATGACAGGTTAGTATATTTTTAAGATTTAATTGAAGGTATTTAATTGAATGTATTTTATGATTGGATAACTTAATATATTTAAGCACTGATTTGGCTTTGCACTTTTTTGGTTTGAAGAAGCGAAATGTGAAAGCGCTAACCTATATGTGCACAAATAAAGACGTATTTTTATTGTGAAAGCTGGAATCCTATCCTTATTGCTACTGTGAATGCTGGAATTGTATCCCTATCGGGGTTGATTCGGCTACGTGACATTGTTGTGTTGCCTCATTATCTACTATTTTGGTAGCGGAACATTTACTCAGTGGGTAGCATTATTGTTCGTTTTCTTTCTAATAAATGGCAAACTATTTAGCGCAAACTATTTTTTATAGTGGTAGTATTCTTTAGATTCTAAGTCTTAAACTGAATTTTGTAAGTCACAGTAAACACAGTAACTATTACATTTGTAATATTTTGTAAACAACTTAAAATATCTCAGCAACCACTCAAGCTATACACAGCAGCATTTTATTCATCTAACTGAGAGCTTTCATATGAGGCTAAAGAGTTCTCTGTATTACATGGTTGTTAAGATATTTGGATAAATGTGAAAATTATATCTCTATAAATTAATATAATAAAAATAGTAAATATCTATCTACCTGCACTAGACAGAGGTCAAATATTAATACAGTTGAGTTTGCTATTGTGTAAACTTAAAGACAAAATATTTTTAAACCTTGTACATAGCATGGTTTTGGAATTATTGATCTAAATATGAGCAAGCAATATTTGATACCTAGAGATGTCAGTAGGAGTTAATTGCAGATGCATCTGGAAGAGTCACTTGGCTGTAATGAGTTAACTCATCCTCCAAAACATTTTTCTGCATGTATTGTTCCAGCTCTTTCCATTTTTTCTATGTAATTTACTCATACCCTTTTCTGAAGATTCCAGTTGTTGTTCTGTTATCTGTGTCACAATATTCACTATTTGAGGTGAAGTTGGTTTAGTCTTTTATTTCCATTTTTTTAGTAATTGCTTTTTTTTGGCAGCTACCAAAATTAAATTTAAGGCCTTACTGTGCCTAGGCAATTCTGATCCTGTATCTTAGGGAAACTGTTGTGTAAATATAATTAGCCTCGCATAAATGGGGATGGGTGATGGCTCCAGATGTCAGAGCAGGTGGCTTGTAACTTTAGTTGTAGAACTTGAACAATCATAGGAGGTTTGGTAATATGAATGTTGAGTAGTTTGGAGTCAGGCAGTTCATGCAGTTAGTTGAGACTGTGAACTGTTGACAGGGTATCTCTTGTGGTACAGGATTTAATTCTAAAGCCTTCATCTGTCTGCTGTAACTATGAGCAGGTTGCTTAACCAGAAAGTGCTCTGGGTTTTTTGTGGAAACTGGAAAAGTCTACTCAATGGTCATCATGGCTACATATCTGCTAGCACTGTCTATGACACTACATGTTTTTGAATAGATACAGACTTGTATACAATGGAAGAGGATATGAGAGTGAAATGTATTTTTCTTTGCTGTACAGCATTGTTGGGAAGTGTTAGATAAAGTAGAAATGTGTATGCTTTAGACATTCAGATGGGGTTATTGTATGATTTCTGTAATTAAATTAAGAAAAATTAAATTGTATTGAATTTCTGTATTTGCCTTTGGCTTTAAATAGATAATGGGTAGTGATGGATTTAGAAGTCCGAGCACATTTCATTCCACTTTAGTTGTGGAATCTGTCCAGTCTTGAGAAGGTTGGTGATGTGAGTGTTGGGGATACTTACATTGTTTAGTTTCTCATACTAAATGAGTAACTGTATGATTAAATTCTGACTTTTCATCCAGTTGTAAAAGTACATGAAACCATTTGATTAAGTAAAAAAAAACATCATTGTACAACTTACAAAAACATTGAGTAATTAAGTGGCTTTTGATTAAATATGTATTTACATACACCGATAATTCAGCAAGTTCTACATACATAAAAACATATTATAACATTTAGACATTATTTCTGTATATGTACATGCTAGAATTCATTTCACCAGTGTCCTAGAAAGTAATAATTTAAATATGTCCCCATGCAGTGCATCCTAGCATCATATCAGCTATGGCAACTGTCCCATCATGCTGAGTAATTCATTTAAACTTGAGAGATACCAAAACTCTCAGATCATTCATATTAGAAACATTGCAGTGTCAGCGCTGCAGTGAGCATAAATAGGGATGCTTGCACTCCTGAGTGTGGTATCCTTTGGATGAGACATTAAATCAAGACCCCATCTGCTTGAGTTTGATAGTAGCTTAAGTAGATGTAAAAGATCCCATGGCACCTATTGAAAGGAGTGTGGGGCCTTTATTTATAGCAAATTATGTATATATATATATATATATATATATATATATATATATATATATATGTGTGTATATATATTTATTTACAGCGTATTTACAAATAGAGATATAAAAATATATTTCACATACTCGTAATTTTCCTTGCAGTCATGCTACATTTCCATTCGTAGTAGACCCCTACTCCTTTTTCCATAACCACTATCCTATTTTACATAATATTATTGCTAAAACCAATTTACCATTAACATAATTTCATTTATTCTTTCATTCTATGTAACCCATATGACATAAAATAGCTATTGTTTAACATATTCTTTACTTTTTTTTAATAATATCTATATTTAATCACATCTGTGTTTATTTTATCCACTTTTTATTATATTTTGAAAAAAGTATTCTTTGCATGGTTTCCCCTTAACTTTTTTGATGGATTCATAGACTATTACTAGGCTAATGGCCCGGGGGCCTTTATAAGCCTAGCCAAGTTTTCCTTAAAGAATAATGGTGCCCTGTATCCAAATAGGGCATTAAGGGCAAGGCATGTATTAACTACTTCTGTCCATAAGGGCTTATATCTGCCTTTTATGTATAAGAAGATTTATTGAGTAAAGGAAATTTTGTTTACTAAGAGGAATGTGAAGCAGTTTTATTTGCAATTCAGAGGATCATTTGCTTGGTGTCTACTGCAGCCTGAATAGCATTGACAGCTACTCATCTTGCACTTTGTTAGTTGTTCTGACCTAGGTAGTACAACCCAGTGTACCATCTATTGTTTTAAGGCTCACTAGACCTCATGGTGCTCAGAGTGTTTTGAAACTAGACATTCATAACATTTCAATTCACATTTTTTTGCATCTTGTTCCATTTCCACACAAATATAACATTTTCTTTTATCCCAAGTACTTATCAAATATCCTTCTTTTCCACGCACAAAAACAAACATGTTTTGAGCTGTCCCTAGTATTTTACAACACACCTATTGCCCTCTACATTTACCATGCTTGGTATACATATAATTTGCTCTCTTTCTATTTTCATCACGGTATTACAATCCCATCTCCCACTCCATAAACATTTTTTTATTATAAACGTTTGCAATGTCCTATACTTCTTTACATAAAGTTTTTAGATGTCCTTTCAAAGTCTGTCTTTCCACCTTTGTCAGAAATTGTACATGAAATTTCTTTACTATTTCCCTGTTAAATGCTTTTATCACATAAAGATTCCATGGGCTACAGACTTTCTTTTTCATATTCTCCAAGAAGCTTTTTCATTGAAAAAAACAGTTTCAAATATAATGTCACAAAATGTCTGTTTGTTAATAAGAATAAATGCTCTTACCACATGTGCGTTTACACTCAAGGGAGCTATTAAATTGTCCCTGCCTTTTCTTCTCTTCTTTACTTTGAATCCTTACCATTTACTTTCATTTTTAATTTTATTCTGCCTCTTTCTTTTCTGCTACTCCCATTTTGCCTTCTTTTACTTTTTCCTCCATGTTTTCTTTTCCATCTCATCGCTATTAATCCTCCTTTGTATTTTCTCCACAATGTTCCCCCAGGAAACATATCCTTCATTTTGTGGCTCATTCTGCATCATAATTTAAGTAAGTCATCTGTCACACTCCCAACTGGAGTGCTGTAATTGTACATCAATCATTTGTGAACTCATCACCATCAAACAGATTTCTGTGAAACAACTCCTCAGAATCCTGCAGGCATTCTCCAATCTCTGTATTGTCTTTCTCCTCCATTTTTCTCAACACTCCATTATCTACTTCTCTCAACATCTGACTCTCTGTTTTTCTAGGCTGCCTCCATGCTTGGAATGGAAACAGGAAGTGCTCTTGCAACATGGGTGCCACTCATTACAATGATGAGTAGGGGTTCTTTATTGATGAACACAAATTAGAGATATTACTTACATTATTCACATATTGTACATTATTTACAATTATTTGCATTTTGTCATACAATTTCCTGTATCTTAATGATTCACCTCTGCTCTTTTTTCCACAGCCAAAAACATATTTTTTTCAAAATTTCAGACAATATCCATTTGCCATCCCACTGAATTTAACTTCATTCAGTCTTTCATTCCATATTGTCCATGAAACAAAACAGTTGTTTATCAGTCTCTCTCACCTCTGTGTTTTGTTGCCATAGTACCCACATTCCACAGTTTTCATACTTATATCTTCAACACTTTTAAAGTCTTTCAGTATTTTATTCTCACACACACCTATTGTCCATAGTTATTTTGCTCTTGAACAATTCAGAAAAAATGCGGTTCATTGTTTCAACCTGCCCATAATAATTACACACTTATCTTGTAGTTTTTTATAAGGCATATTGGCTTTAACTGCCAGTTTTCCTATTGTTAATCTCCACATAAAATCATCACATTCATAAATGTTCTTATACCATGGACATCTTGCCTTAATCACATTTCTTTCTTCATTCCCTAAATGCTTCCATGGGTTAATCTCATAATGTTCATTCATTATATTAGAATAACACTTTCTTCTATTCTTTCTTACATTTTTTATATTCAGTTTCCATAAATAACATGTTGGTACTATTTCATGTCTTCATTTACAAAAAATGACCATCTTTTGACAGAACTTATTTCCTCCCAACAGTACTTAAACTTGTCTTTCATAATAACATTTATTAAATTCTTATGCTTTTCTTCCAGTCCTGCTAAAACATTATAAATATTCAGTGATACTGCATGAACAATTGGGTTAATAAATCCCAGTCCTCCTTCCTCTTCTCTAACATACAAAATCCCTCTCTTAACTGGATTAAACCTGGATCCCCATATAAATGAGAATACAATGGATAATAACTATTATTCAAATTAAATGGAATCATATAAATGCCTGCTAAATACGCAATTTTACCTAAAAGTATTAAATTTAATAAATAGACTTTTTTCTAATGCAACAGTTTATATGACTTCCAAAACAAACAGACTTCTCTTAATTTCAGTGCCATTTGCTTCCATTGCTTTTCTCTGTATATTTTTATCCCAAATTTTATTAATAATATATCTATAACCTCATCATTACATTGAATCTGTTCTATACTATCTATTGACCCAATGCTGGTACTTTTATCTTTATTCATAGGTAGACTAATCATTTTTAAATACTGATTTTTGTCATTTGATATCTTCTTACATCCATTCCTTATTCTTCATAACTAAGACTGTCATCTACATAAGTAAGAATTATTGGAATTTAAATATCTCCTGTTAGGATCTTCTGTCCCCCACACAGCACAGCGTCTACCCTCAGCACTATTATAGCCCTGCTCTTATTCACCAATGTTGTCAACAAAGCCTTAGATACAGATCACCCCCACTTCAGTAATCCTATTGGATCTATCTAAGGCTTTTGATACAGTATCACATACTAAACTTCTGATCCAATTAACAAAACTTGGCTACTCCCCCCAATCCCTCAACTGGTTTACGTCATACCTATACAATAGACAACAATCTGTAAAGTGGCATAACGTCCAATCTGTCATACAACACAGGAGTCCCACAGGGTTCCATTCTGGGACCATTACTCTTCGATATCTTTATTAACAACCTCCACAAAGTCTCACAACTAGGTAAAAGTATCCAATACACTGGTGATTCAACAATAATCTCTACTTCAAACAATTTCCCTGACCTCCTCACAGTTATTTAAAATGCTTTTACAGAGATTAAATCATGGTTAAACAATTCACAACTGCTGCTAAACTCCAAAAGAACTAAACTTCTATTATTCTCTTCAAGACATCCAGATATAGACATCAAAATTTTCTCTAAAGATGGAACTGAAACAGAAATAGTAAAAACTGCTAAACTACTAGGCATTACAATTGATAACAAACTTAGCTTTGAAACACATTCTTAATGCAATAAAGAAAACACACTTTAAACTTGGCAGGCTTTATCGTCCCAAACTCTGCATGGACAAACTCACCAAAACAAAACTTGCAAGTACCTTACTCATCCCTGCCCTACTTTATGGTAGTGCCATCTTTACTAACCATCACTCATCCCTCAACAATAAACTTAAGTCTTGCTACTATAAAATGGCTAAAGTCACCTCAGGAAAGCCTAACCGCTTACACCACTGCCAAGCATTCTCTGAACTGAACTGGTTGGATTTCCTAAACTATTTCTGCTTTACACCCACTAATACTAGCCCATAAACTAATTTATAAACCAAATACCTGACAAGCACTCTCATCAGTACTACAAACTTACATTCCCACACGTACCCAAAGAGCCTCCATCAAATTGCTACTAAGTGTAACTAAGCCCAATAAAAGAGCTGGACAATGCTTGTTCTTCCATAGCATTTCCAAACAATATGACTGCTTGCCCTCCCATGTTACCCAAATGGACTGTATAAAGACATACAAAGTAGCATTAAAAAAATTCTTCCTAAATAACCTGATATGCCAATGCAACACAAACAAGCCACCATAAAATCTGCACTACTTAATATTAACCCACTTCCATAGTTCAAAATAATTGCTACCCTGACAGCAACAAAGCTCTATTACCACTATTTCATGTTCGGTAAGAACTGCCATGTTTTCATGCAGTGCCAAAAAAAAGAAACCACTCAAGTTTTGTACTATACTACCAAATGTTGTCCAAGTTTTGATACATACTGTTAAGTTTTACATGTCTATATATTCTACTTTTATCATTTTTAACTTTTGCATATTCTACTTTTTAAAAAATGTTGTCAAGTGTCTATATTTTATTTTACTGTATTAATTATGGATCTTTTCTCCACGGGCCCCCACTGAAAATGGGTTCCTGACCCAGTGTACTTTTCCAGTCAAAAAATGTCAATAAATAAATAAATATCTTGCCATTTTCAACACTCTATTCATATTACTAACAACTAAGTTCATAAATAATGCAAATAATACGCTGCCCCTTGACACCCCTGCCTTATCCCATATTCTATTTTTATTTCTTCAGTTAACCACCCATTTAGTATCACTCTCACATTATTTTCGTATACTGACATAAATATTTTAATTTTAACATTTATAACGTAATCTCTTAATATATCCCACAAAACATCATACTGTATTCCATCAAATGCTTTACTTGTGTCTCTTTCCATAACTGTAGTTTCTGCCCCTTTATTTATAACGTCATCTGTCACCTCTCTCAATATCCATAATAAACCTTGATTTCCTTTACCTTTTTTACCAAAAATCATGTTATCAAGTAATTTATCTACACTATTTCGTAATTTATTATTCTCATAAATATCTTATAATCTGTATTGTTCAGCACTATTGGTCTCCATTGTTTTATATCCTCTTTCTCCTTTTTCCATAGAAATTTCATAACCCCTGTACACATTTCTTTTTCTGCCATTCCCTTTTCTAACAATTCATTTAATACTTCCAAAATATTTAATTCCTTTAAAATGACATGGCTTTCACTTACACGTAAATTTTTTCTGTATTCCTATTACCCCCTTTACTAAATTTTGTAACTTTCCATTTCTGTCTCTCTTCTATATCCTTTTTCTAAGTTTATTTTATATATACTTTCAGAATTCTTCAAATATTTTTTCTTATGTATTCACTATTACTCCTTAATTATTCTTCAATTCCCTTATTTCATTTTATCTTACAATCTTATTTAAATATGGCACAACCTCTTCTTTCTTCCCTTGTAAAACTATATTTGCTTATATAACATTTTTAATCTTCTCCTGATTCATCTCCTGTAACTTTTTCTTCTTTTCATAAGTGCTTATTTTACTTCTTTAAACACCTCCTGTCTCATTTGTGTATATTTTAATTTATCCATCTTCTTCCTCAGTACTTAATATTCCAGAAAACACTTTTACATTTTTTCTTTAAAATGTATCCACCAGTTTATCCAGTTTTCATAAAAACTTATAATATTCACATGATTTTTCCATAATTGATTCTTTTTTTCTGTCTTACTCATCAAAGTCTTTTTCATTAAGTCTCTTAATACCTTTACCTAATCTTGTATAACTCTCCTTTTCTTGTACTTCTATCTATGTAGCTAAATGATCCTAAAATCCTCTTTCCTTTATTCCTCCCTGTACTACTTTTATGCTATTAGATATTACAAAGTAATCAATTTCTGTTTTTATCTCAATTCTTTTGAAAGTCCAATGTTTCTCATCCCATATATAACCTTGCAATTTTTATTATTTCATATACCTTCCTAACATCACATGTGAGAGTGTTCAATCTCGCCTTGGTTCTTACACATGGGTTCGGAGCCGATCCTCGGCTCCGTGTCGGCCGCCTGCAAGCTCTGCATCGAGAAGAAGCTCGAGATCACCTAATACCCACAACCCCCCTCTGCCTTTACCCCAGATCTAGTTTGCCGCTGCAGCGTTCGCATCACTGGGTCGAGCTCGAGCACCTCAGATAAGATTTAGAATTTTATTCTTGCTTTTTCTCTGGTACTTTAGTATTAGAAACTGTTTAATAATAGTTTGTGTGAGTGTGGTAAGGTATAGGGAAATCTTGGTTCCGTTTAAGTTATAAAACTTAGTCAGAGTTTTCTTCGGGGCCTACCTCCACTCTTTGGATTTGACAACTGGATTGACTCATTACTGGATTTGACAATTTTACCGGACTTGACTGTTTTTCTGGATTTGACTATATTTATACTTGCTTTGACATGTCTGAAAAGACCAAATCAGGTTTCAAGCGTTGCCAGTGTGGGCAAAAAATGTCAGTAACTGACAACCATGTTTCCTGTGTCTACTGTCTTGGCCCTCTCCACCTGCAAGAAGACTGTTCTATTTGTCATTCTTTCAGTGGGAGGGTCATGACAGATAGGCGCAGAAAATTAATGGACAGGGGTTTATTAAAACCTTCCTTTCAGGAGGCTCTGGATGCTTCTGACCAGGCATCCAAGTCCTCGAAGGAATCGAAGACGTCGGAGCCCAAGTCATCGGCTCCGAGCTCTTCCACTAAAGTTAGATCACCGGTTCCACAGACTTCAGGGCCGAGTGTTCAACTGGTGTCAGTTTCCGAGCCTCGAGTCTTGGAACCGGTGATGGAGCTCCCTCCTTTGACACTGTTGAGGTCGGCTCCGTCTTCGGTTCCTTCGACCCGTTCTTCTAAGCTCTCCGATATCGATGTGGACCGTGTGGTGCAGAAGTTATTGGAACATTCGGCCCTATCCAAGCTTATTTCGGTTTCCACCCAGTTGGTGTCGAAACTTGAAGGCCTCCCATTGTCTCCATCCGTTCCTCCTCCGAGACCTGTCCAGTCTTTGGAGCCAGAAGAGGTTGATCTACTGGTTGTGGAGCCCTCGGGTCCAGAACCATCCTTTTCTCAGTCTGTTCCTTTCACCTCGACTCCGTCGGATCCGGTACCGGAGTCTCGGAGCCGACGATCTGTCCTTGGTTCCGGGGCCGAGAGTCGAACCGACGTTTCGGTTCCGACTCTTCCCCTCGGGGCCTCGGCGCGGATCGATTCGGCTCCGTCCTCGGGGTCGATGCCTTCGGTGCCTGTCTCGGGGATTCTTCCCATTTCTTTGGAACTGGGAGATTCTTCGACTCGGGACCCGGGGGCCTTCGATCTTATGAGGAAGGTGTTGTCTACCCAGACAACCACATCAGTAGAAGCATCCTCTCCTCCCCTTAAAGGACCGTTATCTTCCTCTGCACCAACGGCCACATCCAAGCGTCGAGCACCGGTGTCTCAGCCACCCCTGGAGGGTGCCCCCTCTTCCTCGGAGGCTTCTTCGGATGTTCCCCCCGAAGAGGTCCCTAGGAAAAGATTGTGTAAGAGGAGACACTTAGATTCTCCACAGGAATCTTTAACATCCGATACTGACTTGGATGAGTCAGAAGGGTCCCCAAAGTTACCTACGGAAGATGTCTCCTTTTCTGACATCTTGGAGATCCTTAAGCAGAGAGGTGATTGGCAGTCCCTCCCCCCTTCTGAGGATGAGTCAGTCCTGCTGAAGGCATTTGGTGCTCGCCCTTCCTCCTCCTGGGTCACTCCGCCCTTCGATGAGTTAATGGAGTTGATTGCTCGAAGGGCGTGGGAGACACCTGACACGGTGGAACCAGTCCCTAGGAAGCCTAATAAGTACATCACTGCACCCCAGGACAAGGCTTACCTTACTAAAGGAGTCCCAGTAGACGCCATGGTGGTGGCAGCGGTCACGAAAAAGGAGATATCGGAGTCTTCCTCATCTGTCCATCCGCCTAACAGAGATTCTAGGACTATGGACAGATATGGGAAGCGCATTTTTAGTTCAGCGGCTTTTTCTATGCGTTCCCTGAACTATTTGACTCATTTTACATGCTTACAGAGGGATCTAATCAAAGAGTTGGGAGATACCCTCCAGGGTACTATAGATGCTGCTGTCTCAGAGAAAGTTTCGGCACATCTAAATACCCTTACATCCATTGTTAACTCATCCATGAGGCTGATATCATACGCAGCCGAAGGATCGAGTAGGGCAGCGGCTTCAGCGATTGCTCTTCGTAGGCAATCCTGGATGCGCTTATGTTCGTTTGCGGAAGCCTTCAAGTCTTCCTTTACTAACGCCCCATTTGATGGTGCCACACTTTTTGGCCCTAAAGTAAAGGAGACCCTTACCCGGTGTGAACAGGAGGGAAAGACTCTGTCTGCTGTCGGAGTCCGTTTTTCCACCCCTTCCAGACCGTACCCCAAAGGGCAACGCGTGGGAAAATGTGGTTTCAAAACCCCAAGGATCTTTCCCAAGCACACAGGGTGATGCCCCTCTAGAGGCAGAGGAGGGGGCAGAGGTGGAAGACGCCCGGGCGGCAGAGGGGGTCCGCAAAACCAAGGTGACAGGGATACCCCCCCTGGTAAACCTTTTCAGCACTCCTGAGAGGAGGCCCGACTGTCCTGCTCTGGAGGCAGTCGGGGGTCACTTAGCTTTATACCCTCAGGCCTGGCAAAACATTACTACAGACAACTGGGTAAAAAGCGTTGTTACCAGAGGTTACAAAATACCATTCCTATCCACCCCCACCCCAAAGAGAAAACTCCCAGATGTACCACCCCATCTGAGACCCAGCAGCTATAGAAATTTCAAAGCTGCTAGAAAAAAGAGTCATCCAACCAGTCCCAGCGGACCAAATAGGATTCGGGACTTACTCAAGGTTCTTTTTAGTTCCAAAGAAGACAGGGGACTGGAGGCCGATTCTGGACCTAAGCAACCTCAACACCTTTGTCAAGAAGGAAAAGTTCCGAATGGTCACGCTTCAATCGATCCTTCCATTCTTACAGAAGGACGACTGGATGTGCTTAATAGATCTGAAGGACGCATACTACCACATCAAAATGGCCAGGGCATCCAGGGATCATTTGCGCTTCCGGCTGGGAGCCAGTCACTATCAGTTTCGGGCCCTGCCTTTTGGTCTGACCTCAGCCCCAAGGGTTTTCACCAAATGCATGGCAGTGGTAGCGTCTCATCTGAGGCGCCTAGGATTCCAGGTGTTTCCGTATCTGGACGACTGGCTCCTGTCTGCCACCACCAGGCGTCAACTGATACAGGCCAGGGATTACACCCTACAACTTTGTATTCACCTCGGAATTTCTGTAAATTTCGAAAAATCTTTGCTACAGCCATCACAGCATATCTTATTCATAAGAGCAGAATTAGATACGCATCATTTGGTTCTAAGGCTTCCTACAGAAAGGATAGTTGCACTTCAAAACAACATTTCTCTCCTGCTGTCGTCCAAAAAGTCCCCGGCAAAGCTGGTTCTGAAGGTCTTGGGTCTCATGGCAGCTTCTCTCATTGCGATACCATTGGGAAGACTGCACATGAGAGTTCTACAATGGCTCCTGTTTGCACAATGGTCATTCCAACAACTACCTCTGACTCACGAAATTTTGATAACAAACACATGCAAATCACACCTAACTTGGTGGCTACAGACTTGCAACCTGTCCAGCGGAAGACCATTTGTGCTACCCGCACCGTCAGCGGCATTTATAACCACGGATGCTTCCCTGATAGGGTGGGGGGGCATCTTTCAGGGACAGACAGTCCAAGGCGATTGGACCAATCTGGAGTACAATCTGCACATCAATGTTCTGGAGTTGAGGGCAGTGGTTTTAGCGTTGCAACACTTTGCTCCCCTTCTTCCTCTAGGAACTATTGCAGTTCAGACAGACAACATGTCCGTAGTCTGGTACATAAACAAGCAAGGGGAACCAGGTCTTATCAACTATGCAGAGAGGCCATGAGAATTTGGCAATGGGCGGAGTCCACGGGTCGCTTTCTGATCGCAACGCATATCCCGGGGTCATCCAACGTCATAGCCGACAGGCTGAGCAGAGCAATACTGTTGCCTCATGAGTGGTCCCTCAAACAGTCAATTGCGAACATGATATTTCGCAAGTGGGGCCAGCCTTCCTGCGATCTGTTTGCGTCTCCAATGAACGCCAAATGCAGGAGCTACTTTGCCCTATTACCCCCTCCAGGGGAAGTCCCCAGGGACGCGCTGGTGCACAATTGGCCCCCGGGTCTCCTGTATGCTTTCCCTCCATTTCCCCTGATTGCAAAATTTCTGCAGAAAGCCAACAACCTTCAGAGGACTATAATCCTCATTGCCCCATTCTGGCCTCGTCAGATTTGGTTCCCCTTTCTATTGCATCACCGCATTCGGGGACCTTGGATGCTGGACCCAGAGCCGGATCTACTGACCCACTCGTCAGGAGTCCCTCACCCATCTCTCGAATCACTCCATCTAGCAGCTTGGCTGCTCCGCTTCCCTTTCTAGCCAGGTCTGATTCCCTTACACCGGTTCAAAATATTTTAGTGGCTTCTCATAAAGCTTCCACTACAAAGACCTACACCAGTAAATGGAAACGTTTCGTCTTCTGGGCTAATTCACATAATTTGGACCCTGTTATAGCTCCGTTGAACAAGATATTAGAGTTCTTGACAGAATTGTTTCATGAAGGAGCTTCTCCTGCTACTTTAAGAGTGCAGTTGGCTGCCATTTCCAACTATCATGTGGAAGAATGTGGTGCGCCTATTATGGCTCACAGACTTTGTAAAGCCTTTTTAAAGGGATCCTTTCATATCAGACCACCAGTTAGAAGTCCTACATCACCGTGGAATTTGAACCTCTTACTTTCTAAATTGATGTTGCCCCCCTTTGAACCAGCCTCAATTTGCCCATTGAAATTTTTGTCGTGGAAAACTCTATTCCTAGTGGCCATTACATCCGCTAGGCGAGTGTCTGAGCTTCAAGCTCTTTCTATTAAACACCCTTATTTAATTTTTCACTCTGACAGAGTATCCCTTCGCACTAATCCATCCTTTCTCCCCAAAGTTTGCTCTACTAATAATATTAATCAGTCCATTGAATTACCCACCTTCTTCAAAAACCACTCTAATAAGTTGGAGTATATGTTGCACAAATTGGATGTCCATAGACAACTCAGATTTTATTTGGATAGAACAAAAGATCACAGGAAATCTGATCAACTATTTGTAGCTTTTGCTGACAGCAGAAAGGGTGTAGCAGTTACGAAACGGACTCTTTCCAAATGGCTAACTGATTGTATCACATATGTTTATGAGGCCTCTAATCAAACATTATCAGTCAAACCCAAAGGACATTCTACCAGATCAGTGTCTACATCCTTAGCTCACGCAGCTCGCTTACCATTAGACACTATCTGTGCGGCTGCTACTTGGGCTAAACCACATACATTTATCTCTCATTACAAAGTGGACAGGGTTTCTAGGGATAGGGCAACCTTTGGTTCCACTGTGCTCAAGAACGTTCTCCCGTGAGTTCCTCAGGATCATGGAGCTAGGGACGCTACCCATGTGTAAGAACCAAGGCGAGATTGAACACTCTCACATAAAGAAGTTATGTCCTTACCATAACGTTCCATGTGGAGTGTTCATCTCGCCTTGGTTATTACACTCCCACCCTTCCCACCCTTAGGAAGAACGTTCGATTTGGTGCCTGGTCTGGAGTATTCTCCTTCTGCAGTTGTATTAGTTGTATTATATAATACACTTGTGTATATATGTATATATATATATATATATATGTATATAGATAATCCTATCATTAGGTAATTTTTGGTTTGTGTGTGTGTGCTCTCTATGACTGGTTTGCTTGCAAACTAGATCTGAGGTAAAGGCAGAGGGGGATTGTGGGTATTAGGTGATCTCGAGCTTCTTCTCGATGCAGAGCTTGCAGGCGGCCGACACGGAGCCGAGGATCGGCTCCGAACCCATGTGTAATAACCAAGGCGAGATGAACACTCCACATGGAACGTTATGGTAAGGACATAACTTCTTTTTCCTACTTTTCTTCTTTTTCTTAAATCACAATTGAAATCTCCCACTAATTTTATCTCCATATTCACTTCTACATAGTTTAGGATATTTTCTGACATTGTTTCTCTTTCTTTCATCATAACGTATGCATAAATTGCAATAATTCTATGCACATCTTTCTTCCATCTTGTATCTATGACTGTTCCATCTAATTAAAAGAACAATGACTGGAAACCAGTTCTGTCAAGGTATAAATGTTTTTACTGTAACAGACAGTCTAACAAAAAATTAGATGGAGGCATTATGATAGGGATTAAAGATAGTTATGAGACCTGTGATTATTAGATGTTCAGTGATAACACCAATGCTATAAACTGTGCAACTGTGACAGTAAAGACAACCCTGGAACATATAACAGTTGGTGGAGTGTATAGACCACCAAAGTCAAGTGTTAATGACCTAGAGGGAGTCATACATTTCTTGCATGAAACATAAGAAGGAAAAATAATATTAGCTAGGGACATAAATTTACCAGAAACAGACTGGAATAATATTGATTCAACAACATTACTAATGTAATTATTTATGACTTTTGTTCAAGAAAAATAATTGCTTCAGATTGTAAAAAAAAAAAAAAATTACCATGGAACAGAACATACGAGACATTGTTTGTGTCCCTAAAAAATACTGTTACTTCATGTCCAATTTTACTTCTGTTCATGTGCAGTGATCATGGAGTTATAAAGGTGTATTTGTTGTTAGATAAGACAAGTGCACAGACCATTAATTACAGATTATATGGAAGCAAAATGGGTACTATGTAAAACTAACTGGAGTTATGTGTTCAGTGGAAAGTTTTGAAAGAGAAGTTGTTTGAATGCAAAAAGTCAAACAAATGTTTATAAGTTCATAGGTTAGTACTAGGCTAACTGCCCTTGCGAGCCATTTTAAACCTAGCTAATTATTCCTTGTGAGACTCAAACCCTGCACCTTGTATTTGTAAGACAAACACCTTAACCATTAGGCTACCCTCCCAACCAAAGAAGTCACTCCCCATCGGGGAATCAAACCCCGGTCTCCCACGTGACAGGCAGGGATACTTACCACTATACTAACGAGTAAGATAACATCAGGATCAAGGCATGCAATGTCAGGGAGCTATATTTCCATAAGAACAAGATACCTGATTAAGATGAGAGAGAAAAAAATATAAGAAATGGAAGAGGTGTCAAACTACAACTTTGAAAACTGAAATAAACAAACTGGACAAACAAATTAAGCATAGTGTAAGATAAGATCAAGAAAAAGTTGAAAACAATTTATGTAAAGATATTGAGCATAATAAGAAACTATTTTATAGCTACATAAGATGTGGAAGGAATAATGACATACAAATTGATAAACTGTATGTAGATCCTAAAACTTATTTTCAGATACAACCGATTATAGATATATTTACAAAATCTTATGTAAAACAGGTTGGTTCCACAAAGTGGGTGATAAATTGTTCTAGTCACATCCAGGTAACCTCACATACTGGAATCAAATTAGATTATATTGAAAAAGAAATGCACAAACAACTGGATCCAAACAAAGCACAGGGAGGAGACACAATTAGTAATAATGACCTGAGAACACTTCAGCAAGAACTTAAAGTACCACAATATAAATATGTTGTGATTCCTCAAGCTTGGAGATGTGAGCTTATTAAATCTGTCTTTAAAGGAAAGGGGGAGTAAGACATACCCAGAGTCATGTAGACACTTAAGTCTACTTTCATGTTGTGGAAAATAATGGAGAAGGTACTATTGGATAATTTATTGTCAGAATTTCATAGGACAGCTATGAATGAAATAAATTGTGCTGTGATGTAATTTATATAGAATTAACTTCAACATTTGACAGGGTCATACACAAAACACCGATCAGTAAGTTAGAACACCTAGGTATTGATGTAGTATTGATAAGATGGATAGCTGCATGGGTCAGAAATTGGATATGGCAAGTATCATAAAGCAATTGGTCAAATGAAATTCTTGCTTACAGGCAGGGTGTCCCACAGGGCTCTGTCCTTTGCCCTTACTTATTTAGATTGCATATTTCAGCCCTAACATTTTCATCTGAGATTTTCTACAGTCTATAGGCAGATGACCTGAAATTGGGTAAAATGATTACATGTGTTACTGATAAGGCATGTCTGCAAAAAAAACTTGACTAAATTCACTAATTGGGCACAGGAGATAATATGCTGATAAATGCATCAAAAACTAAGCATATGAGATTTGGGAGACATAAATTGAAAGGTGAATATTTAATACAGCACACAATGATTGAACTTTAGATTCATTCAAGGACCACGGTGTATGGGTAGATCCAGGTTTGAGCTTTTCTAATCGTATCAACCAACGGGTTAATGATGGTTATAGAATTATAGGTAGGTTGTATAAAAAGATTTATAAAGTCTAGGAAATCAGAAATTAAGTCATTGCTTGTTAGTTGCCTTAGACCCAAACATAAGACACCTACTCTTCTTTTAATATTTTTTATACTTTTAACATTTATGGCTAAGAGTTTCAAATTTCTTGTAATGTAAATTCATTGTCTCCTTTCCCCTTTACCCCTTTCTCTCTTATTTTCTTTCTCAATTACACTCTTAAACTTATTTTCCTATCATTCACCCTTTTCTGTATAGAATTCTTTTTACCTCTCACCACTCCCCCGTGTACATATTCATCTTCACTTGTTTCTTGTACCAAGTCTTCCCCTTAATTATTTTCATTTTTATCTATTTTTTCCTTATTCTATTGTATGCCAATCTGTTCTTCATATTCTTTTTCTGCATTCCTTTCAGTATTATATACATATTCCAGTATTTGCTCTTGTTCTTTAACTTCTATATTTTCTTCACACCCCACTCATACATGTCCAGTTTGTCCAAATTTTTTTTACCCATGATATCACATATCTTAGTTTCATGCCCTGGATTTCCACAAAGAAAACTTTTTTTTTTTTATCACAGGTGCATCTCATATAATTGTCTTTTCCACAAAAAAAGCATGTTTTGGTTGACCCCTATATTTAACAAAACTTCTGTTACCCTCTACATTTATCATGCTTAGAATATGTATGTTTTTTTCTTTTTCCATTTTAAAACTTATACTACATTCCCATCCCCCAGTCCATAAAATCCCTATCATCATAAACATTTTGTAGTGTCCAAAGGTTCTTTACATAAAGTTTTTAAATAATCCTTTTAAACATCTCTCTCAACTTCAGTTCAAGACTACACAGAATTTTTTTATGTCATTCTGTTAAACTTTTGTGCTACATATGAATTCCATGGATTATAGTTTTTCTTAGTTTCAAATTGTTCTAAAAACTTCACTATGTACTGTCCTATCGTGAATTAAATGTCACAGAAAGTCTCTTTATTAATAAGTATAAAAGCTCTTACCATCGTTGGGGAAGTGCCCAAGACTACAATTAGTGTGTCCCATGCTTTATACCTTTTCAGTAGTTTTTCTTCTTTATTACTTAACTTCACTACAAACTTCTTCCTTGTCATCTCTTCTACTCCTCCTGCTTCTTCCTCTCTTCTTTTACCATCTGCACCTACAACTTTTTGTTTTTCACAGTCTCTGTCTCCCCTCCCACTCTTGTATTCTGTCCATAATTTCAACCCACAATGCTGCCATCTCACTTTCAGATTTACTTTGGTTAACTATTTCTATTAAATAAACATCCTGAAACATCCCAATTGGAGAGTTGTAATAACACATCCATTCTGAGATTCTTCCTGGAACAGCCTTTCTTGAAATTACATTTCCTTGTAAAGGTTCTTTCGCATTTACCTTAACACCCTGCTCTGGTTCTCCTTTCTTGACTTCCTGCTCACTCTCATCGACCTCTGCTACCAACTCACTTTGTGACACATCAGTTTCCTTTGATTCTGGAACTGCTTTTTTTTCTCTGGTATCACAGCTATTTCCTTCTCAAGTTTGTGACTAGGCATACTTTCTTCCTGCTTCTCCAAGCCACTTCCGTGCCCACACTGGAAGCAGGAAGTACTACAACAGTCAGTGTCCCCATACATTACAGAAAAAAGTAGGAGTTGTTTATTGTTAATAAAACGTATACACTCTATTTACAGTATTTACACATTATTGACAAGTATTTACATTTTTATCAAAAATTTAACACAATTCCCTGTATCTTAAATATCCTCCCACTCTTTTTTACACAAGCAAAAATGTATCTTTTGTCAAAATTTGACAATACCCATTTACCACTAAACTTAATTTCATTCAGTCTCTCATTCCATATTGTCCATAGAACATAAAATGATATTTTATTATCTCTTTCATCTCTTTTTGTTTTTTGTTACCATAGTACATGTATTGCAGATATAAGTATGACCATGTTGCAACACTTTAAAAACCTTTCAGTATCTTACCTTTACATACTATTTTCCATGATTCCTTTACTCTTGAGCAATTACAAAAAACATGTTTAGTTGTCTCAGACTCCTCACAGAAATGACACACCCTCTCTTGAATTTTTTATAAGGCATATTAGGTTGGACAGACAGTTTTCCTGTTGTCATTCTCCACATAAAATCATTAAATTCATAAATTTTTTGCTCCATGCAAGTCTTATCTTAATCACATTCTTCATTTATTTCCTAAATGGTTCCATGTATATAATAATGTTCATTCATTATATTAGCATGCCGTTCTTTTTTTTTTTTTTTTAAACTTTTTATATTCAGTTTCCACAAAAAAATTATTCTGATACTTTCTCATGTCTTCACATATTAAATCGTTCCATCTTTTCCCAGAACTTATTTTCTCCCCAAAAATTCTTATATTTATCTTTAATTATACAGTTTTCTCAATTCTTATATTTATCTTCTAATCCTACCAAAACTTTAAATAAACATCCACTGAAGCTACATACACAGTTGGATTAATTAATCCCAGTCCTCCATCTTTTCTCTCTAACATACAGAATCCCTCTTCTCACAAGATTCAACCTTGATCCCCATATAAAAGAATTACAGTAGGTAATTATTTTTCAAACTTGGATGGCAACATATAAACACCTGCGAAATAAGCAATTTTACCTAAAAATAGAATTTATTAAATACTTTTTATAGGACAATTTATATGACTTCTAAAACATATAAACCTCCTTTAATTTTTTTATATTTTCCCCACTTTTTCCTTATACATATTCATTCTAAATTGTATTCTTAAAACATCTATAATCTCATTATTAAATTGAATCCCTTCTATACTATTATTGTCCACTGCCTTTACTTTCATCTTTGTTTATACATACGTCAAGCATTTTAAGTACTTATTTAACCTTTTAATCCCTTCTTCCATCCATTCTTTATTCTTCATAACTAAATGTGTATCATCTGTGTACGAAAATATAGTAGGAATTTTTAGCCCTCTACTCATTTTACTAACAACTACATTCATAACTAATGCAAACAAAATACAGCTGGCTGGAATCCCTCTTTTATCCCACATTATGTTTTTATTTCACCACTTAACCACCCATTTATTATCACTCTCATATTATTATTTGCATACACAGACATCAATATTTTTATTTTATCACTTATAATTTCTTAATACAACCCACTAAACATTGTATTGTATTGCATTAAATGTTTTTCTTATATCTCCTTCCATAACTTTGTCTAACTCTTTATCTAGAACATCATCTATCACCTCTCTCAATATCCATAATAAATCCTGACTTCCTTTACCTATTTTACCAAAAATTATGTCATTAAGTAATTTATCCACACTATTTCTTAATCTTTAACCTATTATCCTCATAAATATTTTGTGATCACTATTATTCAGCACTATTGGTCTCCAATTATTTATATTCTCTTTGTCTCCTTTTTTCTATATACATTTCATAACCCCGGTACATATTTCTATATCTACCATTCCTTTAATGCCCCTATAAAACACACTTTTTTGGCATCTTCCATATTATAAGACATGTGAAACTCAATGCCATCTGTTTCCATAGCTTCTTCCATATCCAATTTCTTTAAAATTATATTAAATTGTCCTACACTTACATTTTTCCATGTTCTTATTGTTCTCTTCACTTAACTTTTTAACTTTCCATTTCTGCTTTTCTTCTATCTCTCTCATTTTTAAATATATTTTCTATAGATTTCCTTATTACTTTAAGTATTTGTTTTAGTGTAGTTACACTCTCTCTTTCACTCTTCTTTAATACCCTTATTATTTTCTCATTTTCTCTAACAATCTTGTTTAAATACAATACCACCTGTCCTTTTCTTCCCTGTAAAAATATCTTTTGCTTATACAACATATTTTTTTAATCTTTTCCTGATTCATTTCATATATCTTCTTCTCCTTTTAAGAAATCATTATCTTATTTTCTATTATATCTTTAAACATCTCATGTCTTTATATTTTATTTTTCTTTCCTCTTTCTCATTTTTTGATATTGTAAAAAGTACCTTTATATTTTTCTTTAAAACTTCTCCACCAATTTGTCCAATTTTCATATTCTCATGTTTACATGATCCCCACATAACCGGATAATCTCTTCTTTTCATTCCTTATTTAAATGTGTTTTATTAAATCTCTTAATACCTTTACCTAATTGTACGTATCCTTCATTTTCTTGCACTTGTACCCATATAGCTAAATGATCCAAAAATCCTGTTTTCTTTAATCCTTTTTGTTCTATGTTAAGCTGTCAGATATTATGAAATAATCCATTTCAATTTTCATCTAATTTATTTTATAAGTTCGGTGCTGCTCATCCCATATATATAACTTTCCACTTTCCATCATCTCATATACCTTTCTAACATAATTTCCTATTTTTTTATTCTTAAATCACAGTTAATCTCCCACTAATATTACTTACATATTTACTTCTAATACTTCAGAATGTTTTAAACATTACTTCTCTTTCTTTCATCATAACATATGCATAAATTTCAATAATTATATACATCTTTTCTCTTCTTATATTTATTACTATAATTGTACCTAAATCTACAATAGCATAATCTAAAACATTTATTGCTTCCTTATATAACATTGCAATACCTGATCATATATCTTTCCCCATATTCCATATAATATTCCCACACCATAATTTTTCCATTTGTAACCTTTCTTCTTCTGTTAACATTCTTATATCTTCTAATAAGTTGAATCCCTCTTTTATCCCACATTATGTTTTTATTTCACCACTTAACCACCCATTTATTATCACTCTCATATTATTATTTGCATACACAGACATCAATATTTTTATTTTATCACTTATAATTTCTTAATACAACCCACTAAACATTGTATTGTATTGCATTAAATGTTTTTCTTATATCTCCTTCCATAACTTTGTCTAACTCTTTATCTAGAACATCATCTATCACCTCTCTCAATATCCATAATAAATCCTGACTTCCTTTACCTATTTTACCAAAAATTATGTCATTAAGTAATTTATCCACACTATTTCTTAATCTTTAACCTATTATCCTCATAAATATTTTGTGATCACTATTATTCAGCACTATTGGTCTCCAATTATTTATATTCTCTTTGTCTCCTTTTTTCTATATACATTTCATAACCCCGGTACATATTTCTATATCTACCATTCCTTTAATGCCCTATAAAACACACTTTTTGGCATCTTCCATATTATAAGACATGTGAAACTCAATGCCATCTGTTTCCATAGCTTCTTCCATATCCAATTTCTTTAAAATTATATTAAATTGTCCTACACTTACATTTTTCCATGTTCTTATAGTTCTCTTCACTTAACTTTTTAACTTTCCATTTCTGCTTTTCTTCTATCTCTCTCATTTTTAAATATATTTTCTATAGATTTCCTTATTACTTTAAGTATTTGTTTTAGTGTAGTTACACTCTCTCTTTCACTCTTCTTTAATACCCTTATTATTTTCTCATTTTCTCTAACAATCTTGTTTAAATACAATACCACCTGTCCTTTTCTTCCCTGTAAAAATATCTTTTGCTTATACAACATATTTTTTTAATCTTTTCCTGATTCATTTCATATATCTTCTTCTCCTTTTAAGAAATCATTATCTTATTTTCTATTATAGCTTTAAACATCTCATGACTTTATATTTTATTTTTCTTTCCTCTTTCTCATTTTTTGATATTGTAAAAAGTACCTTTATATTTTTCTTTAAAACTTCTCCACCAATTTGTCCAATTTTCATATTCTCATGTTTACATGATCCCCACATAACCGGATAATCTCTTCTTTTCATTCCTTATTTAAATGTGTTTTATTAAATCTCTTAATACCTTTACCTAATTGTACGTATCCTTCATTTTCTTGCACTTGTACCCATATAGCTAAATGATCCAAAATCCTGTTTTCTTTAATCCTTTTTGTTCTATGTTAAGCTGTCAGATATTATGAAATAATCCATTTCAATTTTCATCTAATTTATTTTATAAGTTCGGTGCTGCTCATCCCATATATATAACTTTCCACTTTCCATCATCTCATATACCTTTCTAACATAATTTCCTATTTTTTTATTCTTAAATCACAGTTAATCTCCCACTAATATTACTTACATATTTACTTCTAATACTTCAGAATGTTTTAAACATTACTTCTCTTTCTTTCATCATAACATATGCATAAATTTCAATAATTATATACATCTTTTCTCTTCTTATATTTATTACTATAATTGTACCTAAATCTACAATAGCATAATCTAAAACATTTATTGCTTCCTTATATAACATTGCAATACCTGATCATATATCTTTCCCCATATTCCATATAATATTCCCACACCATAATTTTTCCATTTGTAACCTTTCTTCTTCTGTTAACATTCTTATATCTTCTAATATAAGTATGTGCATGTCAAGTAATGCACACCATTCTAAAATATCTGTTTTTCTTTTAATGATCTTTATACTATTAACATAAAGCCAAGGTGGTGCAGCGGTAGCATTGTTGCCTCACAGTAAGAGGTTCTCCCATTCGATTCCCGGCTGGAGCGCCTTCTGTGTGAAGTCTGCATGTCCTCCCCATGGTTGAGTGGCATTCGAAAGACATGCGTGAATGGGCATGCCTTGGTTGTAGGTTGGGCGTCGAGCTGACACCTCGGCACTGTAAAAATCTACTGCCAATCATTCGCGGATTGGAGTTCCACTGTGGCGACCCCTAACCGGGAAAGCCAAAAGAAGAAGAACATACTATTAACATTTATTGAGTGTCAGTCTTTATACTATTAACATTTATCACCAAGATTATCAGTCTTTTAGTAAAATGTTAATTTTTCCTTTCACTTACCCTTTACCTTTTTTTTATTTTCCTTCATCATTATGCATTCACACTTTTTTTTTCATTCTCTTCCCCATAGATTTCTTTTTACCTCCCACCACTTTCCAATTGACATCTTCATCTCCACTTGTTTCTTATACCAATTCTTCCATTTCATCATTTTCATCTTTTTCTATACTGTTTTTTGTTTATCAATACGTTCTTCACATTATTTCTATACTCCTATCTGCAGATTCATGTATTTGTTCTTGTTCTTTAACTTCTACAATGTTTTCACAATACATTCATACATGTCTCATCTTCTCACATATTTTATATATCATATCACACTTTTTAACATCACACTTTGGCTTCCCACAGACTATTTTCTTTCATCACAATTGTTAATCTTACAATTGTCTTTTCTGCCAATAAAATGCTTTTGGTTGTCCACTATATTTAACATAACCTTTATTTCCATCTACATTTATTACACTTTAAATGTGCATACGTTTCTCATTTTCCATTTTCAGAATGACATTATACTCCTATCCCCTAGTCCAAAGTCCCCTATCACCATACATTTTTGCTATGTCCATCACTTCTTTGCATACAATCTTTAAATAATCTTTCAATGCTTCTTTCTCAACTTCATTAAGAAATTGGACAGTATTTGTTTTTGTCTTTCTGTTAAATAGTTAGACTACATACAAATTCCAGGGATTACAATCTTTCTCTTTTTTTAAATGTTTCTAAATATTCCTCCATATACTGACCTGTTTAAAAAAGAAGATCACAGTACGTCTCGTTATATGTATAAAAGCTCTTACCTTCTTGGGTGAAATAACCAAGAGTCCCAAATCTCATACCTTTCAAGCTCCTTTTCTACTTTGCTATTCAACCTCACTACTAATTTTCTTTTTACTGTGTCTTTTTTTAATTCCACTTACATCTCTCCCTCCTTCACCTATTGGGCATATGATTTCTTCTTAAAATGTTTCGCTTTCACCTCCTCCTCCTCCTCTTGCATTCTGCCCATTATTTCACTCCATGAAGCTGCAGTCTCACTTTTTGAAATAAAAAGTTAAAACTCTAAAATTAAGAATGTCAACGTCCTTAATGAATAAAAAGTTCCCCTTTTTTGTGTAAGGTAAAACATTCCTGTTAAAACATATAATAAATAAATATAATAAAGACAATATATCCTAATATAACAGTCATGTATAAAAATATTTCCTACAATGAAATCATGTTCATAAACGTGTCACTAAAAATGTGATAAGTAAGTAGACAATGAATTATCCAACAAGGTAGTTATAGAATTCATAGTTTCGCTGCCCTTAATTTCAAGACAGGAGCTAGGGAGACCATGTCATTCAAACCTGGCCACTTGTTGGCTTCTAACACCAATTGCCAGTACACCTCCTTATATTCCAATATGGTCTCCCAAGAACCACCCCTTCCATCCGATACTACGTCATCCAATAGAAAAAAAAGTAAAAAAAAAAAGCCTCTTCACAACTCAGTTTGTGCTTTTATAGTGCATTTCTGCTATTTCCTCTCCTAATATCGTAAAGATGTTTGTAAATTCTTCTCTTTAGACATCTTTCAGTTTTACCTATGTAAAAGGTTTTACCTATTTTACATGCAATATAGACAAGCCCTTTACTTTCACGATTGTAATAAGATTTAGATATTATATGTCTATTCTTACTACTAACAATAATCTCAGAAGTGTCAGCAATGAAGGGACATTGCTGACATGCTCCACATTTGAAGGTACCCACTTTTCTAACAGACTCACCCCCAAGTTTATTTACCATAAGATCTTTAATGCAGCTACCTTTTCTGAAAATGAACTTTAATGGGACATCAAATGTTAAGTTCAAATCAGAAAACTTAGAGAACCTGTCCCATTCCCTTTGGACAATGTCTCTAATAACTTGGGAGTCTCCACTAAAATCCACAATAAAAGCATTCCCATATGTGTCATCTTCCCCATTGCACATTCCCCCTTCCTTTGTATTTATATCTGTAGAACATAAAATTGGTGTAAATCTTTCTTTCCTATGCTGTAATACCTCTTCCTGAATTTCCTTGGCCATCCTGTAGGAAGGTTTGTCAAAATCACAGTCTGAAATTAAATGCCAAAACATGCATTATGGTAGCCTTTTAGATGTCATCTATCCCAGGGTATTACCACATTAACAGTACACCTCTTAGAGTTGAACGGGTTGTTCAGGATTTGGGAACTTAATTGGACATCAACCTAACTTTTGACCAACATGTCCATTGTTGCAAGAAAGTCCTTCTGTACTGCACAGCCTATAAACTGTAGGGAACTGTGTCTAGAACTAGGGATGTCATTGCACCACCTTTGCTCTATCCTTATTGGGCCAATCATTGAATGTTATGCCACCTTCAGCATGTATCTGTCCAGACATGTTCAGCAACTGGAACACCCACAGAAATACCTTAATAAAAGGATACAAGGGCTAAACAAGATGTCCTATGTGGACTGACTCAAAGCCCTGAACCTGTGCTCTGTATCTTACAGACTGCTAAGACGTGACCTGCGTCTGGCATACAAAACATCCTCTGACGTAATACTGTTGGATTTACTGCACATCAGTAAGTCAAATGTCATTAGAAATACTTGGTCTTGTGTTCTAAACCTCTTCTGCAACATCAACAGAATGGTTTGGAGGGACAGTTATATCTTGCCGAGGATATCGGTGCCTTGGAATAGACTTTCCATCCACAATATAAACAAAATTTATCCCTGCTCATATTCAAGTGCAACTTGGATTATGGATAGGAAACAAAAGAATTACCCCAGTGTACCCACTGTACTAATAATGGACAGAGACAGCTCCTCAATAATTTATCCCTTGCATAGGTCCCCTCAAATTATCTATGGTATGATCTCAGTTATTCTACTTAGGCAGTAATATATAATTATCAGCCATGGGAAGGGAAAGTCTACTCTTTAACAAATAGAATAAGTTAATTTGCTGCAACTGACTAGGTTTAAAATTGCCTTCAAGGGCAGCTAGCTTAGTACTTACCTTTGAACCCAGTAATCCAAGCCTGCTGCATTTGTGTAGGTACACTTCCATTAAAGTCTTTGGGACCATGCAAAATATGACATCATCTGTGGGAAACATTACATTTATTTGGGCTGTGGTTTGAGAAAAAATTTGCAAAGCTTTTTTGGAAAAGACTGCCCAGATAAACATATGTAGACTATGGCAAAATACATTGTGGCACTTAAGTACTGCATTGCAGTGCATGGTGAGTAACTGTTACAAAACACAGTGATTTGTTTGAGTGGAAAGCCTTGCTTTTAATCTGTGAGTTGGCTAGTCTATCAAGATTATTATTCCATCAGCCTATGGTATGGTTTAGAGCTTTACAAGTTCACACAGTGCAGAAGTAAAAAAAAGAATAGGCTGAGAAGTAGAAAGAAGTATTTTCTTGGGAAAAGAACAATGTGATCTCCAGAAATGATTAAAATCATTATGGCTTGGCATTTTCATTAGGGATGTGTACTTTTAGAGCTGACAGTAATAGTTATATTAGAAAGTGTTTCTTATTTTTGAAAGTTTTTCTCTGCTTTGTACCCTTTCTGAAGCTTTAATGATCAAAGACACTTTATCTTTATTGTATTTGATATTTTTATCTAGATTTTTTTGCATTATTAAAAAGCCAGTCATTCAGAGGTATATTTTTAAGTATAATCTAGTGTGATAATTTCATAGCCATAATTAGACCGCGCAGAGTCCTGGGTAATAAGTTAATTGTACCCATTATCTTGTTTTTAAATGTAAAGATGTGCTTATCTTGAGCAGGCTGGAAAGCTGTGCTGAAAAGGTCAGTGGCTGCTGACGTATTGAAGAAGCAGTACATCGTGTTCGGCTTAGTGACATTTCAAAGACCAAAAGTGTAAGGCTAGGAGGGGGGAGCAGGTATGCTCATTTCCATTTATTAAAAGAGTTAACAAAGGTACCAAAAACTGTTGTGTTTCCTTTTAAGGCAGTGTATTGTCTGTAGCCAGCAACAGTCTTTTGAGTATGATTCTGCTTTCATTTCATAAAATGTGTTTGTTCCGGTCATAATAAAAGTCATAGGAAGATGTGTGAATTATGGGATGTCGGTGCACTAGTGGTAACATTAAGGAACTTTAATTCCTGGGGGCACTTCAGTGTCGTTAATAAAGTGGTATGTTTTAATTCCAACCGGTTACATTTTTGTATTTCAGATAATTTCGAATAGCTTATAAAATACTGCATTTCTGTGGTCCTAAATGCACTGTTTCAATTTTTTTGCCTAATGAAAATCTGCTCCATCATTATTTGTGTAGTAATTTGTTAGGGGCTAAGGCAGGTACCGTGCATGCCATTACTGTAGTTCAAGACATTAATTTATGTTCCATTCATTCATTTGTTCATTAATTTAATCCAGTTCAGGGTCCAGAGGACTCTATCCTTACCTTGACATTATTTGGACACATAACGGGAAACTAGTCCTGAGTAAGGAACCATATTGACACACACCCACCCATAAGGGCATTTTAGAACATTGCAGATTCAAGTACAGCAAACATTTGGAGTGAGAGAGGAATTTTGAGCTCCCAGTAAAAACCCACGTGGGTATACAGAAGTATACGAACTGCATGCAGAAGGCACTCCTGACTGAAACCAAAGTGGACATTTAGTGTGTGAGGTAGCACTACTGGACTGCTGCATCTGTATGCCAGCCCATCAAAACAGACAGCCATCTCTAATTTTTGCTACTACTATGCTAGCTGAAACATTTACTGAATATCAAGTGAAGTGTTGTGTTACAACTGACAGTCATAAAAAGCATATTGTAAAGCACAAATTGAATGTTATTAAAAAGTTTTGACAGGTATCAGTGCTAAGTTATTGTCTTGATATGGCACATACACATTTGGGCATGACTAAATTAGAAAATGCAGAAAATAAACTTTTCATGAATCTGTTGGGAAAGAACACTTTGTACGTAGTATTAGTGGGTACAAATATATCGGATTTGCCAAGAAACAACACCTGTGGGAATATTCATAAGCTCAGCCTGTTATAAAGATAACAAGTAGAACTTGTTAGTTTTCTGAAACAAACCTTATAAAACACATGATTTAAAAATGCCAGTTACCATGATGTACTTTTTGATAATAAGTGATTAATAACCTTCATAGCAAGTGCTGTATTAAGTGCATATCTCTCTCTTTTTTCTTTCTTGCTTTTACTATCCAGTTACAAGAGGTAGAAGGCTTAGAAATGTTGCTTTAATGGTTCTGAAGCTTATAAAACCCATGGGATTTGTTACAACATTAGAACAATAAAGTACATTTAAGATGTTTCTTTACAGAAGTAGATCTCCACATACACTATTGCTGTAGATGCCTTGTTGTGTAGAGAGGTGCAATCAGGTGTTTTATCTGCTGAGGGTAACCAGGTACTGGCCGGATTTCAAAAGCTCAGACTCCCCTCCCTCCCTCCCTGTTATTTCCTATGTCAGTTAATCAGCAGAGCATAAGCTAAGCAGGACCAGGACAGACTCTCTTGAATCATAAATTCTATTAGGGGGTCTTCCAAGATTTAATCCATCTGTGAAGAACACCTCAAACAGATCTTTTACCTCCAGTCTTAAGTATTAGTATGCCAAATTTATTCTCCAATTCCCCAGCCTTGAAGGCCTGGAAGACAGATGCCTTTTATTTCCCTTTGATAGAAATCTCATTGTGTGTTTTTCCACTGTTTCCAATAATAGTCAGGGACATTCTGAAGATTCGGAAGGATTCTTCAGAGATCATTGTGGTGACTCACACAAGACCAAGAGTGTCTGATACATCCCAACCATAATGACTGTGATTGCCTAGATCTTGGAATTCTTGTGCAGGAGGTATTAAAGGAGACAGCAAATCCTGGTACTAGAAATCATTTATTAGTAAAGGGGAAAGGTTTTCTAGTTGGGACCAAGCAAAAAAAAAAAAAAAAACGCATTCAGAAATCATTTATTAGTAAAGGGGAAAGGTTTTCTAGTTGGGATCAAGCAAAAAAAAAGAAAAAAAAAACACCCATTCAGGGTTAGTGTTCTTTGTTTCTATATTATGTGAGCTACTATCCTATGTCCGTCATTCTCCTCAGTCAAGGTTAATTTGTAGGTAATTTCTGCACATCTTCCCATGGATACACCTCTTTCATTGCAGACTCGAGTGAAAATGTTTTTGAAAAGGGTGCTCCATATGAAGCCTCCTGTATTTCAAGTGACAGCCTGTGTCAATTCAGACTGTTTCCAAGTGGTTGACTCTTGCTATTACCTTTAATTGTACTACCTTGCAACAAAACCATTCCAGGCAGGGGTAAAACTCGTTTTACCAGGGCCTTTACTTCATCTGTGGATTTTTGGAAAGGGTTTAATTCTAGACATACTCCAGAAGTAGCAACTGGGTCCTTTGTGCATTTTTAATAGGGCCGCATTGGTGCAGCAGTTAGCATTGTTGCCTCACAGCAAGAGGTTCTCCTGTTCGATTGTAGGTTGGTGCGCCTTCTGTGTGGAGTCTGCATGTCCTCCTCGTGGTCAATTGACGTTTAAAGACATGCAGGTAGGTGCGTGGGTGAATGGGTGTGCCTTCTTTGAAGGTTGGGCATCGGGTTGGCAACTTGGCACCATAAAAATCCACTTCCAGTCCTTAGCGGACCTGAGTTCTGCTGTGGCAACCCCTGAACGGGAAAAGCTGAAGGACTATGAGTTGATTAGCAGAGCATATCCTGAGAGGGAAGCTTTCAGCTGTCACAGGAAGTGAATGCTCACTTTTTTTCTGTCATTCAAAGAAGTCCTCTGACAGGATCGAATGCTAATTTTTCTGGCTTGCTGCTCATGTAATCTACTTTTGTGGACCACCCTCTTCTCATTTTATTATTAGATTTATTATTCTCTTTCTAATGATATGTTTGTTAAAATATTTATTTTAATATTCTGTCAGTGATTACATTAATTCCTGTGGGAATTTCTGCTTGTAGCAGTGTTTATTTAGCTTATTTGACAAATGTTTGATTTTACTGTTTCTGTGCAAGTGTGCTGTTAAACACTAGGGCCGGTCTAGTGCAATTAGAACCTCAGATTAATCACATCTGTCTTTACTGTTGTTACTCTGCTTTGTTTTCATCTTTTGACAGCAAGGTATTTCAGAATTTGGATTTTTTTCAGCATTTGTACATTATTTACTACATATATAACTCTGCTATACGTGTTTCTAACATTGTATCGTGATTTTACCACAAATGAAGTTATTTGAATGTACAATAAAGATGTTACTCTCTCTCTTTCTCTGACAAGAAAATATATTTTAAAATTGCTATTAAACATTATTTATGGCAGTTTAACATGGTTAAAGTGCGTGGAACTTATTTACACACTGGGCTGGCACATTGGTTGCTTTGGTGTTTGGACTTAATGTACGGAAAATTCTTTAACTTCTGTCAGTTGTAAAATAATTCTGAACACATTTCAAATTGTTTTTTTTTTTTTTGTTGTTATTTTTTTTTTTTATGGTAATAGCACAGTTTAGCAGGGTTTAGTTCTGTGTGGACATACTTATTAGTAGAAATTTTAAGTACTTATTGTGATGCATTATCCAGCTTTGTCAGTTTATTATTCTGGCTGGTGTTTCTACCCTGGCTTTATGGTTCTTTAACTGTGCCCATCCCCAGCAAATCTGGTTGCACCTAAAAATAAAAATATGCTTCACCCTAGGGTTAGTGATTCTTGCCGTGTCTTGCTCTAGTGTAGCTTTGCTGGCCACTGTGGAACAAGGTTTAGACACATCCTCTGGAGCTGTTCCAGCACCTGGTGCAGGTATGAGAAATCAAGCCCTTTAGGTGCAGGAGTACTCCGGGTTATGAGACCCCTTGCTAGGCATAATACTCTGTCACTAGATATTTTTATCTAGTAGCAAAGTTCACCAAAAAAAAAAAAAAAAAAGAAACAGAGGGTTCATTATTCAAATGCTAATCAAATTATATCCGTTAATAAGCCTGATGTGTTTTCCTAGGCTAAAAGTGTTCTACTGTCAGCTAATTGTGGTGATTGCATTCCCATACATGGCTCTAGTGCTTATTGAGCTACAGACTTTTCTGTTTCAGAGAATGATGATTAATTTTATGAGGACAATGGTGATTTCTTAGTTGACACTGTGTGTAGTCACTCTTATTCTTCCAAATGTGAACATGAGCTTAAATCCAAACAAGTGTTCACTTTTCCTTAGATTATTGCTAGGTTTAGTTATGTTTTTGCTTGGGAAGAGTCAGGAACTACCCCAGAGCTATGCAGGGTATATGACCTTATAGAGGATGAGATGCATAATTGTGTGGCTATTCCCCCCTCCCCCATCTTACCAGCCTTGGAAGATGTTTATAAAGATGCTTGCTGGACACCACTGTCTATTCCAGCAGTCCCTATAAAGGCTCAGAGAAAATACAGGGTCTCCTTGGATTTGACAGGTCTCTTCTCATTTGACTGCTGACCCAGATGCTGTCTCCCCAGCTGCCTATTCAGGTAAAAATCCTAGGCTTCATCTAATACAACAACATCTAATAAAGAAGGAAATGGTTAGATGATCTCTCTTTCTAGTAGTCTAGCCTTTAGAATGTTAAATTGTCAAGGCTATGTGTGAGCATTTATTTTACAGTGTATACAGTTTGGATTATTTTGTTGCAGCCTTATATACAGAGCAGAAGTTTTATATGAATGAAATTGTTTCATATTTGACACGTTTCAAAACATGCTTTGGGAGTTGTGCTTGAATATTCAGATGTAGTCTTGAAAACTGCTGCTTCTTATGTTATATTTAGATGGTATGCATGGTTAATTAATCAGAGCTTCTCTGATGATATAAAGGTCAGAATTTTGAATGCACATTTAAGTTTTGAATTGGTGTTTGGGTGCTCTGTTAACACAAGTTCTCAAAAAGAGGGATGATAGAGACAAGTTAATGCTTGGGATATATAGGATGTTTAATGCATCCCAGTTCTCCCCAAACAAGGTGCCTTCCTTTAAAGGACAGAACCAAAAAAAATCCCAGCCAAACAAAAGTCAGGGATCCAAGAGGAAATGGCAAATGGATAGCTCTTTGAAACCAAACAAGAGGGGTTCCTTTCTGAAAAAGGATCACCCCCTTCAAAAGAATGGCTATACCAAGTCACAGAGCATCCCTACTCAATCACTCCTTCCTGCCCTTCCTTCTCTTCTTCCTTCACACAGGTTCTATCTCAGTCCTGCAGTTTGGTCAGAAATAGCCTCAGACAAATGGGTTATGAGAATAATTTGGAGAGAATACACTTGGCAGTGGATAGAAAATCTTCCACCTTTCAGCGGCTTTGACCCCCACACCTACCAGACCAAACAGGGCTGTTTCCTCCAGTGCCCCTTAACAAGGTAGAATCAGGGATCATAGAATTAGTGCTTGGATACACAAAGGCAAAAGATTTTACTCCAGAATCTTTTTGTTAACAAAACAGGTGCTGTCCTGGAGTCTTTTCCTAGATTTTTCCTTTCTAAGCCCTTTGTAAAAATTACAAAATTCAAAAGGCTCACTTTTCACTCAGTCCTAGTGTTACTTGAAGATCACTGTTTCATGGTGATTCTAGATCTCAAGGACACTTATATTTGTGTTGTTTCCATTTTCAGTATTTTTTTGAGATTTGCTTTGTCTGGCTTACATTATCAGTTTTCTACATTACCCTTTGGTGTTTACAAAGTGCCTGGCCCCAGTGATTGCCTATTGTAGAACCCTAGGAATTCACATTTTTCTTATTTAGATGACTTGCTAATTTGTGCAGATTCTGCATTGAGCTGCTTGAAGTCCTTAGACAAAGTTGCATCCCTTCCTTCCCACCTGGCCTTCAAGTTGAACATTCAAAAGTCCTTGTCTCACACACACTGCAAATTATTTTCCTAGGGTGCTGGATGGACACAATGAAAAGGATGGCCTTCCTGCCAGAAATTAGTTACAACTTATCGGGTCATTTTCTTGGATTTCTTTTTTCTAGACATGACCCCACCAAGAGAGTTCCTCAAAATTGTAGGCCTCATTATGATCCTCATGAAACCACTAGCCAGACTGCACATAGTTTCATAGGTGTGTACTAGGCTAATGGCCCTGGAGCCTTTACAAGCCTAGCCCATAGGATTACCCTGGCATCGTGCCACCCAACCTTAGTTCCCAGTGCCTCTGTCGAGTAGAGCCACTGGAGTGATCCCTGGGGTGAATCTTCTATTTCCCATCCACTCATCAAGGTTTCTCTTAAAGAGAGTCTGTGTGATGCGCTGTTTTGACATGTATGGGAAGTCTGTTCCATAGCATGGGCAGTCTCTGGGTTATAAACCTGTCCCTCTAGCATTTTCTGTTGATTGTGGTAATGAGGTTTTGGTCTTTGGAGCATTTGGTGTGGAGGGATTGGGATTTCTTCAGATGTCGCATTTCTAACAGAGCTGGGTCAGATATGGATTTGTAAGTCAAACAGAGATCGCCTCTAAGTAGGCGATATGAGACTGAGAATACTTGGAATTTTTTAAGTCTGTCCATATAGGACAAGTGTTTAAGACCTAGGATCCTCTTTGTGAGGTACTTTTGTGACCTCTCCAGTTGTTGCAGGTGTCTAGTGAGGTACATTCCAAATGGGGCATTGTACTCTCTGATTGGCCTAATGAGGGAAGACTAGATGGAGACAATGACCTCTTTCTTCCTGGATGCTGCAAAACCCTTAGTAATGAGATGTGCCACATAGAATGACTTTCTGACAACAGTGGCAATGTGGTGGTCAGAAGAGAGTTTGCTGTCAACCTGTGTTCCCAAATCTCTTATAATGCCTTCTGTGTTAAGTGGACTACCATCGATGTGGTAATTCATGGGAACTGGGTTTTTCCCAAAGGAAATGACACATTTTTTGGCATTGAGCTTAAGGCCATGGTTCTGACATCAGTCATTGGTCTCAGTGAGGCCTTTCTGTAGGATGTCAGCATCACTTGGGGAGTTAATGGCTCCCAACTTGGAATCATCTGTGAATTTTGTCAGCCAGAGTACCTTTGTGTTGGCCTGGACTTCTGAGAAATAGATACCAAACAGGAGAGGACTCAGGACCGATCCCTGTGTGACTCCACTCATGACTAGTCAGCAATCTGACTTGGAGTCAGCTACTTTCACACTGTGGGTTCTATCTGTGAATCAGTTTGTAACCCACCTAGTGATATAGGGGTTGATGCTTAGCTTAGTGAGTTTTTTTATGATTCCTGAGTGGGGAATGGTATCAAAGGCCTTGGCCAGATCAAGGTAGGCTGTATGAACCACCTTGCCTTCATCCACAGTTCTGGTGACTGACTCAAAGAAGTCGACCAAGTTGAGCAGGCATGATCTACCCTTCACAAAACCAAACTGTGTGGGATCCAGAGTTTGGAGATTCCCTATATCCTTGTTTATTAGGTCCATGATGATGCATGCCATAGCTTTGCATATCAGACTTGTCAGGCTAATGGGGTGATAATTCCCAAGGTCTGTAGTCAGTCCTCCTTTGTGGAGTGGGATGACTATAGCAGTGTGCCATTCGGTAGGGACAATGCCTGAGATGAGGCTGTGATTGAACAGGGCACACAGGTGAGGTGCCAGTTCACTCTGTAGTTCATGTAGAATACAGCCAGGGATATTGTTAGGTCCCATAGAAGCTGTATTCTTGGCCTTGGACAGTGCTATTTTAACCTATGCAGCAGTAATACTGGGTGCCTGGCAACCTACTGGTATTGTGATTCGTCCTTTGGGGGGGGGGTAAAGTTGGTACTGAATCTGTTGACTGGTATATTGGCAATATCTGTTGGCTCGATATAAGAGGTACCATTGTGCAGTAGCTCAGAGCAAATCTGGGTATTGTGGAGATTTTTTGCATAACTATAGAAGGCCTTGTGGCTGTCTTTACTGTCTGCGACAATTCTGTTTTCATAGCTAGCTTTAGAGGATTTGATGAGGGATCTCAACTTTTTGCTGAGGCTGGTAAGGGAGTTTTTCCAGTCTTGGGACTTCATCTTATTCCACATCAGTTTCCTCCTTCTGTTGTAGAGTTTGTTTATGGCAAGGGACCACCAGATTGGCTTCCTTTTTTTAGAGGAGAGCTTCTTGGTTCTATTGGTTATGGCGAGATCCATGCATTTGTGTACGTGTACGATACGGCGGTCATGCAAGTATTCTGCATTTGCATGGGTGCCATGAAGTTAGTCACCTCTGTTTTTAGGAGCGCAAAGTTAGTTTTGAAGAAGTTTTTCATGGTGGTTACCTTTGTTGGGGGGGGGGGGATGTGGATTTCCAAGGTGATTAGTCTGTGGTCAGATCTAACCAGGGAGGTGTTGACTATTGGTGTAGAGCAACAGTCGCCCATGTTAGTAATGACCAGGTCAAGGATGTTGCTACCTCTAGTGGGGGTAAGAATGAACTGGTCCAGGGCATTGGAATTAATGAATTCCAGGAAACATTGGACAAGTGTATTGGAGGGACATCAGAAGATTTCAATGGTATTTGAAGATTTGTTGGACCAAGCCCCTTCATCCCTTAAATTTCCAGGTACCAGAGCTGGAATTTGTGAAACAGGAACTGCCATGATTTTAAAAATCAGCTGTCTGTGAATCCAGGACCTCATTTTTCTATTCAGATCCCTGTACAATCTGCCTAGAGGGACCCTTCAGATTTTGTATGGAGTTGTGTCCTTGGGATTTCACATACAAGGCTTATGAGGTCCTCAAGACATGCCAGAAAACACAAATGTAAAAAAAATGTTGCAGTGATTCACCACTTATGGACTGTGGGTCCTCTTCTATGATCAAAGACAACACTACCATTATGTTTTACCCGATTAAGCAAGTGAGTACAATGTCCTAACTTCTTTGCCAGTTGACAGTGATGGTCTGGGAACTAACTGTAATGCATTTTTTGACTCTTCAGGACTCATGCATTCCATCAAATCAAACACAGTGGCACACTAAGCAGATCCTGGGCAGACCCTCATGAGTGAAGGTCCATGTAGAGGTCTTCCATGACTTGATCCAGAAGTAGGGAACACCTGAAGTAGATCTGTCCTCCTCCGTTCAAAACAGATAACTGAAAAATTCTGTTCAAGATTTCCTTGCAACAATGCCTGGAAACAGATGTTCTATCATTCCCATGGGTGGAAATGTCACTTTATGCATTTCCACACATTCTTGTGATTCCCAGTGTACTTTTAAAACTTCAGAAATATATGCCAAAGATCATTATGGTAACCCCCTTTTGACCCAGGCAAAGTTGATTCTCCCTTTTAATGGAGTTGGCCAAGGGCAATTACCACAAGCTTCCTCACAGACTGCATCTGCCGTGAAGCATCCATGGCAAATGGTAGTCTTCATCTTAGAGCAATTGCAACTGACTGCCTGAAATATTCTGTTTTGATACCCTTTAAGCATTTGTTCTATGAGGATGTGCAGCAGCAGGTATTATAGGAGGCAAGAAAACCTGCAAGTATAAAATCTTGCATTTGCAAGGGGAAGAGGTTTTCTAGGTGATGCCTAGCCCATAATCCAGGTTACCAAAGGGTTTCAACCCCTCTGGTTTTGAAATATGTGTGTGAGCTACTTAGAAGCATATGACGATCCATCTCTGTCATAGTGCATCTTGTGTCTGTCTCAGCTTGTCTTCATGTGAATCTCCTTCTTTCATCTCTTTCTGTGGTCAAACAGTTTATGAAAGTATGAAACCCCCATGAAAGCAAATTTCTTCTCTTTGGGATCTCAACTTTGTTCTTGAAAAATTACTTCCTTTAGAACCTGCCATCAGGCTGATCTGTGGTTCATTACTTGGAAGCCACAGTGGCAGCACCCACCCATCATCCCCCAGATTGTGCACATTTGAGGTGGGTTTCAACCTATCTGATTCAGTTGTTGTTGGATTTTTTTTAATATGGTATTGTGTCTGGCTGAAAATTTACTCTTGCTAGATGATTATGGCTTCATATACTTTCATCTCCTTTGTGGAAGTGAAAAGGCCTGAACACTCACTTCCTATGGCAGCTGAAGGCTTCACTCTGGGTATGCTCAGCCAATCGAGTGCCACAAGAAGAGAGAAAGAAAGAGGAGTCTGGGGAGTTTGAAAGCTGTCCAGTACTGAATTGTGCTGGCAGATGACCCAAAATTCCACTAAGGCAGTGAGGTATTTGGACATCTACTGTTACAGGTAAGTAGTTGTTGCACAACTGTAGTTTTTTGTTGTGCCTAAAATTAGAGTGCTGCTAATTATGTGTTCATTTACAAGTGAAAGTAAATGAGCTTAGCAAGTACATATCTTCTCATTCCTTGGGATACCTAGCCTCGTCAGGGCTGTATATCATTTTAATGTTATGGACTTATAATTAATAGCAACAGTGCTTGGCAAGTGACCACAAGGCCAATGCAATGTCTAGCCATACACAGTTCTTTCCACCATTTTCAGTCAGTAAAATCTAATTGAAAACTCCAGTCAAGCTGGAACTTCCACTGAGTGACCTCTCAAACCTCTTGTATCAGAGGAACATGGGATGTATACAAATGACCTTTATGAATCAGATGTTTCATCTATGTGGTGATTCTGAATGTCAATGACTTTTTTCTTTTTAAGTCATTTTAATGGACAATTTCAGGCCAATAAAGCCAAACCCCACTAGCTGTAGATATGCATATTTCGGCCTTTTTATGACCTCATCAGCAGAGCACAAGCAGAGTGTTTGACTAATCAAAGGAAACACAGGGCTGTTATACCCAGCTAATGTCCATTACTATTAGGGTGACTCCAAAATATCCCAACTAATAAACTAAAACAAAGAGTGAGAATGTCACACAGAAAAAAAAAAAACAATCAGTAAAAACTAAATGAAAACTCCAGCCAAGCTAGAACTTCCACTGAGTGACCTCTCAATCCTCTTGTATCAGAGGCTTGTGGGTTATATGCAAATGACCCTTTTGAACATTTATTTATTTATTTATTTATTGCATTTGTTGACCGGGAAAGTTCACTGGGCCAAGAAGAGCCCATTTTCAGTGGAGGCCCGGGGAGAAAAGCTCCACAGAATTATATAATTATATAACATCAGGTGTTTCAGCTATATGTCAGTTCTGAATGCCCATGACTTTTTTTTCTTTTTAAATCATTTTAATGGACAATTTCAGGCCAATAAAGTCAAACCCCACTAGCTGGTGGATATGCATATCTAGGCCTTGTTATGACCTCATCAGCACAGCACAAGCAGTGTGTTTGGCTAAGCATAAGAAACGCAGGGTTGTTGTACCCAGCTGATGAGGGTCATTTGCATATATCCCATGTAGCTCTGATACAAGAGGTTTGAGAGGCCACTCAGTGGAAGTTCTAGCTTGGCTGGAGTTTCCATTTAGTTTTTTCTGATTATTTTTTTTCTGTGTGGCCTTCCCACTCTTTATTTTAATTTGTTAGTTGGGATACTTTGCGGTCACCCTAATGGTAATGGATATCAGCTAGGTATAACAGTCCAGTGCTTCTTATACTTAGTCAAACCCTCTGTGCTGTCCTTATGAGGTCATAACAAGGCCAAAATATACATATCCACAGTGGGGTTTGGCTTTATTGGTCTGAAATTGTCCACTAAAATAACTTAAAAAGAAAAAAGTCATGGGCATTCAGAATCGCCAGATAGCTGAAATACTTGATGTTCATAAGGGTCATTTGCATATATCCTATGTACCTCAAATACAAGAGGTTTGAGAGGTCACTCAGTGGTAGTTTTAGTGTGACTAGTGTTTTCATTTAGTTTTTACTGATTGTTTTTCTGTGTGACCTTCTCCCTCTTTGTCCCACCTTTTTCAAAAAAATTATATATGAAATAGTATAAATGAGTCACTTTTGAATAGTTAAAGCATCTATCAGGTTTTGCCAAAGAGGATCTAAGTGTGAATTTCATACAGGGTATAGCACCTGTAACTAATCAAGCTTTATCCTAGATGTCTTTGTATCCATCTTAAGTTCCTTCAACTGGTCTATCCTCAAGAACAGATCCTTGAATAGGGCAGTATATAAATTCTAAACAGCTTTACACCTCTAAGAGTGAAAAGTAAACCAGAGTTTTCATTTTTAACAGAGACAAGTCATGGAAAGAATGGTAGAAACATACAGTGGATATAAAAAAAAATTACACACCCCTGTTAAAATGCCAGTTTTTTTGTGATATAAAAAATGAGACCACAATAAATCATTTCAAAACTTGTCCCACCTTTAATGTGATCTGTTACTTGTACAATTCAATTGAACAACAAACAAATCTGTTAGGGGAAAAATATAAAAAATAAAAAAATGTACAATAAGCTGGTTGCATAAGTGTGCACACCCTTAAACTAATACTTTGTTGAAGCACCTTTTGATTTAATTACAGCATTCATTCTTCTTGGGTACACACCTGCCATCAATTAAAAAGACTCTGATTAACGCCAAATAAAGCTCAGCTATCCTAGTAGGATTTTCCTGACATTTACTCAGTTGCCTGCTACAACAAAAGCTGTGTTTTGTAGAGAGATTACAAAGCATCAAAGGAATCTCATTGTTGAAAGGTATCAGTCAGGAGAAGGGTACAAAAAAATTTCCAGAATATTGGATATATCATGGAACACAGTGAAGACAATCATCAAAAGTGGAGAAAATATGGGACAACAGTGACGTTGCAAATAAGTGGACATCCATCCAAAATTGAAAAAAAGACAAGAAGAAAATAGGTCAGGGAGTCTGCCAAGAGACCGACAGCAACACTAAAGGAGCTGCAGGAATTTCTGGCAAGTACTGGTTGTGTACTACATGTGACAACAATTTCTCATATTCTCCATATGTCTGGGCTGTGGGGTAGGGTTGCAAGATGGAAGCCTTTTCTTACACAGAAAAATATCCAGGCCCAGCTAAAATTTGCAGAACAATACATCAAGTCTCCCAAAAGCATCTTGGAAAATGTGTTACGGTCTAAGACAAGACCAAGGTTGAACTTTTTGGCCAAAATTCCAAAAGGTATGTTTGGCACAAAAACAACACTTTGCATCACCAAAGGAACACCATCCTCACGGTGAAGCATTGTAGTGGCAGTATCATGCTTTGGGGTTGCTTTTCTTCAGCTGGAACTGGGGCTTTAATCAAGGTGGAGGGAATTATGAACAGTTTTAAAAAGCAGTCACTTTTGGCCCAAAACCTTCAGGCATCTGCTAGAAAGCTGTAGTTGAAGAGGAATTTCACCTTTCACCACAACAATGACCCCAAGCATACATCTAAATCAACAAAAGAATGGCTTCACCAGAAGAAAATTCAAGTTTTGGAATGGCCCAGACCTAAATCCAATAGAAAATCTGTGGGATGACCTGAAGAGGGCTGTGCACTGCCAGATTTGGAGTGCTTTTGCAAGGAAGAGTGGGCAAATATTGTCAAGTCAAGATGTGCCATGCTGATAGACTCCTACCCAGGAAGACTGAATGCTGTAATTAAATCAAAAGGTGCTTCAGCTAAGTATTAGATTGAGTGTGCACACTTATGCAACCAGATTATTGTACGTTTTTTATTTTTTTTATATTTTTCCCCTAACAGAGTTGTTTGTTTTTCAATTGAATTGTACAGGTTATAGGTCACATTAAAGATAGGAAAAGTTTTGAAATGATTTATTGTGGTCTCATTTTTTCTATATCACAAAAGCATGGCGTTTTAACATGGGTGTGTAAATTTTTTATATCCACTGTAAAGCTTCCCAAAATTTACAGTGCTTCAAAGGTCTATACAACTTCTCCAAAAAAAAAAAAAATTTCAATAACAAAACAAAACTGTACTACTCTGACCTACTAAATAAGTTCAGTCCTAAACAAATTCTAGTTATCCATCAAAGGTATAATACCTTTTGGGACAAATAACATCCCTTAACCCCAAACCAATAACAACCCCGCATACACTGCGTACCAGTTCAATTCTTATTTCATAGATAGTATAGCCGCCCTCACTAAACATGTTCTTCCATTTCTTTAGTCTCCCCTTAACCCCCCACTTCTAGAATCTTCAACTTTTCATTTTAGCCAGTTTCTCCTGCCTACATAAAATAATTACTGAGCAAAATCAAGCCCCATTCTTCTTCAGCTGAAAACCTCTCTACTGCATACCTTGATGTAGCTGCTAACACCATTGCTTACTCAGTTTTTGTACTAATTAACAAGTCCATACAGGAAGTTTATGTTCCTTCCCTTTGGAAAAAAGTCTTTATTCCCCTCCATAAGGGTGGCAACTCCACTGCAGTATTAATTTTCAGACCTATTGCTATACTATTTCCCTTTTTAAAAATTCTAGGAAAATGTATCCATAAACAACTACACCATCTTCTACAAGAAAAATCCCAACTCCACCACAACATTTTTGTCCAGCATATAGTACAAACACTGCCCTTATGTCATTCACAGACTATCAATAAAGCCAGAACTAAATTTGTCTTGTCACTGTTTCTTGATTTGTCAAAAGCTTTCAAGATGGTTTCTCATAAAAACCTCCTGCTACAGCTATCCTCTCTATGCTTATCACACTCTACTCTATAGTTCACTAGCTGTTTGTCTGATAGATATCAGTCTGTCAAATGGCATTCTACTTTTTCTTCTTGCTTAACTGTAAGCAGTGGTCTACTTCAAGGTTATATCCCCCTACTTTTAAACATCTTTTAAAAGAATCTTCATACACCCTCTAAACAGGCAATGTTTATACAGTGTACATATTTTATGTGGTCCTCTGACAACCTTGCTCAACTGCAAATAATAACACAAGATGCCTTTAATTCTGTTGAAAGCTGGCTTCATATTAACCAACTCCTACTTAATCCAGAAAAACTAAGCTCATACTGTTGTTTTCTAAACTGCATACCCAGAGAAAGAAGAAGACCTTTGGTATTCCACCACAGCAAAAATCCACCACAATAGAGTCCTGTGTCAAACAGCAAACAAATTTAAATAAAAAGTAAAAACAGCATTAAAATTCCATAGTGATAAAATGATAAGCGCTTTTGGCTATGTAGCCTTCTTCAGATCGATCTGAAGAAGGCTAAATAGCCGGAAGCGCTTATTGTTTTATCACTATGGAATTTAATGCTGTTTTTACGTTGTCATTAAATTTGTTTGCTGTTTGACACAGGACTCTATTGTGGTGGATTTTTGCTGTGGGTGGAATACCAGAGGTCTTCTTCTTTGTTTGCTTCATTTTTCCACTGGTAAACCTTCAACAAGTGTAAGATAGTTTTTTTCCTTAAACTGCATACCCAAGAAAAAATAACTTTAATAATTTCTCGTTAAACAATACTGAAATTGAAGTCTTCTCACACACCAAATAACTTGATGTGACAGTAGATAACTTCAAGTTTGATCTTCACATTAATAACAGTATTAAAAAAAACTCACCAAAAATTAGGAATATGGTTTAGGACTTAGAAATTCCTTATTAGTTCCACTAAAGTAGTTGTTGCAACCACATATCTTCTTCCTTCCCATCTATATAGTTCCAAAATTCTGAAAAATCTTAAGACATCCCATAAATCTAAGCTTGAATAATGTTATAATAAAGTGGCAGGATTTGTAGCTAATGAACCACATGGAACCCATCATTGCTGTTACTTAAAACTGGCTTAAACTTTCCCACCATCTAACATAATCTCATCTGCTCTTAACTCTTAAAAATAAATTGTAATTTTTCCTTTGATCCAGCTATTACTACCATTTGTTATCATGGTTTTCCGAACTGTTATTGATGATCTGCAGGCAAACAACTTCTAGCCATTTGTAAATCTCATAAATCATTCGGACATGGCCTGTACTCACCTGGAAAAGTATCCCCTCACCTATTAGCTCTATACCTAACCCGAGTTCATAATTAAAGCCTTTATTAAATTAATTCCTCTAAATCTCTTGGCTCTGTTCTTGCTTGTACACCAAGCAGGTTCCCTATTAGAACCGTGAAGGTCCACTTATGCAAATACGGAAATGTCGACACGTATTCAGCGAACCGCGAAAACACCGATCATCCTGAAGTGCAAAATTGGAAATGTCGAATCGTCATAGTTGACCCATCTGCGGTATAGCTCCTTAAGGTAAGTGTGTGATAGTTACGGACCTTAGGGTTAGGGTGCGGGTTAAGGTAAGTGCATAGATAGTAATGTATGCAAGGTTTAGTGTAGGGTTAGAAGTAGGGTTTTGTTTAGTATATATATGTGGTTTTGTTTATTTTGTTTGGGTAGGTGGTATGTAGTGGGTGGTGGGGTTGGCCAACTATGACGTTTCGAGATTTTGAATTTCACGGTTTAGGGCATTTGGTGTTTTTGCCGTTCGCGCAATATGTGTTGCTGTTTTCCTATTCGCTGAAAAGGTCTTTCGTGCTTATAATATAGGCCCCACCAAGCAGACTTCCTTCTCATCATCTCTATATCTAGAAGTTTACACTATCCACGTCTAACTTCTGTTCTTCTAAATCTGTGCAACACCCATTCCTTCATAACTCAATAATCTGTTTTCCATGTAATTTAAATTTCAGTATTTTTTTTTTAAATGGTCTTTCTTGGGAACTGTACCATGTGTAATAAGTATACATGTATTTCAGTCATTGTTCTGAAACTCTTTTTGATATCACTTTTGGCTTCCCAGAATATGCTATGTCTCGCTGAAAATATGTAATGTTTACTTCCTGTCTGAACCTTCACTGACACTGTGTCTCCAGTTTCATTACCCTGCTTTCCTATAATTGCTTTAGTGTCAAGCAACAAACTACAACCTGTTTTGAACAACCCTGGATAACATTAGTATTATTCAGAATTATCATATGGGTAACACTATTTGTCTGTGTACTGTAGTATATTTTATTATGTCACTCTGTATATAGCGACGTAATAAAACATAATGTCATATTGTATGACATAATAAAAAAATATACTGCTGTCTGGCAGTTGGCTTAAAGGATTAAGGTGCTGTTAACTATATGTTTTCTATGGTCGAGTGGTGCAAGGTTTGATTCCCCATGCCTCTGTTCTCTAACTGTGTGACTCTAAACAAGTTATTTAACCATTCACCACTCCTGGGCTGAGTCTGAAAAAGGTCCATGGAGATCAGTGTTCTACCCCAGAAAACAAATACAAATAAATATATCTTTGAAGCTTTCTTCCCTTGCTTCTGCTGAAAATGGATACTGATACCCAGTCAAGCTTTCCAGGTAAACAAATGTGAAAAAAATAAAGAAATTCTAATTTTAACCAAGGACCATTGAATACCTTGATTACAACAACTGACATTCCTTAGGTAGATATAAAGTATTGCAGGAGAAGTAGTATAGAGTATAACCATGCAATTTGAGGTAAGACATATGCAGCTTCTTTGATGGTTGTTTGCCTTTTGGAAGTCATTGGGTGTGACATGCATTCTAGATCTCAAGACTCTCCTACCACCAGTGTCTTCTTTTTCCTGAGTCAGTTCCTCTGTTCAGTTGCCATTTTCAGCCCTGTGTGAAACCTGGTCATTTCCTCAATTTAACTCGACTTCCAGACTTTCACATAGATTCTGAACCATTTTACTACCAGGTTTTGGTACAGAGTTCTAAAAGAATATTGTAACTGATCACCCTGAGACCTTTACAGCTGCTTTATAATCATCCTTTGTTAATATATTTATCAAAATGTCCATTAATGCTTTGGGTAGAAGTAGATATCCATTAGTTAAGTTAATACAGTTATAATTATTAAAAAAAAGACTCCCCTTTGCCTTGTGTTTTCAGTTGCTGTTACTCTGTCTTTGATGTAATCATCAGTCATGTATGAAGTAAAGCACATAGTTTCTATTTTATGGAAGGAAGTGTATATTGAAGCTAAAACACACTGAATGGTCACTATTACAGAATAAGTCATTATTGATGGAAATTAGCAACATGTGGTTATGCACCTTCTGGCATAACTTCAGGAGCTTTTGGAGCATCCCCAGCTTGGTGCTGCACTCCTTGCTTAGCTCAGGATGCACCTGATGCACAACTAAACAAGGGGCGTAGTTCACACCATTTTCAGTTTTTGTTTTTTTTTTTGACCCAAGAAGTGATTTCTTATTAATCCGTTTGCTCTCTGACCCCTTCAGGCAGTTTCCCGACTGACAAGTACCCATCTCCAAGTCTTTTTTCTGGTTTACAATATTTATTAATATTAGACTGTTTATGAGTTTTAATTAGGAACTGCATGGATTGTTGTTATCAAGGTCTATGATATTCCTTGAAAAATTGATGTGCCTGTGGAAGACAAGATCTACCAAAATGCTATCATTTAGTGCTTCAGTCATTTGGTGTAGCGACATAAGGCCTCCTGATGTAAGCAGTGTCATCTTGCATAAAAATATACTCCATCAAAGTGTCAGAACGTTGAAGGCCTCCTCTGAAAACAGGAAACTAGCAGTATTAGCCTGCATTTGTCCCAAAGAGTGAGTGAGCATGTGCCCCGAAAAAGGGGAAAAGGCAAAAGAAGATGGAAAAAAACAAGCCCATGTGTTTTTTAGGAACTTGAGAAGCCTTAACCCTTTCAATCTTTACAAGGCTTTTGAGAGTGCTGTAGCAAGAGAGGATTTTTTTTTTTGTCCATCTCTGACAGTGTGGCCTACATCTATTGTGTCGTGGCCTGTTCTGATCCTTTTGGAGATGAATAGAATCCATTCAGTTGATAGTATATAACATTTCCAATGATATGCTGTTACTTAAAACTGGCTTAAACTTTCCCACCATCTAACATAATCTCATCTGCTCTTAACTCTTAAAAATAAATTGTAATTTTTCCTTTGATCCAGCTATTACTACCATTTGTTATCATGGTTTTCCGAACTGTTATTGATGATCTGCAGGCAAACAACTTCTAGCCATTTGTAAATCTCATAAATCATTCGGACATGGCCTGTACTCACCTGGAAAAGTATCCCCTCACCTATTAGTTCTATACCTAACCCGAGTTCATAATTAAAGCCTTTATTAAATTAATTCCTCTAAATCTCTTGGCTCTGTTCTTGCTTGTACACCAAGCAGGTTCCCTATTAGAACCGTGAAGGTCCACTTATGCAAATACGGAAATGTCGACACGTATTCAGCGAACCGCGAAAACACCGATCATCCTGAAGTGCAAAATTGGAAATGTCGAATCGTCATAGTTGACCCATCTGCGGTATAGCTCCTTAAGGTAAGTGTGTGATAGTTACGGACCTTAGGGTTAGGGTGTGGGTTAAGGTAAGTGCATAGATAGTAATGTATGCAAGGTTTAGTGTAGGGTTAGAAGTAGGGTTTTGTTTAGTATATATATGTGGTTTTGTTTATTTTGTTTGGGTAGGTGGTATGTAGTGGGTGGTGGGGTTGGCCAACTATGACGCGTTTGAGATTTTGAATTTCACGGTTTAGGGCATTTGGTGTTTTTGCCGTTCGCGCAATATGTGTTGCTGTTTTCCTATTCGCTGAAAAGGTCTTTCGTGCTTATAATATAGGCCCCACCAAGCAGACTTCCTTCTCATCATCTCTATATCTAGAAGTTTACACTATCCACGTCTAACTTCTGTTCTTCTAAATCTGTGCAACACCCATTCCTTCATAACTCAATAATCTGTTTTCCATGTAATTTAAATTTCAGTATTTTTTTTTTAAATGGTCTTTCTTGGGAACTGTACCATGTGTAATAAGTATACATGTATTTCAGTCATTGTTCTGAAACTCTTTTTGTTATCACTTTTGGCTTCCCAGAATATGCTATGTCTCGCTGAAAATATGTAATGTTTACTTCCTGTCTGAACCTTCACTGACACTGTGTCTCCAGTTTCATTACCCTGCTTTCCTATAATTGCTTTAGTGTCAAGCAACAAACTACAACCTGTTTTGAACAACCCTGGATAACATTAGTATTATTCAGAATTATCATATGGGTAACACTATTTGTCTGTGCACTGTAGTATATTTTATTATGTCACTCTGTATATAGCGACGTAATAAAACATAATGTCATATTGTATGACATAATAAAAAAATATACTGCTGTCTGGCAGTTGGCTTAAAGGATTAAGGTGCTGTTAACTATATGTTTTCTATGGTCGAGTGGTGCAAGGTTTGATTCCCCATGCCTCTGTTCTCTAACTGTGTGACTCTAAACAAGTTATTTAACCATTCACCACTCCTGGGCTGAGTCTGAAAAAGGTCCATGGAGATCAGTGTTCTACCCCAGAAAACAAATACAAATAAATATATCTTTGAAGCTTTCTTCCCTTGCTTCTGCTGAAAATGGATACTGATACCCAGTCAAGCTTTCCAGGTAAACAAATGTGAAAAAAATAAAGAAATTCTAATTTTAACCAAGGACCATTGAATACCTTGATTACAACAACTGACATTCCTTAGGTAGATATAAAGTATTGCAGGAGAAGTAGTATAGATTATAACCATGCAATTTGAGGTAAGACATATGCAGCTTCTTTGATGGTTGTTTGCCTTTTGGAAGTCATTGGGTGTGACATGCATTCTAGATCTCAAGACTCTCCTACCACCAGTGTCTTCTTTTTCCTGAGTCAGTTCCTCTGTTCAGTTGCCATTTTCAGCCCTGTGTGAAACCTGGTCATTTCCTCAATTTAACTCGACTTCCAGACTTTCACATAGATTCTGAACCATTTTACTACCAGGTTTTGGTACAGAGTTCTAAAAGAATATTGTAACTGATCACCCTGAGACCTTTACAGCTGCTTTATAATCATCCATTGTTAATATATTTATCAAAATGTCCATTAATGCTTTGGGTAGAAGTAGATATCCATTAGTTAAGTTAATACAGTTATAATTATTAAAAAAAAGACTCCCTTTGCCTTGTGTTTTCAGTTGCTGTTACTCTGTCTTTGATGTAATCATCAGTCATGTATGAAGTAAAGCACATAGTTTCTATTTTATGGAAGGAAGTGTATATTGAAGCTAAAACACACTGAATGGTCACTATTACAGAATAAGTCATTATTGATGGAAATTAGCAACATGTGGTTATGCACCTTCTGGCATAACTTCAGGAGCTTTTGGAGCATCCCCAGCTTGGTGCTGCACTCCTTGCTTAGCTCAGGATGCACCTGATGCACAACTAAACAAGGGGCGTAGTTCACACCATTTTCAGTTTTTGTTTTTTTTTTGACCCAAGAAGTGATTTCTTATTAATCCGTTTGCTCTCTGACCCCTTCAGGCAGTTTCCCGACTGACAAGTACCCATCTCCAAGTCTTTTTTCTGGTTTACAATATTTATTAATATTAGACTGTTTATGAGTTTTAATTAGGAACTGCATGGATTGTTGTTATCAAGGTCTATGATATTCCTTGAAAAATTGATGTGCCTGTGGAAGACAAGATCTACCAAAATGCTATCATTTAGTGCTTCAGTCATTTGGTGTAGCGACATAAGGCCTCCTGATGTAAGCAGTGTCATCTTGCATAAAAATATACTCCATCAAAGTGTCAGAACGTTGAAGGCCTCCTCTGAAAACAGGAAACTAGCAGTATTAGCCTGCATTTGTCCCAAAGAGTGAGTGAGCATGTGCCCCGAAAAAGGGGAAAAGGCAAAAGAAGATGGAAAAAAACAAGCCCATGTGTTTTTTAGGAACTTGAGAAGCCTTAACCCTTTCAATCTTTACAAGGCTTTTGAGAGTGCTGTAGCAAGAGAGGATTTTTTTTTTGTCCATCTCTGACAGTGTGGCCTACATCTATTGTGTCGTGGCCTGTTCTGATCCTTTTGGAGATGGACAAAAGGGATCATAGCTCAGGTAGTCAACCATGGCTCAAGTGAACTGATTAAGATCACTAGGAAAGACCGTGGTTTCCACATCTGTGCAACATGTATCCTTTGGAGATTTTTGTGTCATCAAATGGGTTATCCTTCAAGATATTCCTGACATCCTGGTGCAGGAGACTGTGGAGGCCCCTGCAAGTATTAGGCTTTCCAGCCTATCTTCTCACTGACAGGATGAGATACCTCTTACTTTAAGATTGCTCTCCAAAAGTCAAAAACCCATCCTACCAGCATCAGCCCTGGTGTCTGCCACTTTCAAATGTAGTAGGTTTTCTATGAAATGTGATGCCATTTGGCATAAGATTAGCCCAAGAATGACTTAGCCCCTTAAATTTGGTTGACAGCTTCTCTGTTAAAGAGAAAGAGAGCTTTCTAACTCCTTGAATACTTGGATACTGTTTGTAAGTCTGTTTTTATGGCCCGTCAGTCTCCATGTTTCAGGACTCTGTCTACCAAGTCCTGACATTTCAAATGGTAACCCCTGCATATCTATATATCTATTGTATATATAAATAATTGCCTATCAGAATATTAAACATTCTGATGTTTCAATACAAAACATCCATCTAAAATGAGCAGAACACAAAATAAATAAATAAAAAATACAAGGAGACAAGCATCCCTGCACTCCCATCAGCAAAAGGGCAAATTCCTTCCCTCATATATGCCAAAATCTTGCAGACACAGAAGGTGGCAGTACCCAAAGCTAAGAAACTTCATTCTCCTAAGCCAGTATTAGGAATGAGGAACAATCAATATTTCACACATTCGACCAAATGAACTGCAAGTATAGTGTCTTTATATATATATATATATATATATATATATATATATATATATATATATATATATAGTTCTATATTTATATATGTGTGTGTGTCTATATATATATATATATATATATATATATATATATATATATATATATATATATGGACATTTTGAGCAAAATGCTCTAATGTCGGTATCTGTTTTATTTGGGAATGGGGACTGGACAATCTTGGAGTATATATAAAAATTAGATGTTTTGCTGTCTGCTCTGGCTGTGTGTGTGTGTGTGTGTGTGTGTGTGTGTGTGTGTGTAGTGTGTGTGTGTGTGTTTATATATATTTATATATATATATATATATATATATATATATATATATATATATATATATATATATATATATATATATATATATATATATATATATATATATATATATATATATATATATATATATATATATATATATATAAAAATACACACACACGTAGTTATATTGGCAAAAAGATATAGAGATCTACAAACATAGTCTTTAGAACTATTCACTATCAGACCCACATTACTAAATTCCAGATGAGGCTTACCTAAACAGCATTTGAGGTAGAAAAGCAAGTTGTAAAATATGTGGATATGATGCTGTCCAAAGCATACTTTTTTCTCTTTTGGTTGTCACCTTTGAGTTGAAGGGGGCACATGTCTGATAACTGCCTAGGGTAGCAACTAAGCTAACTATGGCTGTGATGTCAGTTGGCAGTTGTATGGCCTTGGGCCAAAACAAATCAGTGGAGTTGTTAAGTTTTCTCACGTCAAAGCCAAATAGCTTTTAACAATAGCATCAGATAAATTATTAAGAGATATGTATCATCAAGCCACAGAATACAGTTCCACTCCTTTTCTGCTTTACTTGGTTTGCTTTCCATCCCTCCAGAGTAAGAAGCCCACCAGCATGGCTAGTTTTGGTACAGCTCCTTCAGTTCTGGCTATAGAGTTAACTTTGTGGATTAAAAAAGGGAATTTTACTCTAAGCTATTTCTGGTCCCAAATTATGGGTGGCCCTTGCACACTCTATAGATTTTTCTAGACTGAGCAGGATTTTAAAGGTTTATCCACATTCAGAATGTGAATATTTAAAATATAATTTATATTGCTTTCTGCACTGTCTCAGAAAGCTGTTCATACCCATCTAGAAGAATCATAGTACCAAAGATTCATGATGGGGCACAAGTGTTTCATTTTTACTTCCTGGGCCTTTGATCAATATATATATCTGCCAAGAGGCTTAGAGCCAGTGTGTGTGCTCACCACAGGACCCAAGAGATCTGTGTTTGCCTTTATCCAGGCAATTGCCTTAGCAAGTCTGTTTCAGTGAGAGAACAAAAAAGCTTCATGAAGTAATTTTTCCATTGTCTGTCCAGTGTTATGTCCTCCATTAACCTAGATTTTCTTGCTACTGGAGAGAATCCTGCATTTGCGTTAGTTCTTGAAGTGCATCCACAAGCCATTAGTGTCAGTAGGGGTATTTTTGAGGCATGCGGGCTGCATGGTAGCTCCATCCTAATTGGCCAGGTTGCATTTGAGGAAGCTACTTGGGTACCTAATTAACAAAATATTGCTCCATCCTTATGGGCCAGGATGCATTTCAGGAAACTCCCTGGGTACTTAATTAACAAAATATTGCTCCATCCTCTTCCATCAAGGATGAATTCAAATCCTGTCCCTGCAGATGCTAGCAAGTCAAGAGATGTTATTTGTAATCCACAGATCAGCAAGTCCTTAGCTACTGATACCATGGATGTAGCCTGGAGGACCCACACAGATGCACACAGAAGGTATAATGCACCTATTGTCATTTTATGATTAAATGACATATAAATCCAAAGGACATAACCCTACAATGGAGGTTTTCCTTAAGATGTTTTACATTTCAAACTAGCTAAGAAAATGTTTTTTTCCAGTGTGGGGACATCATAATGTGCTGGAAAATTTAACTCGTACTTTGTGCCTACATTTTGTAGTGGCATTTAAATTATTGTCTTGGAAAACTTTATTTATGATGGCTATTGCGTTATCTAGAAGGGTGTCTAAACTTCAGGCTGTGGTGGGTAATGAATTAAGCACTTTTTTACAACAAGGAGCCTTTACGCTAATTTTTTCTTCATGTCAAAGGTAGTATCTAAACTGGTACTTAATCAGACTCTTTGGCTGACAGTCTTGTCTCTTATTCCACAACACATTGGTGAAAGGAAGCTTTAGGTAGCATCTTTTAAGAGCAAAGAAGTAGGGCAAAGTCTGAACAGCTGTTTGTCTACCTTATGCCAGGTTAAGAGGGCAGGCCTATCTATAAATAAACACTGTATAAATGGATATCAAACTGCACTTTATTAGAAGAGCAAAATAAAATACTTAAATTGCCTGGTTATTGCCAGGTCTTGCAGGGCAACAACCTCCTTTAAGCATGTATCAGCAAAGATTATCTATGAAGTAGCATGTGAACTGTGGTGCATGCCTTTTCAGGTGATACACTCCAGACATTCCATTGTTGAAAGGGACAGGATTTCCTATCCTAACCTGCAAGTCTGTTGTGCCCTGCTCCTCAAAGGGGACACTGCTTCTTCTGATAAGAAATTGTACTACAGTATTAATCCCCATGATGAAGTTAGTACAGTTTTGGGAGTATGCTTACTTTAGCCTCAGCTGTCTAAGTAGGGCCACTATTGCAATCTTGGATCCTATCCTATTACTCTCTTTTCCAGATTTACTTATTCTCTCCTTTGTGATGAGGAGAGAGAGAGAGAGAGAGGAGGAAGCAAGCCTTTTGTACAAATAGTAAGGTCACTATCTAACCATGTTTTCCCTGAGACAAATATGGTGCGGGATGTTATATATGGGTTTTTGTCTTTATTGCTTATGCAACACCTCCAGTAACTACCATTTCATGTAATGAAAAAAGCCATCAACCTAAGGTCAGAATTGTAATAAAGCAGTTAAACCAAAATCCTAAGCAGATGATGCGGAACATGATGAGCAGTATAAAAGAAATTTCAGTAATGTATGCAGCACAAGTAATGTTGTCAAAGTTAGAAGTGTAAAAAATCAGCCTAAACTATTACAACTAGTGTTTTTGCAAGAAAGTAGATTGTGAAAGCTATGGTATTCACAGTTTCATAGAGATTCCTAAACTTGTATCACCAAATGAAACTGCACTGTATACTTTTGAAAATATAGTTGAATTTTCCAGACTTAAAATGATTCCCAGACTGAAAAGGTTCTTTTTCTTCTTTCGGCTTTACCTGCTTATGGGTCGCCACAGCGGATCACCTGTCCGCTCATGATTGGCAGTGGAGTTTTACAGTGTCGAGTTGCCAGCCCGGCACCCAACCTTCCACAGAAGGTACAAACACACACGCACTCACACCTAGGGCCAATTTAGAGTGTCCAATCCACCTGCAGCATGTCTTTGGGATGTGGGAGGAAACTGGAGCACCCAGAGGAAACCCACGCGACCACAGGGAGGACATGCAGACTCCACACAGAAGGCACCCCAGCCAATGATCGAACTGGAGAACCTCTTGCTGTGAGGTGACAATGCTATCCACTGCACCACCATGGCCGCCCCCCAGACTGAAAAGGTTAATGTATCAAAATGTGGTTTAAATATATGCAAACATTTATTTGATACAAATAGCCTATGATTATTATAGTGCCATAAATATGTTACAGTATTAAGTGTAATCTGTGCATCCCATAAATACATAGTATGTGTGTATCTATAATGTACATGGATGTTTGGCGTTAATGCTAATAAGTTAGATATGATTAGCTTGTTATGATGTACACAGATTATTTTTTAAATCATAAACTATAGACATCATGGAGGTTAGTTCCGTGAGGATGATGATTGCATTTCATGTCTCTGTTTATTACTTACCTTAAGCCTCTTGACATGATAGGGCCCCGTTTGGACCGGGTAACAATGTGTTGAGCATTCTAGTTTAGAGGCTCTGAGAATAAGTGGAGTTAGCATTCTCTGTCTTCCCTGACTTTTCAGGAGCAATTTGATTTTATCCTTGCTGCAGGACACACTTGCTGGGGTCATCCAACCAAAAAAAGATTGAAAAATGGTGCAGGCTGTTCTTTTATCCATTTATCATCCTGGGCTGGAGAGGACTCTGTCCTTGATCTGGACTTACTCAAAAGCACCAAAGTTTAGTTAGAAGGTCAGCATCCACCTATGTCCAATTCCCATAGAGGTATACTGGAGTAGTGACCCTACCCTAACTTCTTTGGTTATGATTAGTAGATGCATACAGCTATACTTTTGTTTGTCCTGTCTGTTGCTGTACAAGTAAGACTATACTATGTGTTTGTAAACCATCAGTCCCAGTGAGACTTTACCTTAGATTTTATTTATTTTATTTATTCATTGTAATTTTTAAGTGCTGCTTTTCTCTCTCTTTCTCTCTCTCTCTCTCTCTCTCTAAAGGACTTGGCCATGTACATAAATGAAGTGAAAAGAGACAGAGAAACATTAAAGAAAATCAGCGAATTTCAACTTTGTATAGAAAACTTGGTAAGTGTTACATATTTTTATATTTTATAAAATAATAAAGTTCTAAAAGCTTGGAGCAGATGGAGTTTGCTGTCAACAGACCTCCATGGCACTGCACTAGATGTTAACATTTGCTTTAGATGTTTTATCCTAGACAGTGTGATATATATTTCAGGAAAAGCATGCTGGAACTCAATTCTTGAAGCTTTGTTAGTATGTTGTATCATTTTGTAAGAAGGCTGACTTCCCTGATTTAGTTTGATTAATTGTGCAGTTAATATTTTCAGCAAAAACGGTACCTAATTTATCATTTTCCTGTCTGTAGTTGTTTTGTTTTTTAAATTCTTTGTATCTTTCAGTGGTAGAGTTTTGTTCAGTTGTCTGTCAGCAGTCAGAAAAAATAATGAAGTAAGTGAGTGAAGGTGTGAGAGACAGAAGGGAGACTGAAAAAGAGAGGGAGTGCATAAGTGGTAGTATGTCATAGTCTGTTTTTGAAACAGGATGTGTTTTTAGGTTGTATATGAGCAGTGAGCAACATTTAGTGATAAAGGAACAGTATGTGAGAGTAATCATCTAATTTCGTAATCTGGTGCTGGAAATCAGGTAATCTGTTCTATATCACTCAGTGTCTTCATGTATGACAATCACTGATGACTTTGGGGCATTGAAGAGAATCACAGTATTAACCGGTGCTTTGTGGCAAGTGTTTTACTGCACAATGCTTTCCATCCTTAGTAAGCCAAAGTAAGTGTGATGGAAGGATGGAGGAGCAAAATCAAAAATACTTTATTAATCTTCAAATGATAAAAAAAAGGTGCATTTAACGCCACAAGTTTAGAATCAGCATTTTCATCTACATTCCAAGACTTTGTCAGGACTTATTTCATTTGTCCAAACACTTATTTTATATCAACATTAAATGAAATAATTAGATGCATGAATAGAGTAACAAAATTAATTAATACCATATTTGGTAAAACAATTGGTCACTGCTTGAAAAAAGCATATAAAATAACATCCATTTTTAAAAGGTCATGAACATCCATTTGAAAATAAGACAGCTGACTAAAAGGCAAATAATTAGAAACAAACTTGGCTATATAAATATATAAAATATGTGCTTTGTTAACACTTTAGAACCATTTTTGAAAAAAAAGTCACTACATCCAGAAGAAGGCTCATAGAATATCATTAATATTTTCTTACAGGGATATACACATGTATCAAAAATAAGAATGGAAATGAAAATAAACCCCCTAACTATAACAGCATATGAATATTAAACATACTATTAAAATAATAATCATACAAGTGTCACTACTGTGTTATGTATTGGTAATAATTTATAAATAATACTATGTTTAAAAGTAAAATATTAGAAATGAACAGAAAATTGGGCCAACTAAATCCATAGGTCAATTAAAATGTGTATTATAAACTATTCATAAACAACTGTTAAAATTAATGTAAAATCACTCTTTGTTTTAGCCCAAACAAAACAAGAACCAGGCCACCCGAAGCACTCTCCCAAATCATGTTTAGTAAAGTCAGTAAAACAAACACTGCAGTAGTAACGCAATAAAAACTTTATAAAAAATCAAAAGTGAAAACTCTCCACAGTTGTTACTGTTACAGTTACAGTTTTTATTGTGTCGTTGCTACCACAGTGTTTGTCTTATTGACTTTACTATACGTGATTTGAGAGCGAACTTCGGGCAGCCTGGTTCTTGTTTTGTTTGGGATATTTCTATTTTGGAAGATCCAGTTCCAGTGCTCATTTTGTTGCTTAGGTTTTAGTTGTTTGTTTTAGGCTAATTCAAAAAAGTTCAAAAAAGAAAAAAACTAAAGAATCCCACAAAATTAGATGTGCAATTTTGCTGCCCTTAATTTTAATACAGGAACAATTAACATATTTTCATTGCTGCCTGGAGGTTAGTAGCATTTAATCTCAACTGCCAATGCAATTTTCTTTATTCTAATCTGGTTTCCCAGTTACCACCCCTAGAATCACATTCAGTAATGTCCAAAACAGCAAATTTAAAACCAGCAAAATTAGAACATGCAGCAGAATGCTTGTATAAAGCATTACTTATATACTGATGTTTTATATTGTACTTGTGTTTGTAAATTCTTCTGTTTAGCTTTCTGTCTGTCTTGCCAATATAAAATGCTGGACAAACAGACCACTTTGCTGTGTATACAGCCCTACTAGATAAGCATGTTCCATGCTTCAATTTAACATACATTTTGTCTTCTAAGTCTAAACATGTCTTGTTACCTAGTAGGATGTTGGTAGAGTAATTGCATCTACCACATTTAGACATACGCTTAATAGTATTAAATGTAGAATTAGAATTGTGTTTATTCTTTTCTAAAAGAACACTATTATGTTTGTTAATATTCATATGGCATAATAGTTAAGGGTTTTAATTTCATTTCCATTCTTATTTTTATATACATGTGTTGTCCCTTTAAGAAAGCTTAATGTTATTCTGTTAACCTTTTTATGGATGTAATGACTGGTTTAATTATTTTTTTCCAAAAAAGGTTCTAAAGTGCTAAGAAAACACATATTTTATTTATTAATATATTTATTTAGTAAGTTTTTCTAATATTTTGCCTTTTAGTCAGCTGTCTTATTTTCAAGTGGATATTTGTGCCCTTTAAAAAAAAGATGCATTATTTTATTAGCTTTTTTCAAGCAGTGACTGATTTAATTGTTTTACCAAATACGGTATTAATTTTGTTACTCAATTTATGCAGCTAATTGTTTCATCTAATGTTTGTATAAAAGTAATTATTTGGACAATTGAGATCAGTTCTGATGAAGTCGTGGGTTGTAGACAAAAATTCTGATTCTAAACTTATAACATTAAGCACACTAATGTTTTTGATTTTTTGGAGATTAATAAAGTATTTATTTTGATTTTGTTCCTTCATCCTTCCAGCACATTTATTTTGGTTTATTAGTCTTGGGAGTATGCATGGCTACAATTTTATTTGTTTTTTGAACTTTCCACACTTAATTCACAAATAACAAACTCAGGATTACGTCCCCACTCAGAAAAAAAGAGCTTGCAGAAGCACTAAGCCTTGATTCTGTGCATCCCACTCAGAGTCGGTCCATATTATAGTAGCACCATAAATGCCTGAATCACAGTTGTCATGTGTCCTTGCACTTTCAGCCACTATTGCACATGCTTTTCTGCTGTAGACAAAAAATAGTTTGCAGGACTCAAATCAGGCATGGTGAAAGTTATTACAGCCTGTGGGATCAGTTTATCATAACAGCATGTTGTTAAATAGCACAGATTTGGCTCAGATATTCAATTAGTATTTTTCAAGTATTTATTCCAGTTTAAATTTGATGAATTTCAGACCTGTGAAACTGGCACAATAACAAATGTTCCCCCAGCTGTTTGTGAATTTATTGTAATAAAATATGTAGATGAACTTAAAGAAATGAGTACCCCTGGCTCAGACGATGTTGCTAGTATATCCTGACTAAAATTAATAATCCTACCTTGTTTATCATCTATATTTAACAGTTTTCAAATAGTTTTGTCCTATCAGTATAGCAATTATCCAGTTTTATTCCCATTCACAAGGGTGGTGCTACTGCATAATCAAAAACTTTAAGCCAGTCAGCCTAACACCTCTATTAAGCAAGACTTTACAAAGGTGTTTTTTTCTTTATTGGGATCCGTTGGCAGCACTGGTTTACTTTATGATCTGACTCAGCATGGGTTTGTTAGAAACAGATTTGCATTTACTAACTTGGCTGACTTTTATGAATCAGATAGTATTATTCTTTACTAGGGGCTACACGTGTGAGTCATTTATTTAGAACTTTCATAGGTTTATAGGTAAGTACTTGGCTTTCTGGCCTTGAAGACCATTTTAAGCATATCCAGTTCACCTGTGTGCTCATATTAACCTGTTCCATTTGGTTAGAGATCATCTTACCCATCACATGGCCAATAATTATATATTACTTTTAATGTTAATAACTAGGGTCATACCATAGATAATTTGAGGGGACCCATGCAAGGTATAAAGCATTTAGGAGCTGCCTCTACCATTAGTAGCACAGGGTGCAGCCCTGTGGTAAATTTTCCTTCTCCCATCCATAGATCCAAGTTGTGCTTGAATATAAACAGAGATGAACTTTATTTTATGTGGATGGAGATTCTGTTCCAGAGCAGTGGTATCCTATGTAAGATTTATCTGTCCTTCCAAATTATTCTGTTGATGTTGCAGAAGAGGTTTAGATCCCTAGACTGAGTATTTCTGAATTCATTTGACTTGCTGATATGCAGGAAATCCATCAGTATTTAGTCAGAGGATGCCAGACACAGATCACCTCTTAGCAGTCTATAGGACAATTGAGTATAGTTAAAGGACTTTGAGTCAGTCAATGTTGGGCATGTTGCTTAGGCCTTGCATCCCTTTAGTAAGGTATTTCTGTGGGTGTTCAAAAGCCTTTGACAGCATCCCACACTGTATAATTATTAACTGCTTAAAGAAGCATAGTGCTGATTCATATAGTATCAGCTGGGTAGTAGCAAGGCTTTATATCAGGAAATTGAGTGAAAATATTAAATTACTAGTCAGACAGGGATAAGATCACTACAGGTGTGTACCTAGGGTTCCATTCTGTGGCCTATACTGTTTAATGTGTTTTTTTCTGCTTTTCTACTTGTACAAATTATGCTGGATCTCAAAATTTGCTGGCAATATTAAAGTAGGAGCTCCCAGTCTAGCATTAAATGAAGCAAATTTTAATAGCTACCTTAATGAGTTGTCCTGTGGGTTTAAAACATTTTTTTGTGTAAACTTTAATCAGGACAAAAGCAGTATTATGCTATTTGGTAAAAATAATCTTTTAGTAAGTATCAACTTGTTTTTTTTTTATTTAACACCTTTATTGAATTATCACATGGGGCATAGGTGTACATACATTTATATAAATGAAAACAAGCACGTCAATATGTTCACAGTTGCAAATATTATGCATTGCGTATATTCTTTTATACATTTATTTTCAATCCAGCAGTACATATATCAATTCCTGTCTCCCCTTAAATGTCACTGTGCCTTCAAAACATCATTCTCCATATATTGTTTGCACAAATTCCATTTTGTTCTGTGTAATTTGCTCCCACCCTTTTCTAAAGATCCCACTTCCAGTTCTTTTACGTCTGTTAGAATAGTCACAACTTAAAATACAATTGGTTTAGACTTCCATTTCTAGTAATTGCTTTTTTTTTTTTTTTGGGCAGCCACCAGAATTAAATTTAGTAAGTCCTTTCCATGTCTGGGCAGTTCAGATCATGTATCTTAGCTCAAAAAATCCTTTTCTTGAGTTACACTCATTTGCTTAGTCAATATTTCTAACAGAATATTCTATAGGGCATTTTTAAAGTCTACCAACCTATTACACTCCCAAAACAGATGTTGCTAGTTACCTTTTTCTTCTCTGTCACACCTTCAACATTTTCTTCTGTGCGAGGAAAAATTATTTGGAGTCTGCTTTGGTTATAAAATACCTATGCAAACACTGCCAAGCAAAAATCCTAAATCTTCTAGACTTTGTTGCATATTTAGGAACCATGCACATGGCTTCCCATTGTCTCCTTGTGAATTGCTTATCCAATCTCTCTTCCCAGTCTTTTCTATCTTCCTCTGACAATTCCTATAGTGAGATTATTTTGTATGACCTACTAATTATCCCCATTATAACAGCATCTTCTGTTCTAGATTCAACTAAAAGCTCTGCTAGTGCATATTTTTCACTTAAAATTCCCCTACCCCTTTCTCTTTACCTATACTGTGATAACAATCCCTGATAGAGAAAGCAAGTCAATAGCCTGCAGTCCAAATGCCTTCTAGGCCTCTTCCCACTCTTTTACCTTCCTCTCTCTGGTTACTTGCTCCAAATACCTTGGTTCTTTTGTTAGTTTTCTCCAGCAAGTTCCAGCACCCTCTTGCCTATTCTCTGTACTCCCAATTGCAGTCATCCCCATTGGCAGAATCTATTTTCTCTATTCTTGTGTAGGCTTATTTCATAGAATACTTTCTGCTTCTTTATTAACATAGTAATAATCTGTATGGCTGCTGTTTTCTCCCAATTTCTTGAATCCCCCCTCCGCGTCATTATCATCCTTTTCCATAACGAGTTATAACTTTCTGTTTGTGTTATGTATACGAGACTTAACTGTGTAGCTCTAAAATATCCTTTCAAATCAGGAAGGATTAACTTATCCACTTAACCATTGCCATCTTCTCCTCCCAGGTAAAATCCTTCAACTCTTTATTAATTGCTGTCAACGTCTTCTATACTGTTTGATAAAAATATGCCTGACCTTCATAACAAATGAAGGGACTAAAAAACGTTTTCACTGCTTCTGTCTTGCTATCCATATTCATAAAACAGGGCTTCCAGTTTCTCTTTTTTTTTAATTATCTTTTAAGTCTCTTCCCACATATCCGTAGCTGCCATAACAGAGCCCTTGTTAGCCCATAGTCTCAAATACTTTTTTTTATCCTGTCCTCACAAATATAGGAATTACTGAACGAATTCACGTGTGGATACACAGTTTACAGCTCTAGCCTTTGGGTTTTTCTTCATTAATTTTATATCCTGAAAAGACTTGAAACTGTCTCAGAATGTTCCACAACATTGAGATGTTCTTTTCTAGTTTTGTCATGTACAAAATAATATTGTCTGCAAATAAAGTCAGCTTTTTTTGACCATCATACTAACTGTATCCTTGAATTTATGAGTACTTATTTTCTTTGCTAATGACTCTAAACATAATGCAGATAACAAAAGGGAAAGAGAATGCCCTGCTTGGTTTCTCTCTTCCGATACAACTTATCAGAGAGGAACCCTCTCACTTTAACTGTTGCCTCTGATCCCTCATGTATCCTCCTAATTAACCTTGTTATTGTATCAGGGAATGCAAATGTTTCTATTAACCTTCTCAAAATCCTAGCTTACTTTGTTGAATGCTTTCTCTGCATCAAGACCCACCAACAACAGAATTATTTTCTTGTATTGTTCATCCCTCTGAATCATTATTGTTTTATTAATGTTGTCAAATGTTTGCCTCCCCTCCACAAAACAAAATATATCCATATCTATCAGTGTTGGCAACACATTGCCATTCTTTTAGCTATTCTTGACATTAACACTTTGTAATCATGATATAAAATTGAAATGGGACTATATAAAGCTGGGTCTGATGGGCTTTATGATCTGTAAGTTTTATAGCCACCACAGCTTTCTTCCAAGATGCGGATGCTTCCCCTCCTTTTAAAATACTACTAAATAACACCTTCCAGATCTTTATCACTTTCTTCCCTCTTTGCTTCCAGGAGTATCATCTATTTTTTTACACTTTCATGAGATTTATTGTCCATAACTGTTTTTATGTCGTCTCCGCCTGCCTTAACTGTTAATTGTTGAGTCTCATCTGCCTCTAGCCTTGGCACACCTAAGTCTTCCATAAATGTTCCATGTGTGCTTTTTCTTCTGCTTCATACAAATTTTAATAAAATTTCCAAAATATCTGTAATGTCTCTACAGTATCTGTGGCTATTTTTCTTGTTATAGGCTACTACGTTTAGCAACAACCCATTCTACTTTCTGTTGCATAAGTCATTGTGCTCCAAAGTAATTATCAAAAAACAGTTGCTTAACAGCAGTTTTTCTAAAGTCATACATAATATCCAGGGACTCCTTTGTTTTGTTTCTCAGTCTGCATTTGTGCCTCCTCTTGTTCTGTGAGATACCCCTTATTCTAAAATACTTTAACCCTTGTCAGCCCCTCTAAATAATTCTTGATGTTAAGTTGTCTCTCTTTCGCCTTCATTCTTGCTGGTTGGGTTCGGAGCCGATCCTCTGCTCCGACTCGGCCAATTTTTAAAGCTTGAGAGCTACTTACTGGCTCGAGGCCTCCCTATATCCTACAATGCCTGGCGCTAGACCCCCAGATCTCTCTTGCCGCTTCAGCTATGAGGTTGCGCTTCACTGGCTCAGGGCATATTAATCTTTTGTATTTGTAGTAGTTAAACTGTTAGTGTATATTTTTCGAATCTTTTGTTAAATCAGAGTAGTACTGTAGATTAGTCTTAGTTTCCCTGTGTTTCTGACCCTTAGGAAACTCGTTTTTACTTAGAGAGTTTCTCCCCTCCCCCCATCTCCCAAGTAGGCCGTTTAAGTTAGAGGCTAGCCCCTTCTCTTATATATTGTTTCAGTAGGAAGTAGTGTTTAGCCTTTGTAGTCTAAGATCATAGTCTCTTATTTTTTTGTTAGTATTGTTACTTAAAATCTTTTGTGTGAAGGTGTGGGACTAGTGTGAGTGTGTGTGTTTTTTTGCACTCGTCAAAAATTTTATCCATTGGTATTCCTTTTATTTCTAACATGTCAAAGGATACCAAGGTATCAGGGTTCAAGAAGTGTGACTCATGCTGTCAGAAAATGTCTCTGACAGACGGTCACACTTCTTGTGTTTATTGTTTGGGTTCCCTACACCTGCAGGACTCTTGCTCGGTATGTCATGCCTTTAGTCCAAGAGTCCTGCAGGAGCGTAGGAACAGGTTAATTTTCAGTGGTTTACTAAAACCCTAGGGGTCTCCGGCAAAGTCTCAGCCAGCTAAAACCCCTAAGCCCACCAAGCCATCGGCTTCCAGTACGGAGCCGTTGCCAGGTGGAGCATCTGCTTCACTTTCGGTTCCGGCCAGGACCGAAGTATCAAAATCTCTCTTGGCTCCGACCTTGGTGTTGGAGCTGTCAGGGAGCCGTAAGCGATCCAGATCGCCATCCCTGGAGTCGATTCGCTCGGCTCTGGGATCACCTTTGCTACAATCTGAACGGCGCCATAGGTTCCTCTCTTCTCGGTCATGACTTGGAGAGAGTGGTCAGTAGACTCCTCAAATTGCAGGCCCTGGCTAAAATGTTAACTAGCCCTCCTCATCAGGCTGTGGCCACTCCCTTTTCTAAAGTAGTTACTCCTCCAACTCCTCCTGTTCAAAGCCGGAGCTTGTTGGGGCTCAGATGCTTCCCCTTTTGGCTCTTTCGTCGGCTCCGATTTCTTCAATGGGATCTGGGTGCTGAGACTCCCTCGTTGGCTCCGAGGGGGCGAGTGGCATCGGACCCTTGTCCGACCCTGTTCTCCCTCTCGGAGCTTCGGCGCAGGTAGGCTCGGCTCCTACATCGGCCTCAGAGCCGTCCCTTTCGGTGCTGGAGGGGATTCTCATCTCCTCGAAGCGGGGACGCTCTTCTGTGCTGGACAGGGGCACCTTCAAGGTCATGAGGAGCATGCTGACTTCTGAGTCTGCACCTCGATCAGCCCCTTCAGCTCCTCTCCCCAGGGAGCCTGCTTCAGTCTCTGTCCCTCCTCCAGACCCCAAGCGAGGGGATCAAATGCTCCAGGTCACCCCACTGGGTGTATCTTCCTCTTCCGAGGCCTCCCCTGAGATTTCAGAGGAGCCCCCTCAAAAGAGGAAATGTAAGAGGAAACATGTTGACTCCCCAGAGTCGGTCACGTCAGATACTGACTTGGAGGATTCGGAAGGGTCCCCAAGATCCCCCTCTGAAGATGTCTCTTTCTCAGACATTCTTGAGATCCTTAAGCTGAGGGGGAACTGGTCTGCCCTTAACCCTTCTGAGGATGAGTCTGTATACTTGGATGTGTTTGGTTCTTGCCCCTCCACCTCCTGGGTGTCTCCGCCTTTCGATCCATTAATGGAAGTGGTGGCTCGGAAGGCGTGGTCAGTTCCGGGCACACTGGAATCAACCCCTTGCAGGCCCACTAAGTTTATCATGGCCCCCCAAGATAAACGGATTCTGACAAAGTGTGTCCCCGTTGATGCCATGGTGGTAGCAGCTGTCACGAAAAAGGAGTTGGCTGACACTTCTGTACCTGTCCATCCCCCTAATAAAGAGTCTAGGACGATGGATAGATAAGGGAAGCAGATGTTTTCCTCCACGACCTTCTCCATGCGGTCGCTGAACTATTTGTGCCACTTCACTTGTCTTCAGGGGGATCTCCTCAAGGAGCTAGGAGATACCCTGCAAGATCCATCAGCTGTGGGGGCTCAAGACAAGATAAACTCCCAGCTGGTGACTCTTAATTCTATTAACTCCTCCATGTGGCTCATTTCGTATGCGGCTGATGGGGCGAGTAGAGCCGCGGGCACAGGCGTTGCTTTGAGAAGGCATGCCTGGATGCGGTTATGTAACTTCGCTGATCCCTTCAAGGTGTCTTTCACAAACACCCCTTTTGATGGTTCGGCTCTGTTTGGACCTCAGGTGAAAGATACACTTACCAGGTGTGAGCAGGAAGGCAAGACTCTCTCTGCCATTGGAGTCCGTTTTTCCACTCCCTCTAGATCATACCCTAAGGGTCAGAAGAGTGGGAAGATGTGGTTCCGGAAACTCCAGGGAGCCGTGCCTGACACACGTGGTGAGTTTCCCTCCAGAGGCAGAAGAGGGAACAACAATAGATGCCGCCCGCGAGGTAGAGGGGGTCCGCAGAATCAGGGCAGCAGAATCTTTCTCTGACAAGCTCTTCCAGCACCCCTGAGAGGATGCCCAGCTGTCCACCTTCAGAGGCAGTCGGTGGAAGGTTGTCTCTGTACCCAGAAGCCTGGCGTCTCATCACTCGAGACAGATGGGTGTACAGTCTGTCATATCTGGAGGTTACAAAATCCCGTTTGTCCATACTCCCTTAAAATCAAACAACCCCATCCCAGATGTTTCACCCAGTCTAAGGGAACAGGCAGTACAAGAAATTTCAAGACTGCTAAAAAAACGGCCCATCCAACAAGTCCCAGCAGACCAGCAAGGATCCGGAATTTACTCAAAGTTCTTTTTGGTACCCAAGAAGACAGGGGACTGGAGACCCATTTTGGATTTCAGCAGACTAAACAAGTCTGTTCAAAGAACGAAGTTCTGGATGGTCACGCTTCAGTCCATTCTACCCTTTTTGGGTCAGGACATTTGGATGTGCTCCATAGATCTTCAGGATGAGTACTACCACATCAAAATGGACTGGCTTTCCAGAAGGTTTCTCCACGTCCGGCTGGGAGCCAGTCATTACCAGTTCAGAGCCCTGCCCTTTGGTCTCATCACAGCCCCCAGGGTGTTCACCATATGCATGGCAGTGGTTACCGCTTACCTGAGATGGCAAGGATTCCAGGTGTTTCCATATCTAGACGACTGGCTCCTTACTGCTACCATCAGACATCAATTGCTAAGAGCCAGGGATTATACCATCCAAACATGCTCCAACCTAGGTATCTCAATAAATTTTGAAAAGCCTGCATTGTCATCTTGTCAGTCGTTAACCTTTATAGGTGCAAGATTAAATACAAAAGATCTGTCTGCAAGGCTTCCAGTAGACAGAGTGGCAGACATTTGCCAACATGTACAGATATTATTAGGATGCAGAAAGATTCAGGCCAGATTCGTCCTAAAAACCTTAGGTCTCATGGCAGCAGCGATCATATTAGTTCCCCTGGCTCGTTTTCACATGAGGATTCTCCAGTAGATGCTTTTCACCCAATGGTCCCTTCAACAACTTCCTTTGTCTCACAAGATAATAATCACACAGTCATGCAAGGACCACTTGGCTTGGTGGATGGTCTCTCCGTCAGTACCCCAGGGCAGACCATTTGTCCTTCCTCCTCTAGTTGCCACGGTGACCATGGATGCCTCCCTGATCGGGTGGGGGGGCATTTTCAGGGCAGAACTGTTCAGGGCACCTGGCAACCCCACGAGTACCACTTGCACATAAACGTCTTGGAGATGAGGGTGGTGCTTTTAGCATTGCAAGCTCTTCAGAACTCTCTACCCACTGGGACCATTGCAGTTCAGACAGACAATATGTCTGTAGTGTGGTACATCAACAAGCAGAGCGGAACCAAGTCATATCCCTTATGTCGAGAAGCACTCAGACTATGGCAGTGGGCGATCTCCTCTCAACGGTTTCTGATGGCAATGCACATCCCTGGGAAGTCTAGCGTCATAGCGGACAGGCTAAGCAGAGCTATTCTCTTGCCTCACGAGTGGTCTCTCAACTGGACAGTAGCGGACAGAATCTTCCGCAGATGGGGTCAGCCTTGCTGTGAACTTTTCGCAACTCCTCTCAACAGCAAGTGCGACAGTTTCTTCACTCTCTTCCCTCTTCCTGGACACTCCCCCAGAGACGCTCTAGTTCATGATTGGTCCCAGGGACTTCTGTATGCATTCCCACCCTTTCCACTAATTCCCAAACTAATTCAGAAAGCTACCGTGCTGGGTTGCAGGATGATCCTCATTGCCCCCTACTGGCCTCGACAAGTCTGGTTCCCATTCCTGCATCGTCACCTTCTAGAGCAGCCTTGGAATCTGGACCCAGTTCCGGACCTCCTGATCCATCAGTCGTGCAGGCTGCATCAGTCTCTTCAGTCTCTCAACCTCACTGCTTGGTTGCTCCACTTCCCACCTTAGCCAGGCTTCTCAGTATTTCCAATTCAGTGTGTGAGATTATCCTTTCCTCGCACAAACCTACAACCAGGAAGACTTATGCTAGTAAGTAGAAACGTTTCTCTTTCTGGGCAGAGGCTAGAAATATTGATCCCCCCACGGCTCCTGTCCATAATGTTCTGGACTTCTTAGCAGAACTTTTTAAAGCGGGCTCCTCGTCAGCCACCATTAGAGTTCAATTAGCGGCAATCTCTAATTTCCATACGGGCCTGTCAGAAACCAGCATCATGTCCCATAAGCTTTGCAAAGCCTTTCTGAAAGGAACAATCTTGCTCAGGCCTCCAGTGAGAGATCCCCCGCCTCAGTGGGACTTAAATTTGATCCTAGCTTCCTTGATACTTCCCCCCTTTGAACCGGCAGCTTCCTGTTCCTTAAAATTGCTTACTTGGAAAACCCTCTTTTTGGTGGCCATTACTTCAGCGAGGAGAGTTTCTGAACATCAAATTTGTGTTCGTCCTCCTTATCTAGTTTTCCATAAGGATAAGGACTAATCCTTTGTTCCTTCCCAAGGTCCCCTCTGAGAACAATTTGAATCAATCCATCGATCTGCCAGACTTTTTTCCAAATTATTCCAATAAAGCTGAACACAAATTACACCAGTTGGATGTTCATAGGCAATTACGTTTCTATTTGCATAGGACTGAGCAAATAAGGAAATCAGACCAACTCTTCCTGTCATATGCGGAGGGTAAGCAGGGTCGACCGGTGTCTAAAGTAACCTTATCCAGGTTGTTGTCCTCTATTATTATCCTTATTTATCAGTTGAGGCGTAAAGAACTCCCTGCTAAACCTAAAGGCCACTCTACTAGGGCTTTAGCTACGTCAGTAGTCTTTCAAGCAAGACTACCAATGGAAGCCATTTATGCGGCGGCCACATGGGCCACCCCTCATACCTTCATTTCACATTATAAATTGGGTGTGGCCTCTAGGAGTAGAGCTGATTTTGGTTCCACTGTGCTCAAGAGTCTGTTCCAATGAGCCACCCAGGACTAAGGTGCTAGGGACACTGTCCCAACCAGCAAGAATGAAGGCAAGAGAGACAACTTAACATTAAGATGTTATGTACCTACCATAACGTTCCATGTTAGTTGTCTTCTTCTCGCCTTCTTTCTTGCATCCCACCCTCCATCCCCCTAGCCTAGATGGACCGAGAAGAGTCTTCCTACGAGTCTTGTCACTGGCTGAGTCTTTACCGTTTAATGTCCTCTACCTTTTTCTTCAGCCCTCTAGCTGAAGTCTTGTTTTTGGGACAATTGTCCTCTTGCATTATTTTTGGTGTTAGGTCTTCCAAATGAGATCTGGGGGTATAGCGCCAGGCATTGTGGGATATAGGGAGGCCTCGAGCCAGTAAGTAGTTCTCGAGCTTTAGAAATTGGCCGAGTTGGAGCCAAGGATTGGCTCCGAACCCACCAGCAAGAAAGAAGGCGAGAAGAAGACAACTAACATGGAACGTTATGGTAGGTACATAATTTATTATTATTTCTTAACTGCGTCTCTATCTTTTTCTTTTATTTCTACCCTATTTTTCAACTTTAATTTCACTTTATCCCACTCACTAACTATAACCTCTGAAAAAAATGTATATCTTCCCTAAATAACTTGACAGTTTTTCAATACCCATTCCTTAAAATTCCTTTCTTTTTAACAGGAAGGTGAGGAAGCACCAGTCTCTCATTTGTACTTCATTACCCTGCATTTTTATCTTAGTACTTGTATCTTGGGGGAATAATGTATACATTCTCTTTGAGTTCTTAATACTGAATTCACATCTTCCATAACAAATATTTTCATAAATTTCTTCAAAAATCTACCCTCTTTATATTTTCCCTTCTTGAGCCTCCAAAACTGTCAGTGTTGCAAATCAAGTTCCAATGTCCATGTATAATAAATATTCCCTACTGAAAGCCCATTATTTCTTCTAAAATTTTCTTAAGCTTCATAATACCTGTTTTTGGTGGAATATAAATAAATACATGCCTGAGTAATTCTCTTCCCTTGACTGTAGCCCCTTAGTAACAAAAATCTACAATTACTTTTTCCCCACTTATGTCACTGTTGCAGCTCTGATAGCAGTGAGTAAAAGTACTCCCTTTTTCATTTGTCCCTGGTACTCTGTTGAATATCCCTTCTGAAATTCTTTATTTATTAAATTCACATGTTCATTTCTAAGTATGTCTCATATAACATTCCTATTTTAACTCTACATTTCTTAATATAATTCAATACTTTTTCCTTTTTGTCTGTACCTGAGAAGCCATTCACTTTCCAAAAGAATATGTTTAGTGTAGTCATTATGGAACAAAGTTATTATTCTCTTCCCTTATAGATGAATTTTTTTTTATTTTTAAATGTCTGTTTCCTGGTTTTGTGTTACTTGCACCGTCTAATGTTTGCCAGGTCGATCTTTTACGCATTTGTTTCTTAACATCTCCATTTGAACTTGTCACATTTTCCAGACTTTTTATTTTAATGGAAATCCTGAAAAAATAAATGGAACACTCTCTCAACACCCCAATACCCTATTAATTAAAAACAAAGATACAAAAGTATGTATATCCTCAAATAATGAAGTGTAACCCTCCTAATAGGAGCAATTGTACCAAATTGACAGTTAAACATACACAACGCACACATGTACACACACACACACACACACACACACACACACACACACACACACACACACCACACAGGGAAAACCTAACCTCAAATTAAGGTTATCAATGTTTAAGCCACATGTTACAGCCTATTACTTAGTCTATTAGTCTGTTCTTGTCTTGTCTTTATTCCTGTCCTAGATATGGAAAGCAACTTGTTTGTTTTCAGAAAACATTAACTTTTATCCTTGGGAAATTTGCCATTTACTTGTACTGACCACAGTTGTCCTTGTATTTCAAGAACTGACTTCAAAACCACTCACGTTTGCCCTTCAAATACTTCTGGACACTGATCAGCAGCTTAATTTCAGATCTCCCAGTGTGAAAAAAGAAACTGTGAAACAGTAGCCAGTGATATTGTCAGGTTGAATAAAATTCAGTTACTGACTAGTAAATAATTTTGTGGATACTAGCAATGAAGAGGTTTAGAGAACCTGAAAGAAAATTGACCAGAAAAGGTGAAAACGTTGCCTGGGAAGAATCCTGCATCTGCTCAGCAAAAAGCAGTTCAAGCTCCAGCTTTGGTACAGGAGATGGAGTCTAGTAATTTAGAGGAAAATATATCAAAAGTGTTCAGAGCTGATTAAAGTAAAGGAAAAACTGAAAGAGTATAGCCGCTCAAATAAAAGGCTGGAAAGATAGAAAAAGCTATAAACATCTATTTAGATGAACTGATAAAATGGCAAAAATCAGAGGTCAAAATGAATAAATAATAACTTATTTCAAAAAATGCTAGAATTAGAACACAGAGCACTCAGAGAAAACCTGAGATTTAATGCTGTATCAGAGAAACTGGAAGAAACAGACTACATTAACATTATGAAAGCACAGATAAACAACTGGACTGGTATTTCACAGCAGGATTTGTATGCTCAAAACCTGGCTATGAGATAGCACGCAAGACTTGTACAACTAAAGCTACAGTGTTACCAGCAAAAAGAGTTTATCCTGACAAAACTGGCAAAGGGACAAATTATTAAAATTTGGAGCCAGTTCAATGTTTGTGGAAAATTATTATTCGCTGTACACCAAGGAGAAGAGAAGAAAATTTATCCCAGTAATCATGGAATGTCAAGACACAGGTGTGAGATTCGAGCTACTGGATACATCTGTCTTCAGAATATTTTTTTTCTGAAGGATCAGACATTTTTGGTGCAGAACAGGCGAAGGAGGAAAAAAAAAAGCTTGCGCAACAAAAAGTGAGCCATCAAACAGTATGGTACTCTGCTTCTCATTCTTCTGATAGTAATGCTCACAGAACGACTTTGTTAGTGAAACCTTTTCCAATATTTCAAAAGAAAATGCTGTAGATACAGAAAAAAAAAACCCACAGGAGTTGACTAGAAGAATCAGGAGCACTTTGGACTTGAACTGGAGTCGGAAACTGGGAGATGGAGGTGAACAGGAAGAAGACCAGCACCACTGAAATTAGTGAATAAATGTGAAACTATAAAGCATCAATCGTAGTGAAATATGGCTTTAAAAAGGGAGTCTCTGAGAAATACTGGACTTTTGTTGACTTTGTTAAACTTGTGGATGGACTGAAAGGCATGTACCCCACTTGATTTCATTAAGATCTGAAAGGACACTAAAAGAAAAAAATAGTAACTGTAAGGAAAATAATTTTTGTTGTTAAAAGTATTTCTATAAAACATTTCTTGATATACATTGCATGTTATATAGTAAATAATTTTCAGTGATTTTTTTATGTGATAAAATTCTAAAGTATAAACACATGCTTTTTTATTTTGTTAGCTTTAAGGCTTTACAATGTAAAAAGTGAAGAAAGGCTAGACAAAAACAGGTTTAAGTTAATAGGCTGCAATTGTGGGCTGTTGTGGTGGGGGTGTGCTGTTATGCATAGGTGAATGTCTGGATTATTGCCCTTACTCTAAGTTTTTTTGTGTAAGCAGGTGGGCTTTAAAACAAGAGACCACTGTGAATATAATGAATAGTTTTCCTTTATGAAATAAATGTTCAGTGTGAGTTGAGAAGTCTGCAGCTGAGGGCATTTGTAGATTATGTTCTTATGTTTCCACAAAAAGCTGAATACAGGTGAAGGTAATAAATATCAAGCTGTCTGGGCATTGTTTGCTGAAAGAAATGTAAAATGTAAAGCTTCAATGGTAAGTAGCTTAGTTAAAATAAAATTTGAAATTATTGGAAGTGAAAAAGAGATAGCTTTTCTGGTACCTAAATTCTTCACTGCGTTTATTAGAACAGTATATAAGTTAGTATTAATTAAAGGTAAGCGAGTCATTTCTTTTAAGGCTAAACACGCTGCTTTTCACATCTGGGAGGGGAAAAAAGATGATACAAGTACAGACAGAAATTAGTGTAATTAGGAGCACAGGCTTTAACATGCACTTAGTGTGGATGATTCGGGACAATTGTTCCTTTCAGGACAGTTAAACTTA
>NC_056750.1:359958299-360045799 GCF_019279795.1 Protopterus annectens | reverse complement strand
AAACTCGAGTACTATTTTGTCAGAACTACATCTTTCAAATGCTTGGATCAGTTGTTCATTTCTTGTGAAGCTAATGAGGGACAACGTGTGTCAAAACAGACTATTTACAAATGGATGTCTAAGGCTGTTACCTTTTGTAATACTCACCATGACAGAACTATTCCAGGCAGGGTCAAGGCCCACTCTACCTGGGCCTTTGCTTCATCTATGATTTTTTTGGAAAAGGTTGTATTTTAGATGTATAATAGAAGGTGCTACTTGGTCCTCTGTGCATACTTTTGCAAACCACTATAAGCTGGATTCCTACTCTAGGTCCAGGTCAGGCTTTGCTAGGACCATTGTCCAGGGGCTCATGGACTCTTCTTCAAACTCCCAAATTTAGTTAGCTTAAGGTAATCTACCCATACCGTTAAGGCTACTGCAACAATGGTAAATATGATGAACATAGTACAGTTGTCTAAGTAAAACTCAAGATAAGAGTATATGTTTGAATGATCAATGCTTCAGCAGAAGCTTCCTTCTTTCATTGCCCCTTGTTTTTTGGTGTGTTTTTTATTCCAGGGTGTGAACATTTATTTTTTGTTGTTCCTAGCATTGTACTTTCAGGTCTCAGTGCCTTTCTCTCTGCTGGCAGGAAAGCTATGAAGGCAGAGTTGCAGGCAGATGCTGAAGGCTGGGCTTGGGGGGGGGGGGGGAGTTGCGAAGGTCTCGAATGTCATGTAGTGACCTGAAATGGACATTTTTACTTTTTTCTTCCGTTAACTGTGATAAAAGATGCATATACAGGGTATGTGTTTAACAGCTGCATGTACAGCCAATCATAGTTCCATTAAGAATAATTCCACATAAATTTCATATAAAAATAATAAATTAAACTACAGTCTCTCATCTCCCCATTCCAAGTGCCAATGGGACCTATACTTTCACCTGAATGCATGACCTTTGAGTGTACCATTCACAAAGACTGTCTGTGTGCTAAAAACCTGAATGACTAAATGAACGGAGGATAGAAGTTTTAATAGGAAATGTTAAAATCTGACTTCTGTGTGGTATTTGAGCATTTCAGAGCTTAAAATTACATAGTGGTGAATGACCACTGCAATTGCTATATGGCATGGACTCTTTGGTTTCAGTCTGTTTCCGCCCATGGTCCAGAGATCTTAGTGTCCACTTTATATTGTGAAAGTGGATATAGTGAAGATAGATTGGCCATTTCCAAATTCAGAATGAAAAGGTATACAGTGAGCTCTCAGCACTGCAGTCAGAAATAGACTAAACCAGAATCCATGCTTCTGCTTCCTCTATGTCCTTGCATGTTGTAGACAATAAATGCTGATTTCTGAATTTAAGTAAAAAGACACACATGCATACACACATCACAGACTTTGCTACTTAAATCTGTGTTGAGTTTTCAGTCCAACTAGAACTTCATCTATAGAAAATAATATTGAAATGAAGTACAAATTTGCATGTAAACATTTTGGGTTGCAAAAAAGTACAGTTGTGTAGGTAAACTTACTATAACAGTAGATGTTTAAATAATCTCGGCTGTAGTAGCCTAAGGTATATATATTCTGCAAAGTTTCAGGGCACCTTCCATGCACCCAAACCATTAGTTTGAGCTGAACTAGCTAAAGAGACAGTTTTGGGAGCCATGATCTTCAGAGCATTCATGCCAACTGAGAGGGGGAAGCTGAGCCCTGAGAAGACATTGCTAGGAATAAAAAAATGGCCACACTGGCATAAAAATGCACCAGAAACAAGGGTGGGGGTGTGGAGGGTGGAGGGAGGGAGTGGCTACTGTAGCAGTGATAATTCTAACATCTACTGCTATGGTAAATTTATTTACACAACCTGTGCTGTGTTGTTCATAGTGATCATTGCTGCAGAAGCCTGAGCTGTATGAGTAGATTGCCATAGCTTAGAACAGCTGAAAGGTGGAAGAAGAATGGTTCAGGAGCCCCTGGAGAATGGTGCTAGCCAAACTTGACGTAGGCCTGGAGAAGGAATCTGGCTTTTGTAGTGCTTTGTATGTGTTTACAGAGGAGCAAGTTGCTGCTTCTAGAATATTACTAGAATTTAACCCTTTCCAGAAAGCCACAGATAAACACACAGCCATGGTAGAAGATGGCTTGACCCTGCCTGGAATAGTTTTGTTGCAGTTGGATTAGCAAAAGGTAATAGTTTGGGATATCCTTGTGGAAATAGTCTGTTTTGACATAGGTTGTCCCTTCTCCTTACATTCGTAAGAAATAAACAACTGATTGGAAGTTTTAAAAGATTTTGGAATGTCACGATAGCACCTGAACTTTCTTTGGACAGCCAACTTATGAAGTATCCTTTCTTCCTTATTTTGGGGGTTCAAGAAAGAACACAGGGAGATGGATAGTTTGGCTTTAAGTAAATTTGGATACCACTTTAAGCATTAAAAAGACTTAGTTCTCAAGGAAACCTTGCCCTGTGGAAAATGAAATAAGGCTGACCCACCATAAGATCCTGCAACTCAGATGCTCTTCTTGCAGATGTCAGAGCAGGCAGTAAAACTGTTTTCCATGTTAAAAACTTCAAGTCAGCCACATGAGCTAGTTCAAAGGGAACAAATGTTAGCTTCTGTAACACAAAATTGATGTCCCAAGGAGGAACCACTGGTTTTCTTGGAGGTCTCTTATGCAAAACCCCCTTCAAAAATATTTTGACATAGGAATGCCTTGAAACAGGGAGTTCTATGGGCAGGCATGCTGAAATGGCAATCAAATGAACCTTAACAGAGGAGTAAGACAGGTGATAGGAAAGTAACTCGCACAAATATTGTGAAACAGGAGAAACACTACTCTGAATGGGTTCTGATTGTTTTTGGCACAGACTAGAAAACATTTTCCCTTTGCTAATATATAATTTTCTGCCCCTATTTGTACCTCCTGCATATCCTCAGTAAACAGGTGCCTAAAGGTATTAAGAACCTATCAGTCAGTCAGTTAAAATTGTTTGGGAGTTGTAATGTATGAAATATTCCTGTTCTTTTTTTTTTTTTTACACAAGGAAAATCCTTATTAAATTATCAGTTATGACGTAGGCAGTCGTATATTTATATAAATGAAATTAAATCATACTGATGTATTTTCAGTTGCTAACATTATTCATCTATCCAGTCATTGCCAGTCAAACTTTACAAAGCTTATTTAATTCCTGCCTTCCTTTAAACCTCATTCTTCCTACAAAACATTATTCTGCATGTATTGTTCCCACAATTCCCATTTTTCTATGCAATTTACTCCTACCCGTTTCTAAAGATCCCACTCCCAATTGCTTTATCTATGTTACTGTATTCACCAATTGTAGTATAATTGGTTTAGACTTGGATTTCAATTTTCTAGTAATTCCTTGTTTGGCAGCCACCAGAATTAAACTCAGCAAGGCCTTACTATGTCTAGACAATTCTGATTTTGTATCGCAGCTCAAAAACATCATTTCCTTATTTACACCAGTTTGCTCAACCAGTATTTCTGATAGAGTAGTCTGCAGGGAATTTTTCAAGTCTGCCAAGTCATTACGCTTCCAAAAATATGTTCCTGTTTACCTCTTTCTTCTTTGCTGTTGTGTAAGTAGAACCATTCTGTGAGGAACTTCTGGTAATTATCCCTGGCCAATGCCAAAAGAAGGGATGATAAGCATATTTTAAATTTAAGATTAACAAAAAATCTCAAATGGGGAAGAAGAGGTAAGAGATTGTGTTATGAAAGCATCTTGAATTTGAGCATCATCACAAACTGGTTTAAAAAAAAAAAAAAAAAAAAAAAAAAACCCTGTCCACAGCTGATCTCCAGGCATTTTCTTCCTTTGGTATAAGAAACATTCTTAAATGAAAACCTCTTCCCCACTGTGAAAGAAGACCCCCCCCCCCCCGATAAAGCAAGTGCTGCAGGATAGGAGGGAACAGAAGGATTTGGTCTGGTGGATATGGAATAATTCCCAGAAAAGAAAGGGCCACTTCCCACTGCTGTCTGTACCTCCTGCTGAATCAGTTTCAGAACCCATTTGTCTGAGACAGCCTGTTGCCAAGAGAGAAATGAAGACTCAGACTTTCTGGAAGGGATGAGAGACTGTCAGAGTGGGAGGGACGATAAGGGGCCCTTAGATAGTCATTCTGATTTATTTGTCTGTCCTTTATTCTGGGGAGTTCCTGATTTCTTTTAAGGAACCTTTCCATCATTGTTTTTTTAATATCTGATTACCAGGATATTCCAGAGACCAGTTGTTTGTGTCTTGCCACAGTTGGACAATTGAGAAAAAAAAAAACTTGGAAAATTTAGAGAAGGAGGGATAAAAAAAAATCTGAGAGATTCCCTGTGTCAGCTTAACCTTCTCATCACATTTTTGATAACCTTTGCAGCAGTGGGACTGCAATTGCTATCCAAAAGGTAATTTAAAAGCTCATGTTTACATCCTGTATGAGGTTCTCAGAATAAAGCCAGGCAAACCTCCTCAACATATTACCAGTGGCACCCTCAATGGATGTGTAATATCAACAATCATAAACACACTTTAAATGAGTAGTGACCTGAAAAATAAAAGAAACCAAATCACACAAAGCAGAATTTTCCTCAAAGGAAAGAACTGCAGATAAAATGTACCTCATATTTTCACAGTTAGTTAGCTTCAACTTTAACATATGATCCTGACATTTCAAAGTTCAAAAAATTTAACTTGCAGAAGCAAGCACTTTTTCCCCAAACATAAAAATTGTTTTATTATCCTTGTCAGAAGAGGAAGGGTTAGAGATAAAATGTTTGCCAGCAGCTGGATTAACTAAACTATAGCTGCTGGGTCATGTTTGGCAAGAGTGTATAAAAACTTAAAAGACTGAGTAACTTTATGCATTCTATTTGCCTTTTTTTAAGGACAGCAGGCTGAGTGTCAGGAAAATTGCAGGCAGTGACACACACACTTCCTTCAGAGCTGACCAAACTGGGGAAAGTGGGGGAAGGTTCTGGAAATTTCTTTTCTAACAGTTGATAGTATTTCTGAGGGACTGAGAAACCTCAGTGTTTTCCCACTGAATACAATTGCATATTCTGGAAATAGTCTAGGAGAAAGAAAATCATTGATAACGGTGATTTAGGTTACACGATGAGTCTGAATCAGAATCCTGAAGAAAAAAATGTATCTATTCCATTACGTTCATATCCGGCTTTAATTTCTTGAATCTCTTCTCGAAAATTGGAATCCCTTTTCTCTTACCAGAAACCACCTGATAAGAAAGACCCTGAGACAGACAACTACTACTGTCCAGTGAAACTGGAGCAGAAGAGGCTATATGTTTAGTTTTCTGTTTCTTTTTGACAGGAAAATTAAGGCAAACACATTTTTTAATGGCATCAATAGCTTCCTCAGGGTTGAGCACAGCATTTTGATTAAGCATTGACACCTTTCCTTATCCTTTTCACAACACCAACAAAAGTGGTTCTCCCTTGCCCAATAATGGGACCCCAACAGCTGCAGAGGACATTGCTAACCCTCCAGTCCATAGTGGCTGTATTTGCTGTACCAGAGGGATCTGGGGAAAAAGCAGAGTGGTCTGAGGAACTAGCTTGGCCACAGCAGAGTCTCTCACCTGTGTCTGAGACAAATTACCAGCCTGCAGTAGTGGCAATGGCTGCTTAGTTAACTGTTTTAACACCTTTATTGAATTATCTCTCAAGACGTAGGCAAACATACAATTATGTGAAAGGAAAACCATGTGAGGAACTTCTACTAGCTGAGAATTATGATTATTGAGCCTTGAGATCAAAGAAAATATTTGTTGGCAATTACTCAGATAAGTTTGTTGACTGAGTAGCACTAAACACTCCAAAATATTGTTTCTGTGTGGTCAAAACTACCACACCTCCCATGGACCAGTATATGATAATCACCTGAAGTAACTGCATCACAATAAATTACAGCTGTTTTTTTTGATAGGATGAATTTACATAGAAGTGTATTTGTTGAGTAATATTTGCTGAATTTTACAGTGCCAGCTTTTAACTCCAAAAAAGGAATATTGCAATAAAGTGAATAATTGATACTTTCCCTGAATAGCTGTGAATTTTGTATGTTAGAATGATGCAAGTTTTCTTTCTACATGCCATTTTACAAAGGAGTTAAACTACTACTGAATTTGCAGCACAGGTAAAACAAAGTTGTGTGTAGAAAGAGAATTTTTATCATTCTAACATATAACCTTCACAGCATACCGCTCAACTGTCCAGATTTTCAAGGAATGTCCAGACTTTTGTATCATATTTTTGGTCTTTTCCTCATAAAATGTGTGGTTTTCTGGCAATTTACTGAGTAATGAAGTCACTAAATAAGACATACATCTGATATGCAGACTTCATATCCCTTATAAAATACATGCTAACACAAATCCTGTTATTCTACCAACTTTCTAAGCTTATAAGAGCAAAATTTAAACTCTGTCCCTATTTTTGGTCCTTCGTCCCTTCATTAATTCAGACTTTGTCCAGAATTCTTGTGCTAAAAGGTTGAGAGGTATGCCTCTGAAACATGCTCTAAAAGTTTAAAAAAATTATGTTCTCTGGAGCAACCTTCCTTATGTAGGAGTCTGATCATCTACACACTCATGCAGGCACACACATACTCACGTACATGTACTCAAGAACACTCGCATACACACACTAGCATGCACTTACTTGAGCGCATTCGCAGATAACTGGGCACAAACACACTTTCTCTTTCTTAGACAAAAAGAGTGTGATGTCCCTCTATACATACATGCATGGCACACGTACTCACATACACGCACTCTGGCAAACTCACATATATGCACTCATGCTCACTGACATATACATATTCATTTGCGAACACTCACATACATGCTCTCATGCAACACTCTGACAACCAGAAGCACTCTCTCACACACACACACACACACACACACACACACACACACACACACACACACACACACACACACACACACTCTCTCTCTCTCTCGCTTTGGGGAAAGGAATTTGATGTCCCTTTTGCAGCACAAACACAGCATTCTTAATAATAATAATAATAATAATAGTAATAATAAAAAAAAAAACAATCTGAGCCAGGACTCTAGTGTGGGCACCATTCATGATTTTATTTAAAGTGGGAGGGGTGTACTCCTTCTCCCTCGCCCTATGGTTCTGGCGCCCTTGCACGAAGGGCTTCATGTTCAAACTTGTCTTGTAGTCTGCTCAGCTTCAGCTGTCTGACAGTTTGGGCACATTGAAAGTGTTCTGATGTTTCGGAAGCTGGCCAGCTGGTATATATAGCTAAGGTTACTGCAGAAGTGATCATTCAAACATCTACTGTTGTGCTAAGTTTTACTTTCACAACTGTACTTTACCATGCAGTGGGTGAAAAATGAAAGTTAAATGGTAAAATCTTTCATGGGAATTTCTTAGGCCAAATACAAAAGCTTCAATGGGCCATACTGGGGCCCATGGGCTGCCTGTTGGACTCCCCAGTTCTAATGGTACTCAATGTCTTTGACAGTTAGTGCATCTTAAGCCTGTAGTGGGTCTGTAACTTTACACCTATCCTTGATAACCTGTCATGTTGAGGCACTATTACCCAAGGCCTTTGAAATCTTATGCCTTCATTGCTTTCCCATGAATCCTAATATAATGTGTCAGATGTAGCACAGAAATCCATGAATCCTTAACTCTGTGACCTATCAAAATACCTTAGGGAGTCTGATGATGTATTCCACTGGCTACAGTCATTTCAGCATTGTAATCCCTGCAGAACCCACCCACTTCATCCCGATTGCCATAACCGTCTTATTGTCATTGTCTAACATACACAGCTTAGCATGGAAACAACACAGCCCCCCTGTCCTATCAGCAGGCCAAGTAAGGTGTGAACTGTCTGTCACGATGGTCATAAAAGCTTAGTTACAGAAGAATGTGGTGTGCTATATTTTAACATGTTCATCCATTTGTGCTGCAAAACAAATTGTGACTGTTTATGAGAATCTTGAATATTTATTTATTTACTTTATTTAAATTTGTTAATGGGGTAGAACACTGATCAAAAAAAAAAAATAAAATTTCCATCTCAACCTGGAGAGAAGCAAAAACGTGTGCACATTACCATATTTAAGTTAATTATGATGATCATGCAGTACAGGTTATGCATATCTATCTATTTATCATTCTATTTATCATATATATATAAAAATGGACACCTTAAATTGTTCAAATGGTGGTTTGGTCAACAGCCGTTTCTGGCTGCCTAATTTGGTCAGCAAGAAAGCCTGTTGACTTTTGTGTGAGATTGCTGTGATACTGGGCTTCAGGAATATGCCCCTTTTCCCAGGTATTATGGGTAACCTCACATATATCCACTTTTTGGAAAGCGTTTTGCGACCAGTAGTGAACAAGTTCCCATCTATCTTGAAGGATACACACCATCTTTTGGAGAGTTTACAATCAGTACAACTTGATATATCATCATCACAGTACCTCTTAATTACATTAGATGTAGAAAGTTTATTTACATCAATTCCTAACGATGTAGGTGTACAATATGTCAGAGAGCTCCTAACTAAGGAAACATCATTCACTAATGCCAGGAATATACTGGTTTGTCAACTACTAGACATTATACTGACAAATAATGTTTTTTCATTTGGCGATTTGTATTACTTGCAACAATGGGGGGTGGCCATGGGCACCCCCTGTGCAAATACATACGCCAATTTCGTAGTATATTGGTGGGAGAAATTATACTTGTTTAACCATGAGCTATTTAAGTCAGTTAGATATTGTAAACGTTTTGTGGATGATATACTCATCATTTGGCAGGGCTCTATTGACATGTTTGATGCATTCTTGGAATATTTGCAGACTACCACTAATTTCCTTAGGTTTACTAAAGAATATTCACCTAGGGAGATACACTTTTTGGATGTCACACTTAGACTAACAAGTAGAGGGACTGTTACATCTTCACTATACAGGAAACCTGTCTGGAAGAATGCCATTTTGACCTACGATAGTATGCACCCTAGGCATACTTTTCAAGGTATAGTGAGGAGTCAGTTCATCAGGATTTCTAGATTGTGTGCAGATTCAGATGATCTGAAGAAGGAAGCGGATTTTTTGGAAATATTGTTTAAGAATAGAGGATATGATTCTAAGATGGTTAGAGGTATAAGACAAGATGTTCTGGGTGACACATATCCTGCGCACATTGGTAACAACATATCTACTTTAAGTACACAAGCATATATAAAGGCTGATAAGACTAGGAATAGAGAAGATAAGATCAATTATATTATGAGGTATACCAGTGATGTTAACAACATACGGCAAATTATTTCTAGTAACTGGCATATCCTTACCATGCATACACATATTAGGGATATCATAGGTAACAGACCTAGGTTTCAATATAGGAATAGTGATAATTTAAAATTGATTTTATGTCAAGATTATGGTGTTACAAATGACAAAAGTAAGACAATAATGAGTAAATTCTTGACACAGGGAACTTACCCATGCTATCATTGTAACAGGTGTAACTGTATTTCTAAAATACAGCCATATAAACATCCCTATATGGACTATATTTTTACCCCTGTTTTTATGCCAATTGCAACAGTACCAATATAGTATACTTAGCTACTTGCATGGCATGCCAAGCGTTTTATGTAGGTTTCACAAAAAGGAGATTACGTGACCGTATATACAATCATCAATATGACATCCGCAAGAAAGACGAAACTAACGCGTTAGCAAGACATATTATGGAATGCCCCACTTATAACTTTAGTTTCAGAGTGTTGCAATTGGTTCAATATAACAAACGAGGGGGTAATATAGAAAATGAGTTAGCTTTGGCAGAACTCCACTGGATTATAAAATTAGCAGCACATTTACCTCCTGGTATCAATAACTTCCTCTCTATAAAACCTGTATTAATGGGGAGAAAATAAATAATACACATATATACTTTCCATGTTTTTATACAAAGATTTTTTATTCCTAATTATGTTTTTGGTGAACATTCATTTGGAATAGTAAATATAACAACTTTTTGTTCACTTTATCAGTAGACATATGCCAGTATATTACTAGCGAATATATATGTTTTAATTAGATTCATATTCTTCTTTTTCTATTTATATTTAACAATTCATCATTGATTATTTAATGGATAGTGTATAGACATACCTATTGTTTTTATATTAGGGTAGAATTCCATTTGATAGCTTGTATTATATATTTCTTTGTTTTGACATTATTGTCTGGGCATTTATATATGTGTATATTTATACATGCCCTTTTAGTACCTAGTGCTGTCATGATATTTCCTTATATCTATTTCTAGATAAAGCACTAGTTACATCATTAATATGAGAGATATAAACATGCATTTATTTGTTCTACTCATATATTTGTAACTTTATTTATATACATTTATATATATGTATGTATATTCAAATGCATTTTTATATGTGCATTTTTATGTGCATTTTTTATGTGCATTTTTAGTTTTTCTATATATATATATATTTTGAGATAATTCATGAAATAGTTACCATTAAGAATAAAATTAAATATATTAGGTAGCCAAAGTATTAATTTTGAGCGTTATTATCATAGGTGCATTTTTTAATGATTACTAAAAGAATGATTTCCTATTACTGTTTTAAAGCAGGACATACATTATATGTTATCATTTATGTTTAGCATCAACATTTCATTTATGCATCAGGTAACAATATACCAGAACCATCATATAAATGTTATATATAATATTACATAGTTTTTGTATATATATAATTATTACACAATTGCATATATTAATTTGTGAATAAGTATGTATACATTCATATTTATTTTATTTTACTTATTTATTTATGTTATTTATTTATTTACTCACTTATATCAGGTTTACAGCTTAGTAAGTTGTTTGATAATATATTAACAAAGAGTCACATATATAAAGAGAGAGCTACATTAAGCTATTTAGTTAATAGCAACCATCTGTTTTCACTGTTGGCTCTCACAAAAGGTAGACATCAGCACTTTTAATGGATTTATTAATGCATATTAATCAATGAGTTTTTGATATAAGCACTTTAATACAAATTGTATAATTGATGTCATCAGTTGGAAATCCCGCCACATTTAGTATTTAAATGCACTTTTGTATGTAAAAGTTATCTGAAGAAGCGTAGCTTGAACTACGCGAAAGCGCTCATCATTTTCTTCAATAAACTGGCATTCGTTTTTATATTGTGTCTACTGCTTGAATAATTCAGTTCATAGAAGAAGATACACATCGTGGCTGGACATCTTACTACTTTCTATTCAAATTGTGACTGTTTATGAGAATCTCGAATATTTATTTATTTACTTTATTTAAATTTGTTAATGGGGTAGAACACTGATCAAAAAAAAAAAAGAAAATTTCCATCTCAACCTGGAGAGAAGCAAAAACGTGTGCACATTACCAAATTTAAGTTAATTATGATGATCATGCAGTACAGGTTATGCATATCTATCTATTTATCATTCTATTTATCATATATATAAAAATGGACACCTTAAATTGTTCAAATGGTGGTTTGGTCAACAGCCGTTTCTGGCTGCCTAATTTGGTCAACAAGAAAGCCTGTTGACTTTTGTGTGAGATTGCTGTGATACTGGGCTTCAGGAATATGCCCCTTTTCCCAGGTATTATGCAAACGCTGAATCTGGTATGTTTAATCAGTAGGGGGTGTAGGTGGTGCAGCTTTCCCCTCTACGGAATTCATTGTTTTCATTTTTTTTTTTTTTTCATTTTCCTAAAGCAGTGGGGTGTGTGAGGTAGGTCAATTTGAGGTTTTGGTATTTTCAGGTATTTTGACAAAGAAGCTAGTTAGCAAGAGAGTCAAATGTTGAGTTTTCTTGAGCCTTGAGCTGAACATTTAGGTGGACTTTATGAAGTAGGAGGTTCCAGGTCTAGCATCTAAGTAGCAGTTGTGTGAGTGAAAGAAGTGGTGAATATAAGTGTTTCTTATTTGATTAAGGACTCTGTAATAGCTAAGAGATTAGGGTTATGAAGAGGAATTAACTTGGTGTATTTTGTTTTGTATGCCTTGCACATTTATTAGGAAGCAGGTGAAGGGGAGTGGGACCAATGTTGGATTTAATAGTACCTCTGAGATTATAAACCATAGCCTTGTACTTGATAAGTTCAATAAACTTAACTTTGGTGATTACAGCACAGTTTGTTTCAGAATCTGCTTATTGGATTGAGCCTTTCAAATCGATGCTAACAACAGTCTGTCTGACTGTAAAGGCAACACTGACCACCGGAGTCACCTCAAGGCTCTGTCTTAGGTCCCCCACCTATTTCCTCTGTGTTTTAATATCACATTTGAGTTACCCATCCACAAGTTACTGATGTATCCAGATGATATTCTTCTGGTGCAAGCTCACATACACCTTGAATCCCTACATTAAGTAATACTGTCTCAATTTACAGACCTGTGCAACTTATTCTATGCAAATAAACGTCAAGTGAAAAGCACCAAGAAAAGTGTCATGCTTTTCTCTACCACAAACAAGTTGTCATCCGTCTCTACAATGTGCATAAAAGACTCCAAAGGGAATTGCATACCAAATGTTACATAGCAGAAATATATTGGTGTATCAATGGACCTGTCACTAAAGTGCATTGTTCACCTAGATATTGTTACTTTCAAAACTCTGACACAACTAAAACTGTGGTACAGACTCTTGCACCTTTTACCTGTCTATAGCCAAATGTGTGCTAATTCCCAGACTTGAATAGGCCTTTCCAATTGTTGCCCTTAACTCGGCAAATAACACCCAAAAACTCCAAGTAGCTGAAAACTGAATATTTAGCTTTGTTCTCCATGCTGCTATGCATTCTCACTGCTGCATTCTGTATGATGAGGCTCGCTGGCTGCTCATTACTAATAGAGACACTTATTTAGTAAGTAATCTGTTGATTAAAATTCTAACACTAGAATGTTTCCTTGCCTTAAAAGAATTATGATTAGAAAACAAAGCAGCTCCCTTAGACGCAGCCAAGAAAATTCACTCACATTAATCTAACCCAGAATAAAAGTCGGGGATAAATATGTGATAGTACGGGAAATACTCAAGGCCCCAAAAAAGGGTGGGAGAGTGAAAGAAGACTGCAGGTCTTTTTGTAAATTGTTATTGGGGAGTTTAACAGTAGGTGAATTGTTGCATTAAAAGTTATTAAATGAACTGGAGTATTGTTTATAGTATAGAAAATAGCTGAGTGTATAATTCCTGTTTCTGGGCTGGACTGATTATCTAACTTTATACCTTAAGAGTTTGTGAATATATACACTCTTATTATGAAACAAGTATATTTAGCCAGTGGGGAAAAAGTCTGTGCACCATACATGAGGTGTGCATAAGTTGCAATAAGTTTGAATCCAGAAGATTTTTAATAAAGAGTAATGTTTTAAATAAAAACAAAAAACTTACTATTGGAGAAAAAGCCATGTTCAATTAGTACAAACAAAAGCCAGGAGAAGAATCCAGGTTCACCTGCTTTTGAGACAATGGCTAATGTTTCTACTAAGTCATCTTAGCTTATTGATTACTGTTCCCTTTGATTTTTCTTACAGTATGTTTGTACCCTAATCAGGAGATCATTTCACTTACCCAGTTATCAAACTGTAAATAAACAAATGAAATAAAATACTTTGCAAAAGTATTGGAGCGATATTCATAAACATGAACATTTTTTTGAGAGAGCTTAAGTGTGTTTGTATTGAGGATATGATTGAGCTGATGTTATTTTGGATGAGAAGGGAGACTTTGGAGTATTGTTTGGGTGTAGTGTAATGGAGGATTTTGTTGGTATTGTGGACTGCTAGAGAAAGTGGAGAGGAGTGGGCAGTACTTAAATATTTGTTGGAAGGAGTGAGGGGGAGTGACGAAGTTGCAAGAGTGCTAGAGTAGTAAAGTTATGTGGAATGTATGTTAAGAGACGAGTGATAAGGGTAAAGTTAGAAATGTATAGAGGGAAGTTTGCTATGTTGAGAACTGTGATAGTTTTGTTTATGAATCGAGAGAGTTGGTGACATTTAACACGATACCCCAACCCCATGTAGAAAAAATAGGAAAAAGGGGACTGATGATGATGATTATGTTTATGAATTATAGATGTTTGAGTACTGAGTGTATTTATTGTGGAGAATAGGAATAGGTGATGTTGAGATAAAGGTATGTGAAAGAAAAATGGGGAAAAATGCACAGCAGTTTTATAATTAGTGTAAGTTTAATAAATGTAAATTAGTAACAGAGTATATTTGGAGAGAATTGATTAAAACGTATGCATAGGAGGTACTGGTGAATTGTTTCTAACTAGTAAGTTGATTGGAAAATCAGTTTTGTGCAAGTATGGTGAATGACAGGTATGCCATTAAGGAGGGGAATGTGCACAGGTGGTTGGAGAGAGTAATGATGTGGTGGTGGAAGGTGAGCAAAGTAGGCACAGTTCCCAGGACAGTTGGGAGGGGGCGGTAGTCGGAGTTTTCATGCAGGAGCACCTCACGGAGTATGGTCAGTACAGAGCTTTCAACTAAGTAAGAATCACTGGCTTATCTATTATGCTTTTGGTGCTAAAATTATATGAAAGAAGGAGTGATCTAACAAATGATTTGAAACCACAAGGACTCATATTCCATAAGCGTAAGCATGCAAGTTTTTTAAGGCAAAAAGAAAGAAAAAAAAAAACTGGATGTAAAGGAAATTTCCTTTTGGCTACACAATTCTAATGTAATGCAGTCAAATGGTCAAAGCCCAGACCAGACCTGTCAGTATAGACCCAAAAATAAAAAAGAAGTCACAACAACAAAAAAATAAATGCTAGGTGCAAGGGAAAGAAAGCTTATATATATGCAGGGTCGGTCCTCTCCCTTTAGACTTGAGTGGTGTTTTAGTATCAGTTAAATAGACAGGACCGGTATAACCAACCAAAAATGCCCAGTAGAGATAGGAAATGCACCAGAGAGAGGTATCTCTCTGCCTTATCAGTCAGCCAGTGTCCCGTTGAATCCCCAAGAAATGTATAGTAGACACTCTAAATAACTGGTAGACAGAAGTTCATTTCTCAGTCCTTTATTATTTCATCCAAGTGCTACTTAGTGTTACAGAAGATTTCAGGGTTTAATCACTGTTTTTATTGTATAGTAAATGGGAGTGGCTAGGGCCAACAGCCAGTCAGCAGTTGTAGGTTTATAAGAGTGGGCTGAATCCTTTATTCAAATTCGTGCTGAAAGGTGAGCCCAGTCCTTGCACTCCCATTGGATTATCAGAGAGGTCATAAACCACCAATCAGAATTGTTAAAATTCCATCTATAGTTTAAATAAGCCACCAATCAGAATGGTTAGAATTCCCTTTATAGTTTAAATAACTTTTTATCATTCAGTCACTAAAATGCAATGAGTAAAATGCAGTGTGTAAAAAATAAGTTATTGTACTCACCATAATGTTCCATGTGTGTTGTCCACCTCCCCTTCATTCTTAACTGGTTGGGACAGCGTCTCTAGCACCATATATCTAGTGCAGCTCACGGGAGAAGATTCTTCAGAACAGTGGACCCAAAAGATGCCCTGTTCCTGGAGGCCAAATCCACTTTGTAATGAGTGATAAAGGTATGAGGCCTTGCCCATGTTACTACAGCACAACTGGTATCAATTGGTAATCTCACCCAAAGGCACAGGAAATTGCTATGGCTCTTGTAGAATGGCCTTTTACTTTTTCAGGAAGTTATTTGTTTTGAGATTTGTAAATAAAAGTAATGCAATCTGATAGCCATTTTGAAGGTGTGACTTTTGATACAGGAGCACCTTTCTTGTAGTCTGAAAATGATACCAATAATTGGTCAGATTTTCTGAAATCCTTTGTAAGTAGAAGCATAATTGCCTATGTACATCTAGTTGGTGCAGCATATATTCTGCCTTGTTGCCATAGTTGGGGGAAAAAACTGGTAGGTCTTTGGATTTGTTCAAATTAGATTCTGAGCAAACTTTGGGTAGAAAGGATGGGTTTGTTCATAGGGATACTCCATCTTTGTGGAAAGGCATGTAGGGGGGCTTTATTGACAATGTCTGTAGCTCTGAGACTCTTCTAGCAGAAGTGATGGCTATCAAAAGGATCGTCTTCCAGTTTAGAAACTTTAGATCACAGGATTATGCAGGTTCAAAAGGGGAAATAATCAAATAGGATAGAACAAAATTTAGGTCCCATGTCGCTGAAAGGACTATAATAAGATAGTTCCCTTAATAAAAGCTTTGCAAAGTCTGTGTGACTTCACATTTGGCCCCGATTCACCTTTGTGGACGTTGGATATCGCTGCTAACTGAACTTGAATAGTAACCGCAGCTGTGCCTTCATTAAATTGCTTTGGCAAGAACTCAAGAATGGAAGGTATAGGGGTAGAGAAGGGATCAGTGTGGTTATTCAAAGCCCAAGAAGAAATCCATTTGCTCATTGAAGCCTTATGAGATGAGATCAAAATATGTTTGACTGATGGGGACAGGTTAGGGGGCCTGGCTATGTTTGGAATTGGAGCAGCCAAGCTGTCAGTTTGAGGGATTGAAGGAAGGGGCGGAGCATCCCTGATGCATGAATCAGAAGGTCTGGAACTGGGACCAGATTCCATGGCTCCTACTGAAGGTGAGGCCAAAGGAAGGGGAACCAGACTTGATGAGGCGATGTTTATCAAATTCCTTACCAAGGAATTGGCTTTCTGAACAACTTTGCGTATCAACGGAAAGGGAGGAAAGTCATAGAGGAGACTCGAGGGCCAATTGTGAACAAGTGCATCCCTTTGTGACTTCCCCAGAGGGGGATAAGGGCAAGATAGCTGCTGCATTTGGCATTCATGGACATGGCAAACAGGTCGCAGCAAGGCTGGTCCCATTTGTGGAAAATCATCTCCACTACTACTTGTTTTAGGGACCACTAGTGAAGCATCAGAATTGATGTGCTGAGTTTGTCTGCTATCACATTGGATTTCCTCAGGATGTGAGTTACTATCAAAAAACGGGAGGAGGTCACCCACTGCCATACTCTGAGGACCTCCCGGCAAAGGGGGTAAGACCTGGTCCCTCCGTGTTTATGAACCACACAACCGACATGCTTGTCTGTATTGCAATAGTTCCTAGTGGAAAAGAGTCTTGGAATGCTTGTCACTCTAGAAGCATCACCCTCATCTCTAGGGACATTGATGTGCAAATGGGCCTCATAATCATGCCAAGTGCCTTAGACTGTCTTTCCCAGATAAAACCCTCCCACACACCCTACCTGGGAAGTGTCCCTGGTCACCATGGCTAAAGGTTGTGGAAGAGCAAAGGGTCAACCTAATGTCACATGAGTGGAGTGAAGCCACCAACGATGGTCTTTCTTGCAAGATTCTGTTATCATAATTTGGTGGGATGTGGGTAAAGAGTAGCTACTGCAGGATTCTCATATGCAGTCATGCTAATGTAATCAAATTTATTGCTGCTGCCATGGTCCCCAAGATTTTTAGAACAGTTTTAGCTTGTACTTTTTTCTTTGAAAGTCGGAAGTTAACTTGGGGCTACAGGACTTTAACTCTTTCGAGCGGAAGTTTTGCCATCATTTTTGTTGTATCTAGATCTGTTCCTATAAAAATGACACATTGAGATGGCAACAAGGCAGATTTTATTTAATTTATTGTGATTCCTAGGTGAGAGCAGAGCTGTAATGTGGTGTCTCTTGCTTTTATTCATAGATGCTTGGTGGTGGCAGTTAGGAGCCAGTCATCTAGGTACGGAAACACTCGGTAGCCTAGGCATCTCAAGTGAGTCGTGACCACTGCCATACACTTGGTGAACACTCTGGGGGCTGTAGTGAGACCAAAGGGCAGAGCTCGAAACTGGTAATGACTGGGTCCCAGCTCAAAACGCAAATGACTCCTGCATCGCCTGTCCATTTTTATGTGGTAGTACACATCCTGGTGGTCTATAGAGCACATTCAATCATCTTTTCCCAGAAAAGGGAGTATTGACTGTAGTGTTCCCATCCGCAACTTTACTTTTCTTACACATTTGTTTAATCTGCTGAGATCCAGGATGGGTCTCCAGTCCCCTGTTTTCTCTGGATCTAAAAAGAACCTTGAATAAGTTTCAGATCCTATTTGGTTTGCAGGGACTGTTTGGATGACTCTTTGTCTAGCAACTTTTGTATTTCTAGAGTTGCCTGTTCCCTTTGACTGGGTGGAATGTCCAGGATGTTCTTTATGTTTGGGATGGGGAAGGAAAAGAGTATAGAGTAGCCTCCGGATACGATGCTTTGTACCCATTTGTCTTTTGTTATTTTTAGCCAGGCTTCCGTTACAAAGATAAGCGACCCCCGACTGCCTCCAGAGATGGACAGATGGTCCCTCTTTCAGGAGAGCTGAAAGGGCTTACCATGAAGTTATTCCCTGTTGCCTTGATTCTGCAGACCCCCCTCTGCAGCATGGTCAACATCTTCCATTACTGCTTCCCCCTCTGCCCCTGGGGGAAGAATCACCATGTGTGTCCTGAAAAGCTCTTTGGGATTTTCGGAACCACATTTTTCCTCCCTTTTGGGTAAGGTCTAGAAGGTAGGGAAAATGGACTCTTACGGCAGAGAGAGTTTTTACTTCTTACTCACACCTGATTAATGCGTCTCCAACTTTTGGCCCAAACAAGGATGAGCCATCAAAAGGGGCATTAACAAAGAAGATTTAAAGGGCTCCACAAAGTCACAGAAGCACATCCAGGAAGGTCTCCTTAGGGGAATTCCTGAACCTGCTGCCCTACTCGCTCCATCTGCTGCATAAGAAATGAGTCTCATGGAGGAGTTGACCACTTGAGACAATGCTACAATTGTCTCATGTACACAGACAACCCTCTCCTCCTCCCAACAAACACAAATACATGTGAGAGATGCAACTATATAGCCAAACTGGAGGCTGAACTCTCTCAACTCAGGGCTGGCATGACCAGACAGGAGGAGGTGGTAACCATACATACAACAAACCCAGTCCCACATAGACCTACCACAACTGCAAACCAAACACATAAAAACACAAAGACATACTCGGAGGCTCTAATAAAAAACTTACCAAAACAACAGAGGCTTCCAAAGCAGACATCCAAAAATCCACCACCTCAAAACAAAACACATGCAACACATACTTCAATAAATCAGTGTGTCAATCAATCACAGCCCTTAAGGCCAAACACCATGCCGGATACACTAGTAATAGGTGACTCTATAGTCAGACACACTGATGTCCCGCTTACCAGGCTGAACAAGGAGAGGGTGACTGTGAGCTGCCTATCAGGAGCTAGGATCCGCCACATAACACATGCACTCAGGTCACTCCAAAGCAATTACAAATATGACTCCGTCATTGTCCATGCTGGCATGAATGACCGGAGACATACCTCCCTGGACTACATGAAAAGAGACATAGAGGAGCTCTCTGATTATGTAGCCCAGGCTGGTATGACCCTGACCCTGAGCAGCATCTTGCCCTCACCAAGAATGATGCCACAATACAAAGACAAGATGATCAGCTTTAATAATTGGCTCAAGTACTGGTGTCATTCTAAGGGGATCCAATGTCTGTCTGCCTGGGATGACATGTTGGACAAGCCACACTGCTTCGCAAGGGACGGCTTGCACCTGTCACCACTGGGCTTCCAGATATTGGCTAAGGCTCTTGCCACCCCCATAGTGCCTTTTTTAGGCAAGGCTCAAAAGACAAACCCACCTCCTTAGAAAACAGAAATGGAAAAAAAACTAAGGGTAATGCTGCTCAACGCCAGAAGTCTAAATCTCAAGATGCAGGCACTCGATGCACTCCTCAGTATGGAGAACATCGACGTCTGTGCAGTAACTGAAACCTGGTTCAAGGCTCCTGAGAGCACCCCAGCGCTACCAGGCTGTACCTCGTATCATGCTTTTCAGCCCCAAAACCCGGGCCGAACCACAAAGGGAGGGGGAGTGTCCATATTCATCAAGGACACCCACACCTCCAGGTTAGTAGCAACACATGAAGCATCGGAGACCATACAGGTGCAACTAACCATAGGCAAAACTGCTATACAACTGGTAGCATGTTACAGACCACCCTCCCAATCTCAGGAACCCCACTCAACCTTCCTGAAGACATTGGAGGATATGAATTTATCACAAAATACCATCATACTGGGAGACTTCAACTACCCAAACATAGATTGGGTACATTATTCTAGCCCTAACACTCTAGCCCAAAGGTTCCTGGAATTCATAAATTCAAATGCACTGGAACAACTAGTCACCTCTCCCACTAGTGGAGATAATATACTAGACCTGATCATCACAAACATGGGGACAAAATGCTCCACACCGGAGGTATACCCCTCACTAGTGAGATCTGACCACAAACTAATCACCCTGGATATACATATCCCACCTCCACCCCCAGCACAAAAGACCACAGTGAAAAACTTCTCAAAAGCAGACTTCACTCTTCTTAAGACTGGGATGGTATCCTTTAAGCCCACTGGGCCAGTGGATACCACATCCCACAATGCCGAATCCTTCACAAATGCTTTCTATGGACATCTCCAAGAATGCATGGATCATGCAATCCCAAATAAATCCAAGTCCTTCTCCACCAAAGGCAAGCGTCCTGTCTGGTGGACCTCAGCCATTAACAAATTGTATAACAAAAGAAGGAAGCTACTGCATGACAGAGCAAAATCCCATAAAGTGAAGACATCTCTGATCAACACTAGCAGAAAACTACGTTCTCTTATAAAAACATCCAAGGCCAACTTTGAGAGAAAAATCGCTAAGGACAGTAAAGATAACCACAAAGCCTTCTTCAGCTATGTTAGAAACCTGGGCGGAAACCCTCAGATATGCTCAGAGTTCACAACAACAAAAAATACACTGAACCCACAGATATTGCCAACATTCTGGCTGACAGGTTCAGTGCAAATTTCTCCCCTCCCTCACCCCCAAAAGAAGAAATACTTATCCCAGCTGAATGTAATCTCCCTGTCATCTCAGATGTTCAAGTGAGAGCCGCCCTCAACAAAGCTAAAAACACAGCATCAATGGGACCTGACGGTATCCCGGGTTGCGTGCTACGTGAACTCCAAGAGGAGCTAAACTCGCACATAAAAATGTTATTTAACCTTAGCCTTACTACTGGATATGTACCTGAACACTGGCGTACAGCAACAGTGGTCCCACTCCACAAAGGGGGTACCTCTACAGACCCTGGGAACTACCGCCCCATAAGCTTAACCAGCCTAGTCTGCAAAGCTATGGAAAGAATCATCATGGAACTCATAAACAGAGACATTGGGGACCTACAGACACTTGACCCCACCCAGTTCGACTTTTGTGAAGGGCAGATCCTGCCTTTTGAACCTGGTTGACTTTTTCAAAACAGTCACTAGAGCCATTGATGAGGGCAAAGCAGTCCATACAGCCTACCTGGACTTGGCTAAGGCCTTCAACACAATACCCCACTCAGGCATCATAGATAAGCTCAACAGCTTAAACGTAAACCCTTATGTCACTAGATGGGTTGCAAACTGGCTAAAGGACAGAACCCATAAAGTTAAAATCGCTGGAGCAATGTCAGACTCAAAGCCAGTCACAAGTGGTGTCCCACAGGGATCTGTCCTGGGACCCCTCTTGTTCGGCATTTATTTCTCAGATGTTAAAGCAAACATGGGAGGGTTGTGGCTGACAAAGTTCGCAGATGACTGCAAACTAGGCGCCATAGTCGATACACCAGCGGACACATACATCCTACAAAAGGCCTCACAGAAACGGACAACTGGTGCCGGAGTCATGGCCTTAAACTAAATGCCAAAACTGTATAGTCATCCCCTTTGGGAAAAACAAAGTACCCACAAATTATCACATAGACAGCAACCCACTGAGTATGGAAAAAGTAATCGGAGACCTAGGGACCCAAGTCGACAGCGACCTCTCATTTGACACCCACGTTGCCAAAGTGGTTAGAAAAACATTCTACCTTGCACACCTTATCATGAAGGGATTCACATCCAGATCCAAGGATGTCATTGTACCCCTATACTCCTCCCTCATCAGACCCATGATTGAGTATAATGCCCCATTTGGTATGTACCTCACCCGGCATTTGCAACAGCTAGAGAGACCACAAAAATACCTCACCAAGAGGATCAAGGGTCTCCAACATATGTCTTATTCTGCCAGACTAAAGAAACTTCAGCTCTATTCAGTAGCATACCGCCTGCTCAGAGGTGATCTCTGCCTGAAGTACAAGTTCCTGATTGGACATGCTCCACCTCAAAAAATCCAAATCCATCAGAACCACGAGAGCTAAAGACTTAAACCTTGGTACAAGTATGAATAGGACATGCTGGAGGGATAGATTCATAACCCAGAGGCTTCCCATGCTCTGGAGCAAGATCCCAGTTCATGTTAGACAGAGCCCCTCACTGACTCTCTTCAAGAGAAATCTTGATGAGTGGATGGGAGATCGTAAGTTTACCCCAGGGGTCACATCTGTGTCACTACTAGACAGGGGCACAGTAAACTAATTCTATTATATAAGGGGACCTTCACTGTGTCACTACTAGACAGAGGCACAGTATTCTAAATCTATTCTGTGCATTTTTGTACCATTTCATGGGGCGGCGAAAGCCACATCACTATGGCTAGGCTTACAAATGCCCCAGGGCAGATAGCCTAGTACTAAACTATGAATTTAAGGTGGAGAGCTGAGGAGGAAACCTTCTCTGATACCCCTTCAGCTACTGAACCTTCAAGAGTATCTCCTAGCTCTTTCAGGAGATCTCTATGAAGTTTGTTAAAGTGGATGAGATAATTCAGTGACCTGAGTGCAAAGGTCTCTGAAGAAAAGTTGTACTTTCAATATCTGTCCATCGTACATGACTCCTTGTTTGGTGGATGGACAGATGAGGACTTCTCTGAAAGTTCCTTTTTGGTAGCTGCCGCCACCACCATAACACCAACTGGGGAACTTTTTATAAGAAAATTCTTATCTGTGGGGGGTGTTATGAATTTATTTGGCCTCCAGGGAACAGGCTCCACTGAGTCTTTTCGACAAACTAGATCCATCAGTTCATGAAAAGGGAGAGACACCCAAGTGGCAGAAATGCGAGACCCAAAAGCCTTCAGGTATACAGACTGCTCCTCAGAAGGGTTGCTGGACTTCCAGTCACCTCTCTATTTAAGAATCTCCAGGATGTCTGCGAAGGAGGCATCCTCAGAGGGCAACCGTGGGGACCCTTCTGACTCGTCAAGGTCTGTATCAGATGTGACGGACTCCCCTGGGGAGTCTAAATGTTTCCTCTTTTAAAGTCTCTTACGAGGGACCTCTTCAGAAGTGTATTCTGGAGAGGTTTCAGAATAGAGGGGTGAACCAAATGGGGCATCCTGAGGCCTGGGTGCTCTGCATGTCTGTGGATGGAGTGGTGCCAAGACAGATACTGGTACCTTTGGGGGAAGAATGTCAGGACCTGAGAGTAGATCTGTCCGTGGAGACAGCACTCTCCTCCTCACCTTGAAAGCCACCCCCCCCCCCCAATCTGAGGAAACCTCTGGCTTTGAATAGCTAAAAGGCATCCCCGGAACTAAGGGGGTTGGCTCCGAGGCCGATGTAGGAGCCAAGCTCACTCATGCCAAAGTCCTGAGAGGCAAGTTCAGATCCGACAACTTTCTGATCCGACTCTCCTCCCTGGACCCGACCGGAGAATGTCGGTTCCTAGACTCCTTGAGTTCAGATGGAACCAAGGATATCGGAGCAGTAGTTGGGCCTGAAGATCCTGGTGTAGGTCTTGGGTCTAATGGTTCCCTACAAATCAGTTTCAGACACTCCAGCTCTGAGGTCCCAGATCAGATTGGAGGAGGAATCGATGGTGAAGGGGGTAGTCTTGGTCGGTTCCAAATCACACTGAGTTGGAGCCGACAGCAGTTTGGCAAGTGCCGGTATCCTTGATAGCCTCCACACCACAGAATTCACATCATCATCATCATCATCAGAGAGGCTCCTAGAGGATCAAGAAGAGGGAGTAGGATATCTAGCAGACTGAAGCAAAGGGGGGATCTCAAAGTAGGAGAAACCGGCTCCAGTTCTGGGGACCGGGTACATAGGTGAAACTCCATCAGCGCCGAAACCACAGAAGGAGCCGAGGTAATAGGTTTTTTGGGCCCAACAGTCTTTGGGTCCAAAGATGATATTTAGACAATTTTTTGACATCTCCAAATGAGCACTGGAAGAGGATCTGGAAGATGGAGATTTTGACGATTTTGAAGTACCCTTACCTCCTTCAATTCCTTCTGTGAAGCGGGTCTTCAGCAAACCTCTCAAAATAAGCTTATTTTTTCTCTCAAGCAAAAATCTATGGCTGAATGTATGGCAGATGGCACATGATTCCTGTAAATGGACTGCTCCAAGGCAGTATACTCAAACAGTGTGACCATCAGTCAATGACATTTTTGATTACACCCTGACCCAGATAGTTTAGTTTCATTAGGGAACTTAGACATTATGGCTGTCATTAACAACAACAACTACTATAACAGCTAATTACTAACCAAGAAAAAAATATATATACATTTTTTTAACTAACACAACAAGAATAAAATAAGCACTGCAATTTAGGCAGATAAAAGGCAGTTCTCTAAGCTAAAAGAATCTAGCCCTCTAACTTAAATGAGCTTGCCGGGCAAATTAAGGGAAAAATACCTGAAGTTTACAGAGCTAACTTAAATGAGCCTGTAGAAGGTAAAAACTAAAAGGAAGCCCTCTAACTAAAAACAGGCTTAGAAAATATAAATTTTAGCCGGGATAGGGAAGAGAAAAAAGCCTAGAGAAAGAAACAATGGACAGCAGCAAACAACCAACAGAAGCAAACACACAAACTTAGTTTAAATGTATGTAATAAACACTAGAAAGCTATGTATGTATTTTTAAACTACAATTATCCAAAAAACAAGGAAAGAAAAAAATTCCACTTAGCTATAGCCAGAATGGAAGCATGCAATCTTGTTTAGTGGCAAACGACATCTGGAGAGCTTTTCTAGGGTATGATGGTATAGGGTTACAGCCATAAGCTATTGAAAGACCTCGAGCTTTTGTATAAGGCCGAGTCTTAACTGAGGATCTTAACCTAACCAGTTAAGAATGAAGGTGAGATAGGACAGTGGCACATCAGGAGTTTCCACAAACCAAAGTAATTTAATTCACATGTTAAGAGTGTCAGATGGGTGCCTAAGTAAGTTAAATACGCTAAACATTTGTGGGACTTTCAAATTTCTTCAGGGATGCAATATTACTCTAATGGGAACTTTCAGTAAGTTTCTAATAGGTTTTTAACCAAAAAATTAATAATTCTAGAGATTCAAGTTAATAATCAAAACTGAGAAATAAATCCACGGACCTGAATAGGAACCACTGAACTTTTTATTTAATTGAGTGCTTTCATCAGGCATTCGCCTCAAGACTTCATCAGAATAAATGAAATTAATTAAACATATTCATTAAATACAAAAATGCTCCTATCACATGTCAAACCTATACATGCCAATTGGTTAAAACCTAACACTAAAAATTTAAAACCAAGCCTCCTATTCCAAACATATATCTAATTACTAAATAAAACATACATAGTCTAACAACATTTATAAAAGTTGTGCCAAGTAATTAACATTACAATCAATTCATGATTAAATTAGACTCGTAACCTAAATCATGGTGAATACAGTAGATGTAAAAATATATTAATGCAACCAGTACATTTTTATTCAATACAACTAAAATGAAAATCAGACTTAAGTTTTAAATAACTTGAAATGGATAATATATCAATTTAAACCATAATTATTAGTAGCATTGCATCTCAATAGACAGTTTTTACAAGATTTCAAGAAAACAAGAAAATTTATAAAACAAATGGTAGCTATTTTGCGTTGTACTTCATCCATGAGCCATAAAGAAAACTAATCTGTACAGGTTGATATGCCCTTGTTGAAAAGTACAATAACATAGAGATTTAACTGAAAGTTGCTTTCTTTTGTTAAGTGCAGACTGAGTGTTCAAAACACATGAGTGATGCAGTAGCAACTCTTTACCATACTCTTCTATTTTACACCTTCATCCCATGAACATCAACTCTCCTCCTCACTTTTGGACATTTGTAACCCAAAGCCACTACACTCTAGGATATCTCAACAGCGAGGCAAAAGCTGTGGATTGCAGCTCGCATTTAGTGAGCAGTATGAGATTTTTTTTATTCTGTGTACTAGCCTTGCTTCCTTAAAGGCTGGATCATGTGATATAATACTTGCTACTCTGAGCCATTCCAGGTGCACATTTCCACATTGACATGAGGCTAAGCTGAACTGCTCTACTCTCCAAATTCACATGTCATAGGAGCTGCACTCCAGGCTTTTGCTAAGTTGACAGGGCAATTCTGTGGTAAGACTTCACCCATTTCTTTCCATAAGAATGACAGGCTGGCATTGGACCCCATCCTTCCTCAGCTGGCTTTTCTAGTATATGGGTTAGGAGGTTAAAACACCTGATGAATAGTTAAGGCCAGAGCCTCTACATAGCAGAACTTACCAGGCCTTTCTATAGTTTTGTGTTTATATGGTAAGTGAAGCACTTGTGTAACAAATGTTTATTGTTATCCCAATTTATTTTTCAACAGCAAATGAAACTAGAAGAATTTGGGAGGCCTAAGAAAGATGGTGAAGTGAAAGTCAGTTCTGTAGTACAGAGAACGAAGCAAGACAGGTGAGTTGACTGTTCCCTGTGTAAATGCTTGCCTACATTGTTGAGATCAAGTCACCTGTCTTTCATAGTATGAGATATGCAACAGTAGATAATGGTATGTTTACTTAAAATTAGGAATACATAACAGCTAAATATCTAATGTTAAGCTGAAGACAGTTTTACCAAAATAAGGTATGTTCTTCCTGATTGAGAAAAACAAACACAAACAAATATCAACATTTTCAGGGGACCCATTTAGCCTGTAAGCATATAACTATTTTAGAGTGTGTTACAGTTGCAAAAAGGGAAAATTTCTTTATCTTATAAATTGACCTCCACTAAAGTAGACTGTTTACCCAAAACTTTTCTTTTTCCTCTTTTTAACCAGATAGCCAAACCAGTTTTGTTTTATTGACTCATCAACCCTAACTTAATCTGCCTAAGCAGGTAACACTGAAATTTGTATGAAGGGCTTTGGTACTTACGACATCTTTATAAGGTGATAGCAAAAAAAAAAAAAAAAGTGCATCCATCCACCTTCTCAAAATAATTTGTGTCTGAAAACCCTGTTTTATTGGGATTAGCCACAGGATCTCTTAGGATGAAATTAGAAACCCAAAGAAATTCTTCAGGTAGCAGTAACGAAGGATAAAGTGAAAATCAGCGAAGACTGTACATTTATTTCTTTTGTCCACAGTCTACAAGTAAATCATCACTACTTTGAGTGAAGTTGGGCAGGCGTGATGTTTCTTTGTCCCTTTTATTTTATTTTTTTTGTTTGGGGGTTGTGATTAATGGTTGGATGCATTTTTGGATGTGTTTGCAGTGCCCCAGTTTGAGTAATTATTCTGTAAAGAGAGCACTGGAAGTAATTATAAGTTACAGTATGTTGCAGCTCACATCAAAAGATGATGCCTCCATTCATTTCATGATGCGGTACATAACCACTGTGAAAGCAACATAGGGCAGATATGCTTTAAAGTTTAACAGAGGTATCTGAATTATGGTCATATCTTTTCATTTATAAAACATTACAGGATCTTACTTGAATACATTTTTCCACATTTCTTAAACAATACACACTCCCAGTGTTTGCCTTTCCATCCATTTCAGTGAAGTAAAGTGCATGAAAAACAGGAGTAATTGCAAACAACTTATAAACACGAAAATAATAAAAAAGGACATGATTCCATAGCACTCCCAGCCCCTCAGCCTTGAATTACAGTTATGGATGCCCCTTTTCTCTTTGCTTTTACTAGCCTTTGTACAGGTTTGAAAATAAGAGTCAAAGGATTCAAGCAAAAGTTCTCATTAGAAGTTGGAAAATAAGAACTGAAGTAGAGTTAAGATGTAAGATTAAAAAGTTATAATATTGATATTCAGTGGTACGTTAAAGAGGATCTGTGAAACAGATCGGCCTTTAGGGTTCTGTTGAAATACTCCATGGTAAGCTTTGATTTAAATAAATAAGATAATTCATTTCAAAGGCAAGAGGCTTAACAAACAAAATGAAGCACAGGAATCGGTGGTAACCCTTTGTTGAAGAAACAGGAGGGGTTGGGCTTCCTATCACAAATGCAAAACATAAAAACTGTAGGTTGGAAAAGTAAACTGAAATTTAAACAATAAAAAAGTGTATTTAAACTTGCTGTTATATTATTGAAGAGTTGTATTTTAAGGGGCTTTGCCTTGCTGTTTATATGTAGTATTTGGTAATATATACTAACTCCAAGGTTACTGTACCTTGGAGTCAGGGCAATACAAGTTGCCACAACCATGGAATACTGTAGTATATATTCTCTACTTTTCTACTTGTAGTGTCACCAATTTTTGGACTGCACTTAACAGAATTTCAATAGGTATTTGAGGAACTGGGCTAGCTGGTAGGCACTAGGGACTCCTTTACATAGGAAGGGCCTCTGCTTTGAAAGCTTTTGGTATGTTAATATGATTCCTTGTATTTAGCTTTCCTGGCCATTAATAGCACAGACTGAGTACTGTGGGTCTTTTAAACAAATTCATCTCATCAACAAATGGACTACAACATTTTGCAAATGACTAAGGACACATGTATCAGCTCCTTGGTAAAAGGTATTATGTTATGCATATCACATGGATTCTGATTTATGCCCTGCCTTTGAGAGGTCCCTGATAGTAAAATAAATAAATAAATAAAATCCTTACTGAACACAGTATCATCATATGGTAGAACATGATTTTTAACTTCAGATGAAAAGGGATCCTTGAGCAAAAACTGGTCATTGATTATTATGCCAAAATTACTCACCTTACAAGAGGAACTAATCCCTCAAATAAAACAGCTATACAATCTCAGCCTCACTACAGGATATGTGCCCACAGAATGGCGTACAGCAACAGTGGTCCCACTCCACAAAGGTGGAGCCTCTACGGACCCTGGAAACTATCGCCCCATAAGCCTGACTAGCTTAGTCTGCAAGGCTATGGAGAGGATCATCATGGAGCTCATAAACAAAAACATTGGGGACCTACAGACACTAGATCCTACCCAGTTCGGCTTTGTCAAGGGCAGATCCTGCCTTTTAAACCTGGTTGACTTCTTCGAAACAGTCACCAAAGCCATAGATGAAGGGAAGGTAGTCCACACAGCCTATCTGGACCTTGCAAAGGCATTTGACACAATACCCCACTCGGGCATCATAGATAAGCTATACAGCTTAAATATAAACCCCTATGTCACAAGATGGGTCGCAAACTGGCTCAAAGACAGAACCCACAGAGTGAGAGTTGCTGGAGCCATGTCAGACTGGTCACAAGTGGCGTCCCACAGGGTTCTGTCCTGGGACCACTCTTGTTCGGTATATACTTTTCCGAGGTACAGGCAAACATGGGAGGACTATGGCTCACCAAGTTCGCAGACGACTGCAAACTGGGTGCCATAATCAACTCTCCAGCTGGCACAAACATCCTTCAAAAAGGTCTCTCAGAGACAGATAACTGGTGCCAGCGCCATGGTTTAAAGCTAAATGCCAAAAAATGTATAGTCATATCCTTTGGCAAAAACAATGTGCCCACAAATTACCACATAGGCGGAAACCTAGTAAGTACAGAGAAAGTTATTAGGGACCTGGGGACCCAAGTTGATAGCAATCTCTCCTTTGAAAACCACATTGCCAAAGTGGTTAGAAAGACCTTCTACATAGCCCACCTCATCACAAAGGGTTTCACATCTAGAAAAAAGAGAGGTAATCGTGCCCCTTTATTCATCCCTCATCAGGCCCATCAAAGAATACAATGCCCCTTTTGGGATGTACCTTACCCGACACCTGCAGCAATTAGAAAGACCCCAAAAGTATCTCACCAAGAGGATCAAGGGTCTCAAACAGATGCCATATGCTGCTCGGTTAAAAAACTCCAGCTCTGCTCAGTTGCATACCGCCTACTTCAAGGCAATCTATGCCTGACATACAAATCTATGTCAAATCCAGAATTAATGGACATGCTCCACCTCAGTAAATCTAAATCCCTTAGAGCCACACGCTCGAGGGACTTGAACCTCAGCACAGAAATAAATAGAACTTGCTGGAGGGACAGGTTCATAACCCAGAGGCTCCCTTCGCTCTGGAATAGAATTCCAGTTCATGTGAGGCAGAGCACCTCACTGAATCTCTTCAAGAAGAATCTCGATAGGTGGATGGGTGATCGTAGGTGTGTCCCAGGGATTACTCCCGTGTCACTATTAGACAGAGGCACAGTAAACCAAACCTTAAAAAGGGCACAGTATACTCAAATCAAGGGGTGGCGTAAGCCATACAGAATCGGGCTAGGCTTATAATTGCCCCAGGGCAGATAGCCTAGTATGAACCTAAGACATAAACTCTAGATCATTTTGTGAAAAATGCAGAGAGTTATGGAGGACCATAAGATTGCATGTATAGGTCACTGCTTCTGCCTTGGTCAGGTTGAATTTCAACCTGCTACCTGCCTTCAGTTTAGATCAGCATCCAAATTTCCAGTAGTTATATGACACCTGTTGCATTAATAATAGAAAGAATGGTGAGCTGGGTATCATCTGTATACAACTATGTCACCCCACTGCTTTGAATGACATCTATGAACAGCTGAGTGCTAAAAGAAGGGCCCAAAGAATGCCACAGTGCTTATGCTAGTCTGAGAAAACTTAAGCCCAGAAAACTCAGAAAAAGCTCAGAGAGTTTAGAGTAAGGGACTTTCCAGTCAGTGGATTTAAAAAACAAAATGTATTTGGGTATTTTACCAATATCCAACAAAGCGGCAGGTGCCCGTGGAACCCTTGCACGGCAAAAGCAAAATAAACAGCAACCAACAAAAAAGCCAGCAAGTGTTGGTAGTAACCATATCAAAAAAGCATTTATTGACAAGAGGGAAGAAGACCCCCCCCTGAAATACTGCTATTGTAGATACCAATAGCAGAAAAAGCTTTAGACAAAAAAGCAATAATTTGCAATAGTTTCCAAACCGGTTTCGGCTCCTCTGAGCCTTCTTCAGTGAAATACAAAAATGAAAAAACAGAGTATCACAATACATACATATATATATGGATTGGTCCAACCCACGGTCCAATCCAAACACAGAATTCACAATTGGTCATTAAGACCAGGTGCAAACAAAGCTCCAAGTTTGATAATCCATTTTTTCTCCTTGGAGCTAAGTAATTCCTGCCAGAACTGTTTATCATTACATTTCCCCCTAATACAATCAATAACAACAAATTTATATGAAGCAGATACATGTAGCAAACAGTGTTTGTATAAAGCATTACTAGTACGTTTCTTTTTGATATCACTTAAATGCTCACAAATTCTGAAACGGAAAGCTCGAGAAGTCTTTCCAACATAGAAAGCAGAACATGTGCAGGTCACCAAATAGATGACCCACTCAGTATTACAGTTAGCCCAAAACTTTATATCAAAAACTTGTGAGGTATTTTTACTGGTGAATTCATTAGTGCGTGAAACACGAATGCAAAATGAACAATGCCCACAGGGAATACATCCAACAATGGGTTTCCCTAAAATAGACCGCTGAATTGGTTCAGAAAAATCTACACCCACTCTCTTATAATGACTCAATTTTGAACCAATGGTTTGTCCCCTTCTGAATGAAAAAGAACAATGATCTGGCAACATAGAATAAAGTTTTGAATCAGCTTTAAGAATGTTCCAATGTCTCTGTATGATGTTTTTAAAGCCCTGTGTATTACGTCCGTATGTGGTTACCAAACGTAAAGGTTGCAACTGCTGACAATTGCTCTTATCTTTATATATTAATAAATCTTCCCTGTTTAAACTAGACACAGATCTTTTAGCAAGATGTACCGAACCTGGACGATATCCCCTCTTAATGAATCTACAAGTCAAATCATCTTGGGCATCAAGGAAGGATTGTTGGCTAGAACAGATTCTCCTGGCTCTAAGAAACTGGGATTTTGGTATATTTTGGATGACATGTTGTGGGTGGAAGCTGGTAGCATGTAATATTGAATTAAATTCAGGGAATTTCCTGAACATCCTGGAGGATAGAGTGTTGTCCTGATTCCTAATGATTTCTACATCGAGAAATACTATCCTTGATTTATGATAAGTCAATTTAAATTCAATCCCCCATATGTTGTTATTCAGGTATTCAAGAAATTCCATAAGGTATTGTTCATCAGCTTTCCACACCAACCAACAGTCATCCAAATACCGGCGCCAAATATCCATCTCACACATATATATATTATGTGTGACATCATAAATCACAATCTCTTCAATATATGCCATAAACAGATCTGCATATATGGGTGCAAAAGATGCACCCATAGCAGTACCCTGCTTCTGCCAATAGCAAAGATTCTGAAAATAAAAAACATTGCTTGACAGCACATATTCTGTAAGGCATACCAGAAAAGTGTTAAATCCAGATGGATATAGACCTGATCTAGCCAACCAATAATCCAACGCTTGTAAACCCCAATGAGGAATGTTGGTATAAAGAGAGGTAATGTCCAGGGTACATAATAGCCAATGAGATTGAAGTTGGGAGTTATTGATAATATCCAAGAATTGGGTGGTGTCTTGAATCCTGGCTCTAATTTGACTCAATAACGGTTTTAAATGTAGAGTCAAATATTCTGATAGTGGTTCAGTGAGGGACCCATGTCCCAAGACAATTGGTCGCCCAGGTGGATGGGTGGCATGTTTGTGGATCTTGGGTAACAGATATAAATACTGTTTTTTCGGTGACCCAACCAATAGCTGTTCTTTAACATCTTGAGTAATAATGCCTTCATCCACTGCCTTGGTTAAAAAACCATCAATCTGGCACTTGAAATGGGAAGAAGGATCCACAAGCATCTGCCGATAATATTGTTTGTCACCCAATTGTCTCATAGCCTCACCATCATAAGCAATTTTATCTAATATCACCACCGCTCCACCTTTATCAGCTGGAATAATAACCAAGTTTTTGTTACTAATCAATTCCTCCAAACAACATAGTTCCTCAGTGGTCAAATTGTTATAAGTGACTGGAAAGTCTTTAAGATGACAATGTATGTCCCGAAGGACATTTTTTTGAAATACCCCTACTAAATGATTCATAGGTGGAGTAAAGGTGGATTTTTTGAATCTAAAGTTACCAACTGTATCACCAGGCACATTAGAGACATTGCTATCAAAGAACACCTTCAAGTTTAGTATACAACAAAAATTGATGACATCCTGAGCCAGAGACTGTTCGGAGACAAAAAACCCTGGGACAAAATTGAGCCCTTTGTTTAATAATCTAATTTGTGCATTGGTTAAATCAACAGATGAAATGTTGTGAACATTGGAATCCAAACTTATTGCTGTGTCATGATCTTCATAAGTGTTTCCAAACTGTGTTTGATTTTGTGTTTCCTGTCCCTGGCCGCTGGCCGGTATCTAAATTGAGAGGGTGTGATAAATTGTCTCTTTTAGATGTGGGTAGTCCCTCACATGAGTGTGAATCAAATTCTCCTTCTGTATTAGAGGAATTATCTTCCCCAGATGTCCCACTTGACAAACCAGTTTTGGTCTTAAGAATAGACCTAGGCCTTTTTCTTTTTGGAGTAGATGCTCTTTTGTCATATTTTTGATCATCCCGGGGCAATCTAAATGATACATTCTTGGAATTGTCAAAAGGTTTCCCCCTGTCATAATCACCCACATCACGAAGAAATTTTTTAATTTTCCTGTCTTTGAGAGTGATTTCCAATTTGGACAAATCTGTGGTAAGTTTCTTAACCTGAGTTGTGAAAGAATCACAAGCTTCAAACTTATTCGTCTGTAAACTTAAAGTGTCCAGATCCTTGATACCCTGTTGTACCTTACGCCCGTAAAAATCGGCCAAAGCATCCACAAATTGGGATGAGGCCAACTGTTGAATATGACCCCAATCCTGGATGAGCTGGTCATCAATATCAGAGACCAAAGGTTGTATTTTAACCCTTAAACCCCGTGGGGTAATGTGTTTCTGCTGATATGCCTTAAATAAGCGTAAATGCCACACATTAGTCCTAACCATCTTCATTTGTTTACCCAATTTGTTAAAAAATATATCACATTGTGCATCCAAATCAGACCCAACCACATCTGTCACAATTGATGAACCATTCTTGTCCAAACCAAACACAGATAAATCATGCATGTCAGATGATAAACCCTGTATAATCGGTGACAATGCCATATTCATAATTTGAAAATTTTTCGCTCCAACCAAACCAGTCAAATTGTGCTTCAAAATGAGAACACCTAAAGCAAAATATAGGTTTAAACTCAATAAAAACTAGTATCAATATTGACTCACCAATGATCCAATATCTATATATAGACCAAAAATTGCACAATAGAATCTGATCCAAAACCAGACCGTTATACTTTCAACACCAGAAAACAAATCATGTATAAATAACCTGGTATGTATGTATAAGTCTGATGGATCAATGACCAATCAAGTAGACCAATACTATGAACAGCCCAAACGACCTCCAGAAAAACCCAAGGTCATATTACTGTGTATAGGTCTCAATGTTTCCAAAAAAAGGCCTATAGGCTATAATTACATATACATCGATCAAAATATGTCAAATGCAATGTGTAATATACTAAGTTAAATCACATAATATTGATCATGGACCAACCTGTCCAACAATTGATCAATCAAAAAAATTAGTTGTCATTGATAAAGACCCCATCTAGACTGAAATGTGTTCATTGAAGCACAACTAGACAGGTCTAACTAGCACTGAATATAATAAACTATTATAACAGACTAGTATATATCCAAAATAGACCACATTGTAACTGGTGAACAAAACATGGTTCAATTCAACACCCAACCAGCACTAACCCAACTGACACATGTATTGATGACAGCATAATCAATGGATATAAAAAAAAATGGATATAAAAATGCAGAATGTACAACCAAACACAGAACCATTACATAACAACAGCTGTCTATATTGTAAACATAAAAATCCAACTGTTGAAAAATGATGGTCCTACCCGGAATCAGTGTAAACGATCCAAAAACCAACTTATACAATATATGTATAAAAACTAAACATCATCCTGATTCCGATTATTATAGAAAATTGTAAGCTGTGTAAAACCCCATATGAATGTATGTGTATCACATCTGCATAATTATTGGACAGAAAAACCATCCAGAATAATATTATATCCAATCCAAAATGCACACAATCACAAAAGCCAAATAAATTGCAGTCGTCTACAAAAGAATAGACATGTCATAGCACTACCCAAATGGTCATACAAAAATGTTGCTTGTATATCAAGCAACAAACAATACAATGTTCACACAGACTCTGAACCACAAGCACTGACCAAACAGACAATAGTCTGGATCATCAAAATCATCTAACCAAAAAAATAAACTAATGAGAATGTCACTGAACCACATAAAGAAAATACAATTAAATTGGTTCACCAGAAACCCACAAGAATTTGAACCAACAGTTTCAAAAAAAATCCCAAGTGTCAAACAAATACCACTAAATGGCCACATACACATAAAAAAACGTGCAACAAAATGTTAACCCTACATGGAATCACACCTTCATCTAATCACCCTTCTAACTAATAAACAAAAATGTCTGGTATGCGCTTAAAACGCGAACAATGAACCTGCTTAAATAAACAGTAGTGACAGTAAAAAACTGCCACATACCACACTAACCAGCAGATTCACATACCAGCACTATGCTGTTAAGTCGACTGAATATGCAACCATCCTATTATGTTGCATATATTTAGCTGAGTGTGAAGATACAAAACCAAAAAACATATAACCAAAAATTCAACAAAAACGATATAAAGGTATTTCAATAAAACACTATAATCAGGAATAATTGACATGACATACTATCATGTGATATAAATCCTGGTTCATATAGAGTCCAACAGTGTAATAAACAAAAAATTAGGATAAATACAAATCAACATTGAGAATTGAACATCTTCCCATGGTGAAAATCACCGCATAATGAATCCGGACAGGAAATGAATTAACCCAAACATCCGGAACTCCTCACAACACACAAACTGCTGTAACAACGCCAAATATAACCAAAACAGGCAGTTACAGCAGTGGTAAGGAGTTAGCAATGACTAAACTATCAACCATACATACAATCGCACATAGGGTAAATGGCCCGTTATAGGTTGTGCACAAAAAATGTATGGTATTCGCGTGAAACGCGGACCATACGCCCTACCAGACAAACAAAAATGTCAGTAAAAGTCTGCCACATAGCATGCTATCCGATAAATATGGCCAAAACAGGCAGTTACAGCAATGATAAGGAGTTGGCAATGACTGAACTATGGACCATACATACAATCGCACATAGGGTTAATCACCCGTTAAAGGTTGTGCACAAAAAATGTATGGTATTCGCGTGAAACGCGGACCATAGGCCCTACCAAACAAACAAAGATTTCAGTAAAAGCCTGCCGCATAGCATACTATCCAATAAATACATATGCCAACACTAAACTGTTAGGTTAACTAAATATGCGACCATGCAATGATGTCAAATATATTGAGCTAACTGTGAAAATACAAAAGCATGTGAGCCACAATCGAAAAGAAACAATACAAAAGTATTTAAATATGACACTGTAGTCAAAAATAATAAACATAACATACTATCGTATAATTCAAATCCGAGTCCATATAAAGTCCAACAGTATCCTAAACAAATGATTGCAATAAGTCCAAATCACCATAGAAGTTGGAACATCTTCCGATAGTAGAAATCATCGTATGGTGGACCCAAGCAGGAAATGAAATGACGCAAACATCCGGAGCTCCTCAAAATACGCAAACAGCTATACCACCGCCAAACATAGCCAGAATAAGCTGTTGCAGCAGTCATAAGGAGTTATAGATGGCTAGGTGTAGTGATACCCACAAAAGTCAAGACAAAAATCAGCTAGGAATTACACACCAACAGCGGTTCCCAGCAACTGTAGGAAAAAACATCCAACAAAGCGGCAGGTGCCCGTGGAACCCTTGCACGGCAAAAGCAAAATAAACAGCAACCAACAAAAAAGCCAGCAAGTGTTGGTAGTAACCATATCAAAAAAGCATTTATTGACAAGAGGGAAGAAGACCCCCCCCTTTGAAATACTGCTATTGTAGATACCAATAGCAGAAAAAGCTTTAGACAAAAAAGCAATAATTTTCAATAGTTTCCAAACCGGTTTCGGCTCCTCTGAGCCTTCTTCAGTGAAATACAAAGATGAAAAAACAGAGTATCACAATACATACATATATATATGGATTGGTCCAACCCACGGTCCAATCCAAACACAGAATTCACAATTGGTCATTAAGACCAGGTGCAAACAAAGCTCCAAGTTTGATAATCCATTTTTCTCCTTGGAGCTAAGTAATTCCTGCCAGAACTGTTTATCATTACATTTCCCCCTAATACAATCAATAACAACAAATTTATATGAAGCAGATACATGTAGCAAACAGTGTTTGTATAAAGCATTACTAGTACGCTTTTTGATATCACTTAAATGCTCACAAATTCTGAAACGGAAAGCTCGAGAAGTCTTTCCAACATAGAAAGCAGAACATGTGCAGGTCACCAAATAGATGACCCACTCAGTATTACAGTTAGCCCAAAACTTTATATCAAAAACTTGTGAGGTATTTTTACTGGTGAATTCATTAGTGCGTGAAACACGAATGCAAAATGAACAATGCCCACAGGGAATACATCCAACAATGGGTTTCCCTAAAATAGACCGCTGAATTGGTTCAGAAAAATCTACACCCACTCTCTTATAATGACTCAATTTTGAACCAATGGTTTGTCCCCTTCTGAATGAAAAAGAACAATGATCTGGCAACATAGAATAAAGTTTTGAATCAGCTTTAAGAATGTTCCAATGTCTCTGTATGATGTTTTTAAAGCCCTGTGTATTACGTCCGTATGTGGTTACCAAACGTAAAGGTTGCAACTGCTGACAGTTGCTCTTATCTTTATATATTAATAAATCTTCCCTGTTTAAACTAGACACAGATCTTTTGGCAAGATGTACCGAACCTGGACGATATCCCCTCTTAATGAATCTACAAGTCAAATCATCTTGGGCATCAAGGAAGGATTGTTGGCTAGAACAGATTCTCCTGGCTCTAAGAAACTGGGATTTTGGTATATTTTGGATGACATGTTGTGGGTGGAAGCTGGTAGCATGTAATATTGAATTAAATTCAGGGAATTTCCTGAACATCCTGGAGGATAGAGTGTTATCCTGATTCCTAATGATTTCTACATCGAGAAATATTATCCTTGATTTGTGATAAGTCAATTTGAATTCAATCCCCCATATGTTGTTATTCAGGTATTCAAGAAATTCCATAAGGTATTGTTCATCAGCTTTCCACACCAACCAACAGTCATCCAAATACCGGCGCCAAATATCCATCTCACACATATATATATTATGTGTGACATCATAAATCACAATCTCTTCAATATATGCCATAAACAGATCTGCATATATGGGTGCGAAAGATGCACCCATAGCAGTACCCTGCTTCTGCCAATAGCAAAGATTCTGAAAATAAAAAACATTGCTTGACAGCACATATTCTGTAAGGCATACCAGAAAAGTGTTAAATCCAGATGGATATAAACCTGATCTAGCCAACCAATAATCCAACGCTTGTAAACCCGCCCAATGAGGAATGTTGGTATAAAGAGAGGTAATGTCCAGGGTACATAATAGCCAATGAGATTGAAGTTGAGAGTTATTGATAATATCCAAAAATTGGGTGGTGTCTTGAATCCTGGCTCTAATTTGACTCAATAACGGTTTTAAATGTAGAGTCAAATATTCTGATAGTGGTTCAGTAAGGGACCCATGTCCCGAGACAATTGGTCGCCCAGGTGGATGAGTGGCATGTTTGTGGATCTTGGGTAACAGATATAAATACTGTTTTTTCGGTGACCCAACCAATAGCTGTTCTTTAACATCTTGAGTAATAATGCCTTCATCCACTGCCTTAGTTAAAAAACCATCAATCTGGCACTTAAAATGGGAAGAAGGATCCACAAGCATCTGCCGATAATATTGTTTGTCACCCAATTGTCTCATAGCCTCACCATCATAAGCAATTTTATCTAATATCACCACCGCTCCACCTTTATCAGCTGGAATAATAACCAAGTTTTTATTACTAATCAATTCCTCCAAACAACATAGTTCCTCAGTGGTCAAATTGTTATAAGTGACTGGAAAGTCTTTAAGATGACAATGTATGTCCCGAAGGACATTTTTTTGAAATACCCCTACTAAATGATTCATAGGTGGAGTAAAGGTGGATTTTTTGAATCTAAAGTTACCAACTGTATCACCAGGCACATTAGAGACATTGCTATCAAAGAACACCTTCAAGTTTAATATACGACAAAAATTGATGACATCCTGAGCCAGAGACTGTTCGGAGACAAAAAACCCTGGGACAAAATTGAGCCTTTTGTTTAATAATCTAATTTGTGCATTGGTTAAATCAACAGATGAAATGTTGTGAACATTGGAATCCAAACTTATTGCTGTGTCATGATCTTCATAAGTGTTTCCAAACTGTGTTTGGATTTTGTGTTTCCTGTGCTTCCGCCCCCCTCGTCGGTATCTAAATTGAGAGGGTGTGATAAATTGTCTCTTTTAGATGTGGGTAGTCCCTCACATGAGTGTGAATCAAATTCTCCTTCTGTATTAGAGGAATTATCTTCCCCAGATGTCCCACTTGACAAACCAGTTTTGGTCTTAAGAATAGACCTAGGCCTTTTTCTTTTTGGAGTAGATGCTCTTTTGTCATATTTTTGATCATCCCGGGGCAATCTAAATGATACATTCTTGGAATTGTCAAAAGGTTTCCCCCTGTCATAATCACCCACATCACGAAGAAATTATTTAATTTTCCTGTCTTTGAGAGTGATTTCCAATTTGGACAAATCTGTGGTAAGTTTCTTAACCTGTGTTGTGAAAGAATCACAAGCTTCAAACTTATTCGTCTGTAGACTTAAAGTGTCCAGATCCTTTATACCCTGTTGTACCTTTATACCCGAAAAATCGGCCAAAGCATCCACAAATTGGGATGAGGCCAACTGTTGAATATGACCCCAATCCTGGATGAGCTGGTCATCAATATCAGAGACCAAAGGTTGTATTTTAACCCTTAAACCCCGTGGGGTAATGTGTTTCTGCTGATATGCCTTAAATAAGCGTAAATGCCACACATTAGTCCTAACCATCTTCATTTGTTTACCCAATTTGTTAAAAAATATATCACATTGTGCATCCAAATCAGACCCAACCGCATCTGTCACAATTGATGAACCATTCTTGTCCAGACCAAACACAGATAAATCATGCATGTCAGATGATAAACCCTGTATAATCGGTGACAATGCCATATTCGTGATTTGAAAATTTTTTTACTCCAATCAAACTAGTCAAATTGTGCTTCAAAATAAGAACACCTAAAGCAAAATATTGGTTTAAACTCAATAAAAACTGGTGTCAATATTGACTCACCAATGATCCGATATCTATATGTAAACCAAAAATTGCACAATAGAATCTGATCCAAAACCAGACCGTTATACTTTCAACACCAGAAAACAAATCATATATAGATAGCCTGGTATGTATGTATAAGTCTGATGGATCAATGACCAATCAAATAGACCGATACTATAAACAGCCCAAACGACCTCCAGAAAAACCCAAGGTCATATTACTGTGTATAGGTCTCAATGTTTCCAAAAAAAGGCCTATAGGCTATAATTACATGTACATCGATCAAAATATGTCAAATGCAATGTATAATATACTAAGTTAAATCACATAATATTGATCATGGACTAACCTGTCCAACAATTGATCAATCAAAAAAATTAGTTGTCATTGATAAAGACCCCATCTAGACTGAAATGTGTTCATTGAAGCACAACTAGACAGGTCTAACTAGCACTGAATATAATAAACTATTATAACAGACTAGTATATATCCAAAATAGACCACATTGTAACTGGTGAACAAAACATGGTTCAATTCAACACCCAACCAGCACTAACCCAACTGACACATGTATTGATGGCAACATAATCAATGGATATAAAAAATGGATATAAAAATGCAGAATGTACAACCAAACACAGAACCATTACATGACAACAGCTGTCTATATTGTAAACATAAAAATCCAACTGTTGAAAAATAATGGTCCTACCCGGAATCAGTGTAAACTATCCAAAAACCAACTTATACAATATATGTATAAAAACTGGACATCATCCTGATTCCGATTATTATAGAAAATTGTGAGTTGTGTAGAACCCCATATAAATATATGTGTATCACATCTGCATAGTTATTGGACAGAAAAACCATCCAGAATAATATTATATCCAATCCAGAAGGCACACAATCACAAAAGCCAAATAAATTGCAGTCGTCTACAAAAAAATAGACATGTCATAGCACTACCCAAATGGTCATACAAAAATGTTGCTTGTATATCAGGCAACAAACAATATAATGTTCACACAGACTCTGAACCACAAGCACTGACCAAACAGACAATAGTCTGAATCATCAAAATAATCTAACCAAAAAAATAAACTAATGAGAATGTCACTGAACCACATAAAGAAAATACAATTGAATTGGTTCACCAGAAACCCACAAGAATTTGAACCAACAATTTCAGAAGAAATCCCAAGTATCAAACAAATACCACAAAATGGCCACATACACATAAAAAAAGTTCAACAAAATATTAACCCTGCATGGAATCACACCTTCATCTAGTCCCCCTTCTGACTAATAAACAAAAATGTCTGGTATTCGCGTGAAACGCGAACAATGAACCTGCTGAACAAACAGAAGTGACAGTAAAAACCTGCCACGTACCGCACTAACAAGCAGATTCACATACCAGCACTATGCTGTTAAGTCAACTAAATATGCAACCATCCTATTATGTTGCATATATTTAGCTGAGTGTGAAGATACAAAACCAAAAAACATATAACCAAAAATTCAACAAAAACAATATAAAAGTATTTCAATAAAACACTATAATCAGGAATAATTGACATGACATACTATCATGTGGTATAAATCCTGGTTCATATAGAGTCCAACAGTACGATAAACAAAAAATTAGGATAAATACAAATCAACATTGAGAATTGAACATCTTCCCATGGTGAAAATCACCGCATAATAAATCCGAACAGGAAATGAATTGACCCAAACATCCGGAACTCCTCAAAACACACAAACTGCTGTAACAACGCCAAATATAACCAAAACAGGCAGTTACAGCAGTGGTAAGGAGTTGGCAATGACTAAACTATCAACCATGCATACAATCGCACATAGGGTAAACCGCCCGTTATAGGTTGTGCACAAAAAATGTATGATGTTCAAGGAACGCTGACCATACCTACCAGACAAACAAAAATGTCAGTAAAGTCTGCCACATAGCATGCTATCCGATAAATATGGCCAAAACAGGCAGTTGCAGCAATGATAAGGAGTTGGCAATGACTGAACTATGGACCATACATACAATCGCACATAGGGTTAATCACCCGTTAAAGGTTGTGCACAAAAAATGTATGGTATTCATGGAAACGCGGACCATAGGCCCTACCAAACAAACAAAGATTTCAGTAAAAGCCTGCCGCATAGCATACTATCCAATAAATACATATGCCAACACTAAACTATTAGATTAACTAAATATGCAACCATGCAATGATGTCAAATATATTGAGCTGACTGTGAAAATACAAAAGCATGTGAGCCACAATCGAAAAGAAACAATACAAAAGTATTTAAATATGACACTGTAGTCAAAAATAATAAACATAACATACTATCGTATAATTCAAATCCGAGTCCATATAAAGTCCAACAGTATCCTAAACAAATGATTGCAATAAGTCCAAATCACCATAAAAGTTGGAACATCTTCCGATAGTAGAAATCATCGTATGGTGGACCCAAGCAGGAAATGAAATGACGCAAACATCCGGAGCTCCTCAAAATACGCAAACAGCTATACCACCGCCAAACATAGCCAGAATAAGCTGTTGCAGCAGTCATAAGGAGTTATAGATGGCTAGGTGTAGTGATACCCACAAAAGTCAAGACAAAAATCAGCTAGGAATTACACACCAACAGCGGTTCCCAGCAACTGTAGGAAAAAACATCCAACAAAGCGGCAGGTGCCCGTGGAACCCTTGCACGGCAAAAGCAAAATAAACAGCAACCAACAAAAAAGCCAGCAAGTGTTGGTAGTAACCATATCAAAAAAGCATTTATTGACAAGAGGGAAGAAGACCCCCCCCTTTGAAATACTGCTATTGTAGATACCAATAGCAGAAAAAGCTTTAGACAAAAAAGCAATAATTTTCAATAGTTTCAAGTTTGATAATCCATTGGAGCTTTGTTTGCACCTGGTCTTAATGACCAATTGTGAATTCTGTGTTTGGATTGGACCGTGGGTTGGACCAATCCATATATATATGTATGTATTGTGATGTTTTTTCATCTTTGTATTTCACTGAAGAAGGCTCAGAGGAGCCGAAACCGGTTTGGAAACTATTGCAAATTATTGCTTTTTTGTCTAAAGCTTTTTCTGCTATTGGTATCTACAATAGCAGTATTTCAGGGGGGGGTCTTCTTCCCTCTTGTCAATAAATGCTTTTTTGATATGGTTACTACCAACACTTGCTGGCTTTTTTGTTGGTTGCTATTTTACCAATATCCCAGGAACAGTTTTCAGTCAGAATGATAATGAACATGCACTCAGATATATCTGAGTAAAACTTATTTTTCTTGACAGATCACTGCGGTTGTGGTTGGCTCCAAGCTTCACATGCATCAAAGCTTGATTATCTTAAGTTTGGGAGTGGAGAGGATAAATCCTCTGCTTGGGGTGGAGGATGGTGAGATTGCCTCCCATAGGAAAAGAATATTTTGAAAAGCATGTTTATCATAGGTTTTGCAGTGAAGTAGTTTTTGATCTTCTACAATGGGAGTCTAATTTGGTATCCAGGCAGGTCTCCTTTATGAATGCCAAGTAAATTTCATACCGCAGACCGGAGATAAAAGTCATCTCATAGTCGGATCAGGTCTTCATGTACAGTGACCTGCACAGTATGTGAATAGGAGGAGTCTGTCCTTCTGGACAGAGATGAGAATAGTTCTCTTCCCTTTTGAGAACTCAAAAATATATTGGATGTTCACTTTAAGGGGATGTGCTCTTCACCCAACCCACCAAGATGTGCTTGATGACCAGGAAGTCATCTATCTAGAGGACTACACATTCTTTTTCATCTTCTTCATCATGTTCTCCTCCTCCTCCTAAATCCCAGAAGAGGGAAATACATGTGTTTTAGGAAAGGTATTAAAGCTCTCCTGCAGCTTTGATCCTTTCCGTCATTTGTTGGTTAAGACAATGACTCACCAGCAGCCCTGCCACAATCTTGACTCTTCCTCAGGGAATGGGTGGTTGCTGTAAAGGTTCCTCAATCACAAAGACTAGTGTCTTCTGGACATGGTTATTTTCAGACATGTCATGGAGTTAATTAATTAGAAGCTTTGCTGGTAGTTCTGTCAGTTTCATAGAAGTTTTCTGGGCTGTTATGATCAGAGAAGTGGTCGAAGCTGCCCATTCATGGAACAACATGGGGAAATTTATTCCTGCATCATTCTAGTCCTGAAGAACGAATGAATTGTGTCCATTTCCAAACATCAGGAACTTCAACCAGCACATCTGATAATTTTGATTTAAAAGATCCTCATGCAGGACTTATGCCATTACACTCAAAGGAAGCCTAGAGGATGTTGGGCTGTATTATGAACACCTTTTGGGTCATCAGCATCTTAGTGAGGAGGGGCATACTTACTTAAGTACCCAAAGTCTTTTGTTACCAAAGTGTTGGTCATTGAGGCTGAAGTTTTGCAGGGGATGAAGTATCATATCTTCTGTAATCTGGATGACTCACTGTTGGTAGTCTCATTCATTGTCTCTTCATGGATATTTCTGCAGTTTTGGGGGAATTAACATAAAATGGAGAATCTCTTCTCTGACACCATTTTAAAGGACTGCTTTTATAACTGTGAAACTGGACGTCACCTTATGTTGGTTATTCATACCCTTAGGAAAATGACCAAGAGTTTACAGTCTTGGATATCTGAATGAGGAATGAGGCATGATGCATGGAAAATACCCAGACTTTGCTGAATTTCTGAGCTTAAGGTATCACAGTCTAAGCAATTCAGTCTATGGAAAATGAATGATCTGGGTGACTGAGTCAGTCTTTCAGTCCTGTCCTGGTTCTCTGGAATCAGAGATCACATTTATTAAGAGTATTCCAGAAAAAAAATAGCAATGAAGTGGTATGTCCTGTATACTTTGTGGACAACAGTATCCAATTGGGTATGCCCACACACTCTTGCAGATTGACTGAGTGCTGTTGCAGACACTTGTCAATGCAGAAGCACAGTTAAGACACCTAAGAACACTTGCAGAGAGCTGTATCACTTATGGTTAAGTTCCATTATACTGTAGGCAGTGTTTATTTCCTCTTCCACTATTTTTATCAGCTGTGGGCATTCTGAGCCTAAGTCTAATCCCTGCTGTGATCAGAAACATTGTACTAAAACTGTGGTTGTGGCATCCAAGCCGGTTTATACACTGCTGTCTTCAAGAAACCATTATGTACTGTAGTTGGTTTAACTGCCTTTTGTATTTGTCATCTTGTCTCTCAAGGCATGCTGTGCCTAAGTCTAGTCATAGCTGTAAACTCCACCTTGTCTCATCACTGTAATATGGAACAGTGCTGCAGAGAATAATTTCTTCAATTCTGTAGACACATGATGGTCAAAGGCAGGATTACTGTCTGTGTTTGTCCCCAAGTCCCTTACTACTGGGTGGACTGTTAGGGGTGTGTTGTCAATATTATAGTACAAGGGATGGATGACTTTCTGAAATCTTGTGCAAGTAACATGTCCTATGCAAACTACTTTAAAGCCCCATCCTTGTGTAATGTCCTCTCCAGTATGGTCCGACCACAAAATGGTTTCCTTTGAAGTAAATATAAAATCCAGAACTCCAGCTAACCCTGGAATGTTCAGGAACTACTCTAAGGCTAACGTCTTACTATTAAGTTATAATTTGGCAAAATTTCAAGTCCTGATAAACCCCGAGAACACTACTGCCTATACAGAATTGTTCACAGAAACTCTCTTCAGTCATGCTAATAGCTGTGTTAAAGGCAGCTGTACCCACCAGGAATAAGTACAGAACTAACTAAAAAAACAAGCCATCCTAGTGGAATCACATCATCAATAGATTGCATAAAAGAAGGAAGAAAATCATGGCAAAAATTAAGAGGTGCAGCACCCGGGAGGACAAAAGCACACTAATCACACTAAGCAAATAACTCAGAGAGATAAAATTAAGTCTAATAAAGCCACATCTGAGGGAATTTGGCCTCCCAAGCCAAGGACAACCATGGAACATTATTGATTTATTCTCGCAAGTTCAAAGGCAATTCACAATTGTGTGCAGAGCTCATTATTAATGGAACCACCTATACTGAGCCACGTGATATAGCAAACCTAAAGGCAGACAAATTCAGCTGTACCTTTACCTCGTCCTTCAACCTCCCCTCAGGAAATGCCATCAAATATAACTCCATCTACTATCACTAGGGAACAGGTCCTCCGTTCTCTCTCTTAAGACCAAGAACACTGCATCGATGGGCTCAAACAATATCCCAGGATGCCTTCTACATAGTATGAAACATGACCTGTCAGGACCTCTGAATGCCTTCTACATAGTATGAAACATGACTTGTCAGGACCTCTGGAAATGGTATTTAACTGTAGTCTCCAAACAAGCATCATACCTCATGAATGGAGAACCACAATAGTTATCCCTCTGCACAAAGGTGGGCCATTTACAGACCCTGGAAACTGTTGATCCATTATTAAGTTTCGCTACTCTCATATGCAAATCCGTGGAAAGAATTATCATGGAAATAATCAGTAATGACACAGGAAACCTCCAGACACTGGACCCAACCCAATTTGATTTAGTGAAGGGCAGTTCAAACTTACTCCACCGCGTGGACTTGTATGAGAAGGCCTCCAAAGTAATGGATGAGAGCAAAACTGTTCACACTGCTTACCTTGACCTGGCCAAGGCATTTGACACAGTAGCCTACTCAGGGATTGCTGATAAACTCAAGAAATTAGGTATAAACCCTTATGTCACCTGATGGATAGCCATCTGGCTCACAGACAGGATCCAAAAAGTGAGAATTGAGGAATCCACCTCTACAAAGAGGCCAGTCACAAACAGCGTCCCTCATTGATTGGTCCTGGAAGCACCCCTTTTTGGCATTTTCTTCTCTGAAGTCAAGACCAATGTCAAAGGCCTCTGGCTAACCAAATTTGCAGATAATTGCAAATTAGGAGCAGTCATAGAATCCCCCACTGACACTGATGTTCTCCAGGAAGGGCTGATGCCGACAAATAAATTCTGTCAGCTGTCATTAAAACTAAATGCCAAAAAATGAATAGTATCCCTTGGGAAGTCATCCACTGATTGTAGCTATCATATTGACAATACACCCCTAAAAGCTGATCCGGTATTCAGGGACTTGGGGTCACACAGAGCATAATCTTTCACCATCACATCTGTAGTAGTAAGGAAATCATTCTATGTTGTGCAGTTAAACAAAAGGTATGGCATCTAGTTCCAAGGAGGACATTTTTCCACTGTATTCAGCATTCATCAGACCTGTCATTAAGTATAAAGCCCCCTTTGGTATGTACATAGCCAGGCACATCCATCATTAGAATGCCCACAGAGGATTCTCACTAAAAGAATACAGGATGTAAATAACACTTCCTGTGCAGACTGCCTCAAATCTCTATCCCTGTATTCTGTTTTCTACAGACTGTTGAGGGGAGATCTATGCCTGCCGTGCAAGGCATTGTCAGACTCCACCCTGATAGACCTCCTGCATATTCACAAAACAAACAGCACCAGAATTATCCATCTCAGAAACTACCCCTTCACTGGAACAGGCTCCTCATCCATGTGAAGCAAAGGTCCTCCCCAACCCAATTCAAGTGTAATGTGGACAACTGGATGTAGAATAGGAAATGCATCCCTAGATTGTTACCTATGTCTGTAATGGAGACAGGTAGCTTGTAAATGGTTCATCTCTAAAGCCCCTGCTTACACTTTTCAAGGGTAACAAAAGTTGTCAGAGATTTGGGAACTATGGCTAGGCTTAAAAAGGCTCTAAGGGTTGTTAGCCTAGTGCACACCTATGAACCTATGAGCTGTACTAAGCTTTAGTGGCACCTGTGCAAAATCATTTCTACTAAGCTTTTGTTGTGGCACTGAGACAAGTTGGTAGTCACTGCTTCACATACCTATTAGTTACTGCTACATTGCTACTGACCTGTGTAACCTTCATTTATACTGATACCACATGTATAGAACTGTAACTCTCTAGTGCTTTGACTCATTGTTCATCTTAGTGTCCTAGTATACAGACCTTTCCTACAAAATTCACTTCATTAGCACTCATTAGTACACCAATTTCACCAGGCACTAAATATCATGAAGTCACAGTTTAGCTCACAGTCTGCTGCCAGTCTTATGTCAGAGGTGCATGTATCTGCTAACAATGGAGGCCAACATCTCTTCAAAAACTGCAGACTATACCCAGCATGTTGGCAGTTCTGATACCCACCTTACACAACCATGCCTAGAATGATGTTCATCGTGTTACCCTGCTGCAGTCATCACACTTGGGTTATCCTGCCGTCAGGCGGTCCCGCAGTCGGCCCGAATTCCAAAATTCTTGGTCCGGCGTTGTTTGCTGTCGCTTCTTCCCTGACGTCAGAGTGCCAGGGGTATATCAGAGGCATCCGATGCCATTTTCTTCAGTCTTTCTTGCCATGCGGTGCCCGAAGCAGAAGCAGTTCGCAAGTGCCAGTCGGCCGACACCCGAGATGTTCGAATCGAGTTTCAGTCCAAAGTCTTCAAAGCTAAGTACCCCGTTGGGGAACCTTTTCTTGCCTCAGTCCGATGTCAGAAAAAGTTAACAATTGCATTTCTTGTGGGAAGCAAATACCTCATAAGGACTTTCATTCTTTTTGTATACCTTGCCTAGGCCCAAACCACGACGTCACTGGTTGTCGATTTTGTGCTAGGTTCAATAAGCGAACTATAAAGCGTCGCTTTGATTCTGCACGACACTACTTCAGTAGAAAATTTAGTTACACTATGCTGTCGGAGCAACCGACTACCGGCATGCATAAAAAATGCAAGGATAAGGACAGGCAGCCTAGATCCAAGCCAGACTCCGAGGCCTCGGCTGGCCCGTTCGCCGGTTCTCCGGTTTTCAGTGAGGCACCTACGCAGCCCCTGGCTACCACTGAATTGGATCCCCAGACCGCATCGGATCCCCCAGCAGAGAGTTCTAGGCCGACGCAGCCATTTTCCTTAGGCCCTACCGACGACATTGCAGTAGGGGAATCCGGTGCTGCAGAAACACCTTCGGTTTCTGAAAGTATCTTCAGACCGACTACCCTCACCATAAAATCTTATGCTAAGCTTAAAACTCCTCTAAAACCAAAAAAGCCTACACTTCAGTCTCCAGGTCAAGGCCCTATGCCTAAGAAACAGATACTTAAAATGGCTGAAGATTTGATTTCTTTGATCAGAGGTTCCCAACCCCCTCCCCGACAAAAGGCCTAGATAAGAGGAGGATTATGCCTCCTCTGATCAGGTGTCTGTTTCCTCAGGCTCCTCTGAGGAACAGGATTACTCCTTTCCCCCTTATGAAGATTCTGATGCTGAAGGCTCCATTCCCTCAGCTTCTTCTCCTGAAGATTACTCCTTTGGGGAAACCCTACACACCATGAGGGAACATTTCCACTGGGAAGGTCAGGACTTCTCTGACTCAAAGAAAAGTCTCTGAGAGTTTCTTTTACTCCCCCAGCACAGACCACTTGCTATCCCCCCAGTTTTGGACATAGTGGATGATGTCTTCTTAGAATCTAGTCTAAATCCACATTCTCTGCCTCCTGCTCCAGCCAAACCAGATAGATACTATAGAGTGCCTGACTCACACAAATTCCTTTACAAAAGCCCTGCTGCTGATCCAGAGACAATCTCCCAGGATCCCAAAGGGGCTAAGGCTTCTATGGCTAAAAATCCTGTACCATCAGAAAGGGACTCCAGAGCACTAGATAGGTGGGGGAAGAAGGTTTACACCTCAACTACTCTAGCTATGAGAGCACTAAATTGTCAATTTCACATGCTTAAATACCAGCAATTCCTAATGTCTCAAATAAAACAAAAGATGGGCACGTACCCTCAACAGTCTGAATTCAAGGAAATGCAAGATCTGTTGCATGCAGCTGAATAGGTGGGCAAACATACTTTACAATGTGGTTTTGATGCCTTGGAAGCTTCCTCTAGAGCAGCTGTTACTGGGTCTGTTATACGTAGGCATGCTTGGTTAAAGGAACAATCTCTGCCTGATCATGTTAAAGCAAAGTTACTGAATGCACCCTTACAGCAGGATGTTTTATTTGGGGTTAAAGCAGAGGAGGTTTTAAAGAAAATGGAGGATAAGGCAAAATTTATGCAGATGTTCAAAGATTTCTTACAGGTACAGCCCCCACACTTCAGCAGACATTGGCCAACAAATAATTGGTCCTTTCCAGCTTCTGACAGACCACAGAGGGGTAAATACAGGCGACCAAGGGGCAGAGGACAAGCACAAATCCCTTACAAACCTCGCCAATGGGGCACTACAACACAGAAGGGAGGAGAAGACAGGTCCCAAACCACTAGAAGGCAAACACAATGACTTAAACCTCAAACTGCCAAGCAAAACCCTCTTGGCAGCTCCCTTGGGAGGAAAATTAGCACTTTTTGCAGACAACTGGCGCATCGTCACAAAGGACAAATGGGTCCTAGACATTATCTCACACGGATACAGATTCCATTTCCACACCTTGCCAAGGATAAAAGGAATGCTAAACCTGCCACAAAATCAATGGGCAGAGGCGCAAAAGCAAATTACAGCTCTCATGGACATGAGAGCCATTCAACTGGTACCTACACAGGAGCAAGGCCAAGGATTTTACTCAAGGCTCTTTCTAGTCCCCAGAAAGGACAATGCTTGGAGACCCATTCTTGACCTTTCAATTTTAAACACCTTCTTGCAAGAACCCAAATTCAAGATGCTAACACTACAGCAGCTTCTTCCCATGTTGGGCAAGAAAGCTTGGCTAGTAACGTTGGACCTCAAGGAGGCATACCTACATGTCCCTATCAGACAAAATTGCAGAAGATATATTAAACAACCAAGAAGGAAAAATAGTCCAGGAAACGACTCAGCCAGTATAACCAAAGAATTTATTTTATAGTACCAACAATTGATGTTCTCCAGCACCTCGGCATAAGCCTTTTAACAGAGTATAACAAACTCTATCAGGCAAACGTTCTCCCACCTGTAGAATATTTTGTTCAAAAGTTCTTTGAGTAGTATCTCCCAGTTCCTAACGAAAAATTCTGGGAGTTTGGAAAGAAGGATCACTGGCCATTGATAAAAGTATATTAAACCACCAAGAAGGAAAAATAGTCCAGGAAATGACTCAACCAGTATATCCAAATAATTTATTTTATAGTACCAACAATTGATGTTCTCCAGCACCTCGGCATAAGCCTTTTAACAGAGTATAACAAACTCTATCAGGCAAACTTTCTCCCACCTGTAGAATATTTTGTTCAAAAGTTCTTGCAGAAGATACCTCCATTTCATTGCAGGTTCAACCCATTACCAATTCTCTGCACTGCCCTTTGGCTTATCTACTGTGCCCAGGGTCTTCACAAAATGCCTTGCACCAGTAATTGCATACTGCAGACAGAGAGGAATTCAAATATACTCATACCTGGACGACTGTCTCATCCAAGCAGAAATCAAGGACATTCTCTTACAACACCTGGCTTTTGTAAGACATCTTCTAAGTTGCCTAGGGTACACAGTAAACGAAAAGAAATCAAAACTAGTGCCCTCACAAAATATGACATTCCTGGGTGCCAGCTTGAATACAACGGCCCAGATGGCTTATCTGACACCAGACAAACAACTACAATTAACTTGATACTTCAGAACAATGGCAACAAAGACCCAACTCCCTGCAAGAAAAATTCTGCAGGCCTTGGGCTTCGTGGCATCTTGCATACTACTAATACCATTTGCAAAACTGCATATGAGGAAATTACAGTGGTACCTAAAAAGCATATGGACTCAACACAGCCACAGCTTGGAAACAATGATACATCTCATTCCCTGCCTTCAACAGGAGTTTCTATGGTGGACACAGGCTTGTCACCTCAACAAGGGTCAGCCTTTCACCCTACCCCCAGCCAGGCAAACTATGACAACAGATGCATCGGACTATGCCTGGGGGGCACACATGGCAGGACGGTGCGTTCAAGACTTATGGACAGCAGATCAAAGGAATCTGCACATCAATCAAAAAGAAATGCTAGCTGTACAAAATGCTCTGACAGCCTTCAAGGACCTCTTGCATCCAGGACAGCTTATCATAAGGACAGACAACACCACAGTAATGTGGTACATAAAAAAAACAAGGGGGTACACACTCCTACCCTCTATGCAGACAAGCAATGACCTTGTGGAACACAGCACTGGCTTACCAAGTTCAATTATAAGCTCAATTCCTGCCAGGAAAAAAGAACACATTGGCAGACGACCTAAGCAGAAACATCATGGATCCCCACGAGTGGAAACTGGATCCACAAGTATTTGCAATGATAACTCAAAAATGGGGGCTCCCAGACATAGACCTATTTGCCAGCCCTCAAAACTATCAGCTAACAAAGTTTTGCACTCCCATTCAGTTGGAAAATGCTAACAGTATATGCCTTTCCTCCACTACCCCTTCTCACAAATTGCTGCTGAAAGTCAGGATGGAGAGACCCCGAATGATACTCATTGCCCCAGACTGGCCACACCAGCACTGGTACCCAGTATTAAGGAATATGGCCCAGGGCCCACCATGGATTCTACCACAAATTACCCACCTGCTCACGCAGCAAGACAATCAGATTCCACACAGCCAGCTCAAAACCTTAAACTTGGCTGCATGGCAAATCACCTAAGCAACCAGCCAGCTCCTCTCTCACAAGCTGTTATGGGAGTTATTCTGGAGGCCAGGAGGCCCAGCACCAGGAAAGCCTACTCAGACAAATGGAAAAGGTTTTGCGCCTGGAACCAAGCTAAAGGCCAAAATACCCTTCAGCCTGACATACCTCAGATTCTGCAATATCTAACTGAGATGTTACACAAAGGGCTTTCTTTTTCATCTATTAAAATCGACGCCTCAGCCATTTCTGCTCACTACAACACGGATCCTCCCTTATTTTCACATCCACTCTTAAGGCAGTTCCTCAGAGGGCCCAAGAACATTAGACCTCCCAGGAGAGCACCAACACCTACTTGGGACCTCAACTTTGTTCTGGAAAAACTCAATCTACCTCCTTTTGAGCCAGCTTTCTCAGCTGACTTAAAGTTTATATCATAGAAGACTGCCCTGCTGCTAGCAATCACTTCAGCTAGAAGAGTTTCAGAGCTTCAGGCACTAATGGCAGTAGAGCCTTTCCTCATTTTTCATCAAGACAGAGTTTCTCTACGAACTAACCCCTCCTTTATGCCTAAGATGGTATCCAGTGTGGCTCTAAATCAAACCATCCATTTACCCACCTTCTTTCCAAATCCAAAGAACAAAGGAGAAAGACTCCTGCATACCTTGGACATTCACAGGCAGCTACGTTACTACTTGGATAAAACTAAGGTTTTCAGAAAATCTGACCAGCTTTTTGTATCCTATGCTACAGCATCACAAGGAAAGGCTATATCAAAACAAACCATTTCCAAATGGATAGGACATTGCATACGTTTTTGCTACACCCACCATGGAAAACCAGTTCCTGCTACCATAAGGCCCCACTCTACCAGGGCAGTAGCTACATCTACAGCCTTCCTCAGGGGGGTGCCAACCAAGGATATTCTGGAAGCTGCAACTTGGAGTTCAGTACACACCTTCACCAAACATTACCACTTACCACTTTACTCTAAGACTAGAGCTGGCTTCGCCACTGCAGTTTTGCAGGGCCTTCTAGCCTCCTCTAACCCTGTTTGACTCCACCTCCCATCCTTAGCTTTGGGATTCTACCCAAATGTGATGACTGCAGCAGGGTAACACGATGAACATAGTACAGTTTTGTACCTACCATAAATGTAGATGTTCGAGTGTATACCCTGCTGCACTCCATTTTACCCTCCCTCCATCTCCTCTGAACTAGCTGAACTTATCTCTACCACTCTATTCTATACTATCTCTGTGGTGTATTTGCTTGTGCCTAAGGGTTTTATATATATATATTTTTTGCCTACCTATTAGGGGCACCTGACATCTGGGGCAAGAAAAACTGAAGAAAATGGCATCGGATCCCTCTGATATACCCCTGGTGCTCTGAAGTCCGGGAAGAAGCAACAGTCACCAACGCCGGACCAAGACTTTGGAATTCGGGCTGACTGCGGGACCGCCTGATGGCAGGATAACCCAAGTGTGATGACTGCAGCAGGGTATACACTCAAACATCTACATTTATGGTAGGTACAAAACTGTACTTTCTTGACAAACAATTAAGTATTCTTGTGGTTAAATACTTAAAAACCTCTTTCCTAAACCATAGTGACCTTTTTGATGAAGGTTTGGTATATAGGGCACTCAGTGTTCTACACCAACAGGCAAACAGCATACACAGACACTACAGGAAATACAACTGCAGAAAAGGGTTGCTCATCTAGAAGATCAAAGCTCTTAAGACTGAAACAGTACATCTGGTGACATATCAGTCATAGGTGACTCCACAGACACACAGATGCATCACTTACCTGACTTAGCAAAGACATACTAACTGTTAGCTGCCTCTCAGGTTCCAGGAGCTGCAGTATCATTACAGCCCTCAAATCCCTACATCCTAAGTACACATATAACATGGTTAGTCCACACATGGGAGTGAATGACTTGAAGGGCATGATGGATCTCTGATTGTACAAGCAGTACTGGGCAGTATCCTACCATCGTCAAGAATGCTGCCACAGTACAAACAAAAGATAAATGACTTCAGTTCTTGGCTTAGCTATTGGTGTTATTCTAAAGGGATCCAATATTTACTAGCCTATAAGGAGATGATCAGCAACCCTGGCTGCTTTTCTTGGGAAGGCTTGTGCTTCTCTCCTCTTGTCTTCCGTATATTGGCCCAGGACCTTTTCTTCCCATAGTGCCTTTCTTAAGCAAGGTCAGTCCCCTCAAGTTGCCTACAAAACCAGTCAAAATCAAAGCTATACAAGGGTAGCACTACTCAATGCTAGAACTCTGAAAAAGAAGTTGCACTTCTTATAGGCATTCCTAGCTATTGAAAATATAGATATTTGAATAGTTACTGAAATATGGTTTCAGAACAGTGATAGCACCTTGCAATACAGGGTTTCAGTGCCTACTAGTTTTTCAGATGCATTGTGGAAAATGATGGTGTTTTTGGAAGAGTAAGGGGTGTGCATGTATTCTTAAGAAGCCGTTTCATCTTGAGACTCTTAAGCCAGGACAGTGACCCTAAACCTCTCCATATCCTTTTCAGAACAAGTAGAACTTTGTACCATATTGTAGCCATCTATTGCGCTCCCTCCATGTTACCTGCAGTCCATAAGGTATATCTAAACATACTGACATCCCTCCCTTTCTAGCTGAATCTCTTGGGGGACGTTAACTATCCCTGTATTAACTGGGAAACCTGCATCACTTCAAATAAATGAATGCAAAGATTGCTAGACTTCCTTATTACTAGCTCTGTAGACCAAATGGTGCAAGTCCCAACTAGGGGATCAAAAATATTGGACCTGGTTCTCCCAAGTATTGACACACTGTTCTCAACCTCCATAGTTACCACTTCTATAGTCAGATCTGACCACTGTTTGGTACACTGGCAATGAGGGTAAAAAATGACTTACCACAAAACTATTCTGTCTTTGGAGAGTACTTTAAGGCAGACCTAATCCAGCTAACTGATGACAAAATGAAATTTAAGCATTGTCCTTATCTTGATGACCCCATACCTCATGCTTGCACATTTTTTGATAATTTCTATGCCTGCTTCAAAGCATGCATTTAGGCATTTATCCCCAAAAGGCAGAAATGCATTGCCTAATTCAGGAGAAAATCCCTATAGTGGAAAAGTAGTATAAACAAACCATACAATACAAGGAAGAAATGCAGAACCCATAAAAGCAATTTAATATCCTATCATCTAAAGCTGAACTCAGAAACAAAACCTTCCAAAAGTTAGTGCAAACTTAGAATTGCTGTCTGTACTAATGACAGTCATAAAGCCTTCATTAGCTGTGTCAGAATCCTTGGAAGTAATGCCCAGGATTTGCTGAGAGTTAATACATAACACTTACTCATCCCCTGAGGACACAGCCAACACAACAGCAGACAAATTCAGCTCTAAGTGTACTTCCTGTCTCCCCATAGCTTTCTCCAGCATATTAGCACTCCACCACCACCCCACCTTTTCACCTTTAAGAAAACTCTGAATCCTGTCTCTAAGGGCAAAATCACTTGCTCCGTGGGTCGTCATAAGTTGCCAGGCTGCCTTCTTGTGTATGGTGGACTCAATACTAAGCCTATTTAGTCTAAGCCTCTCAACTGTATTTCTGCCAGAGGAATGAAGAACTGTACTAGTCATCCCACCCCACAATGAGGAATCCACTAGTGAACCAGGAAAGTATAAAACTATAAGCCTCACCAGCGTTGTCTACAAAACAAAGGAATGCATCATTATGGAATGTAAGAACAAAATAGGTAGTCTACAAGCCATGGATACAAGCAAGTTTGGGTTTGTTAAAGCCAGATCCTGCCCTCCTGAACCTGGTGGGCTTCTTTTTACATGCCACTGATGCGCTCTGTCTCATAAGTACCACAGAGGTAAGTGGAATGGTCTGAATATGGAGGTTATCCTCTCACATCCACAAGGGCCTTTCAATACAAGCTGTCCTGACCCTCCACTCAAAGCATGAACAGTGATTTTTGCATTCTCCATTAGGAAATTGCACCACCCAGCAGAGACATAACTATGGTAGGGCAAAAGGGGCATCCACCCCAGGTGCAAGGCACTGGGGGCATGATTAGCTCAAGTTCTCAAGTTATAGTTGAGAAGAGGCACCAGACTGTAGTGCTGCACAGAGCACCACAATACTTGACTATGTTTCTGCTACCTAGCTTGCCCAAGAATGTATGCACACCCCAAGAGGTAAATGGACCTTGCCACTTCTGTCCTTCCACTCAGTGCCTTACTACTCCACTGCTAGGGTGACAAGTAAAACCCCTGCCTCTTGTGCCCCAGTAGTTCACTGTATGGGAATAAACTGAAACAAAGGCTCCGTCAAGGATGATCATTGTTGTGTATAACAGAAATACAAAAATAGTGTGAGTTATGAATAGCTTGTGTTTGTGTGTCTGTATACACACACACACACACACACACACACACACATATATATATATATATATATATATATATATATATAAATATGCATATATATATATATATATATATATATATATATATATATATATATGAAGAGAGATACACACACCTGTGTATGTGTGTGTGCGCGCGTGTGTGTGTATATCTAATTTCAAAGTATACATACTGTTGCTTGTTGCAACTTGAAGTCAAATTATGTAAATTTTGTGTGTGTTTATGTATGTATGTTGTATCTTTCGGCTTTTCCCGGTTAGGAGTCGCCATAGTGGAACTCCAGTCTGCTAATGATTGGCAGTAGATTTTTACGTGCCGAGTTGCCAGCACTGACGCACAGCCTTCAACGAAGGTACGTCCATTCACGCACGTCTCCACACAGAAGACGCTTTAACTGAGAATTGAATAGGACAATGTGTTACTGTGAGGCGACAACGCTACCGCAGCACCACCACCGCAGCTGTGTATGTATGTATGTATATATAATACACACACACACACACACACACACACACACACACACACACACACACACACACACACATATACATATATGGAGTTCTACTGTTTATGAAGTTAAAGTATATTAATAATAAATTGAAACCATCAAAAGCAATCTGTCAGCTCTGAGATTAGAGGACTAACAGACCTGCCCATCCACGCCTTAAAATAGCCATGTTAGGGCTTACTTCTCAGGAGTGAGATTGGAAGGTGTGTTGCACATTTCAGTGTTTTGTGTTAAGATGTGAGGTATCTCAGTGTACCTGGTTTTTGATGAAATGAAACAGACTGCATATACATTCGGAGATTTTATATATATACATATATACATATATATAAAGAGAGAGATATAGATACACACACACACACATGTATATATATATATATATATATATATATATATATATATATATATATATATAATTATTTACAGGTGTATGTAACAAATACACCCATATGTACTTGCATGTCTGTACCTTTGGGTGTGTGTCTGCGTGTGTGTACATACACTTAGGTCTCTAACTAAAGGTAGAATGCTCAAAAGAGCAAATGTTAGAATATTGAACCTAGATAGCCAAAAACATGGAAGCTTGAACAATATAGGACATTATTGTGTGGGATCATGCAACAGTTGGGATTGGGGTTTTTCCTCTTTTCCCACTGCAGTGTGATCTCAGATTTGGTATATATAATTAGCACTAAAACAGATTTTGTGTTTGTGCGAGCTTCCAGATTTTCAGCAATCCGTGCTTGATGTTCTAATGTTTGCTGATGTTATGTGATCCTATCTCGCCTACATTCTGACTGATGGGTTCGGAGCCGATCCTCGGCTCCACTGACGCTTTATGCCAAAGAACGAAGTCTCTTATTGGCTGAGCTTACTATATCCCAGGATGCACCACTACCAGTCCCCCAGATCTCGTTTGCCGCTAACAAGCAAAGACGTGGTCTCGAGCTGGCTGAGCTAAGTCGTGTTTTCTTCACTTACTTTCCTGTCAGGAATTTTCTAAAATTTCAACAAAAAGCTGTTTTAACAGCTATCTCGTGTTTTTGTGTATGAGTGAATATTTTCTGTTAAATATTTGTGTGGTGATTGGCGTATTTTCTGACTAGAGGTCCCCTTTGAGTTGAAGGGCCTTCCCCTGTCAGTCCGTTGTTGTTCAAGTCCCGTTTTATTTAGGGGCTCTTGGATCCCTTTAGTTATTTTTGTCTATTTGTGACAGCCTTTGGTTAAAAAAAAAAAAAAAAAGAATTTTTTCTGTGATAGTGTGTTTGGTTTTTGCTAGTTCACTAAATTGGTTGCCATAATGTCACAGGCTCCTAGGCCTTCAGGTTTTAAGAAGTGCACTAAGTGCAGTTTCAAAATGTCAATAACAGATGACCATTCTCTCTGTGTGTACTGTTTGGGCGCCAAACATTTGCAGGAGTCCTGTAGCGCAGTGCCACGCTGTTTTCTCGAGGGTCCTCCAAGAGAGGAAAAATAAACTTATTTTAAAAGGCCTTATTAAACCCTCATTTGAAGAGGCTTTAGCTTCCTCTCCTTCTCCTGCAAAGAAGAAAAGGGCGTTGGCTCCGACCAGCCCGTCGGAACCGACCGCCAAAAGACATAGGCAGGCTTCTCCTTGGCTCGGACTTCGGAGCCGAGGGCGAATGGTCTGCCTCGATGCCTCCAGCCTCGACTCCTCTGGGTTCGGAGCCAACGGCTGGGGCCTCGAGAGGCAGGTCACCTTCATCGGCTCCACTGATCTTGGAGCCGATGAAGGTTGTCCGCTCAGACACTTCCTCCTCGGCGCCGAAGCCCTTCTTGGCACCAATGGAAATTGGTTTGACACTCCTTCGGGCGGATAATTATCGAGTCGATTCCGAGCCGGTCCCCTAGTCCCTTGGAGCCGTTGGAGAGGCCTACTCGGACCCGTTCGGTCTCTTCCAGGTCATCAAGGATGTCAGATTCGGACATAGACAGGGTACTCCAAAGACTTTTCCAGTCCCCAGTCTTTCAGAAATTTGTTTCGCTCTGACCCAATTGGCTTCGGGCCGATAGCCCATTCCATTGCCATTCCTCCTCCGACCGCCCGGCTCCGCCGGAGCAGGTGCTGATGGAGCCAGTGGAGATCCTAGGGTCGGCTCCGACCCTTACTCCAACCCCGGCTCGGGTCCGAGTTTAGCACACGGACTTCTTCGGCCGGGCCCGGGTGACGTTGGACCAATGCAGTCGGTTCCAAGCCTCCCTCTCAGTGCTTCGGCCGCGGGACTTCCGTCTGCTATCATGGCTCGAGACTGGACCCTCCCAGGATTCTGGGGTCCGGCCTTCAGAGCTATGAGGAGTGCCTTGGCCAAATCTTCTTGGCCATCTCACGGCTTTACCGCACCTTCCTGGGCATGGAGACTGGGTCTTTGGCAGTTCCCTGTCTCTAGGCAGCGGAGCCTGGGGCCTGAGGTTACCCCCACTGGGGGTTCCCCTCCTGAAGGTCTTCGGAGTTGTCTTCGGAGGAGCCCCAAGGAAGAGATCGTGCAAGAGGAAGCACTTAGACTCCCGATGAGTCTCTTAAATCGGACACTGATCTTGATGATGCGGAGGGGTCCCCAAAGTCGCCCTCGGATGATGTCTCATTTGCAGACATTCTAGAGATCCTCAAGCAAGGCGGCTGGAATTCCAAACCCCTCCGCTGATGAGTCGGTGTTCCTCAAGGCCTTGGCTCAGCCTCCGCCTCCTGGGTGTCTCCGCCCTTGACGAGCTCCTAGATTTGGTTTGTCAGAGGGTAGGAACAACTAGATACTGTGGAACCAGTGCCTTCGCCCTAACAAATTTTTGTCTGCCCCACCCGAGAAGGAGTTCTTAACGAAGGCGTGGCTGTAGATGCCATGGTGGTGGCATCTGCTACTCAGCAGGACGTGGCAGAGGCTTCAACGTCCGTCCATCCTCCTAATAAGGAGTCTAGGAGCATGGACCGTACGGGAAGCGGCACCCTGACTTCAGCGGCCTTTACTCTGAGGTCCCTAAATTATTTGGCACATTTCACCAGACTACAGAGGGATCTGGTCAAGGAGCTCTCAGACTCCCTCTCAGGTAACCTACCTGAGCAGCTAGCCCAGTCGGTTAGCTCTCAGTTGGCTATCCTTACCTCGATTTCTAACTCGTCCATGTGGCTCATTTCATATGGGGCCGGGGGCGGGCAGAGCGGCAGGCACACAGGCGTGGCTCTGAGACAAGCCTGGCTCGCTTTGTGTCATTTCATGGAGGCCTTCAAGTCTTCCTTTGCCGACGCTCCCTTTGATGGGTCCTCTTTGTTTGGACCCAAGGTAAAGACACTCTTACCGCTGTGAGCAGGAGGGAAAGACTTTATCTGCCGTGGGAGCACGATTTTCCACTCCCTTTCGGCCTTATCCCAAGGCTAAAAGAGGAGGGAAGATGTGGTTCCGCAATTCACAGAAATTCTTTCCTCAACAGCAGGAAGATTCCCCTTCCAGAGGCAGAGGACGGGGAAATTTTTCTGGGAGACGCCGTCCCAGAGGCGGCAGAGGCCCCCGCAACACTGGAGACCGCGAGTCCTTTCGTGGCTCTTCAGCCTCCCACACTCCATGAGGGATTGCCCGGCTGTGCTGTTCCAGAGCCAGTCGGGTGCCGTTTTGCCAAGCACCTAAAAGCCTGGGAGTCTATTACTCAGGACAGATGGGTGCTTCGGATTATTGCCGGAGGTTACACCATTCCCTTCACACGCCCACCCCCACCGTCCAAGAAAATCCCGGACCCACCACCCAGTCAAAGGGAAATTGCAGCCACAGAAGCTTCAAAGCTGCTAGAAAAAGGAGTCATCCAACCGGTCCCCACAGACCAGATCGGATCCGGAAATTACTCAAGGTTCATTTTAGTGCCAAAAAAGACAGGGGACCTGAGACCCATTTTGGATCTCAGCAAACTAAACCAGTCCGTCATGAAGTCCAAATTCCGAATGGTCACTTTACAATCCATTCTCCCATTGTTGAAGAAAGATGTTTGGATGTGCTCCATAGATCTCAAGGACGCCTATTATCACATACCGATACATCAGGCGTTCAGGAGGTATCTGCGCTTCAGCCTGGGAGACAGTCATTTCCAATTTTGTGCACTGCCCTTTGGTCTCACCACAGCCCCCAGGGTGTTCACCAAGTGTTTGGCAGTAGTGACTGCTCACCTGAGGAGTCTCGGATTCCAAGTGTTTCCCTATCTGGACGACTGGCTCCTGACTGCCACCACCAGGCATCTACTACTAGAGAACCTACAAGCCACCATCTCCTGGGTGCTTCCTGGGAATTACATTCAACTGGTCATATTCTGTCTTGCTGCCTTCTCAGGGCATAAGATACATAGGAGCAGAGATAGACTCAAAAATGCGGATCTTCCTTCCTACCGAAAGGATACAAACATTACAAGATCAAGTCCGAGCCCTGCTTCTAAGATCCAAAGCCCCAGCCAGGGTGGTCCTGCAACTTTTAGGTTCAATGTCTGCCACGGTTCTCCTAGTTCCTCTGGCAAGGTTGCACATGAGGATTCTCCAGTGGCTATTATCGACACAATGGTCTTTTCAAGATCTCCCCCTCAATCATCACATACTGATTACAGAAACGCAAACGGGACCTCCGCTGGTGGCTTCTGCCATCCAATCTGAATCAGGGAAGACCCTTTGTTATACCCCTCCGTGGCCACCTTGACTACGGATGCCTCCCAGACGGGTGGGGGGCATTGTCTGGGCAGGTCAGTTCAGGGTTCTTGGCTTCCAAACGAAACATTTCTCCATATCAATGTGTTGGAAATGAGGGCTGTACTTCTGTCCTTACAAGCCCTCCACAAGTTTCTCCCTCAAGGCATTATCGCCATCCACACAGACAACATGTCGGTGGTCTGGTATCTAAACAAACAAGGAGGGACCAGATCTTACCCCTTTGCAGAGAGGCCATGAGGGTGTGGGAATGGGCAGTGGCTACCAAGCTTCCTGGTAGCAACCCACATTCCAGGCAAATCCAATGTATTGGCAGACAGACTGAGCAGGACTATTCTCTCTCCTCATGAGTGGTCTCTGAACGAAACAGTAGCAGCTTAGATTTTCAAAGATGGGGATTCCGTGCTGCGACCTGTTTGCAACACCACGAAACACGGTGCAAAAGGTTCTTTTCCTTGACCCAGCGTCAGGGGAGACAGCTACGGATGCTCTAGTCCAACCTTGGCCAACAGGACTGCTTTATGCTTTCCTCCGATTCCACTCCTCCCCAAAGTCATCCAGAAAGCTTCCCAATTGGGGTCCACAATGATTCTAATTGTCTCCATTGGCCTCGTCAGGTATGGTTCCCCTACCTACAGAAATATACCCTGGACGGTCCTTGGTTCTTGGATCTAATTCCGGACCTTCTGGTTCATCAGTCGGGACAACAGCACCAGTCCCTTCACACTTAGAAATTAACAGCTTGGCTCCTCCCCTTCCGACTATAGTCAGAAATCACACCTTGGACCCGGAAGTTATTCACATTTTATCTTCAGCCCACAAACCCACCACTAAGAAATTGTATCACAATAAGTGGAAGAGGTTTGCTATCTGGGCTCAACTCAGAGGCTTAGACCCTATTACTGCCCCGATACCAGAGGTCTTGAAATTTTTAACATCCTTGTTTAATCAAGGATCTTCAGTCTCTACTATTACAGTCCAACTAGCAGCTATCTCCAAATTTCACGATTCCATAGACCCACCGTTGATGAGCAGCAGATTATGTAAAACTTTCATGAAAGGTGCTGTGCTTTTAAGACCCCCAGTTTTTCATCCTGCGCCTCCATGGGATCTTGATTTGGTACTTCGTGCCTTAACATCTTCCCCTTTGAACCGGCTGCTATATGTGAGTTGAAATATCTGTCTTGGAAAACTGCCTTCTTAATTGCAATTACCTCTGCAAGAAGAGTTTCAGAACTTCAAGCCCTATCTATCAAACCACCGTACTTGATTTTTCACAAGGATAGAGTATCACTTAGGCCTAATCCATCTTTTGTCCCAAAAGTTTGCTCTAATCTCTGTCTCCAACAATCTTTAGAGCTACCAGTTTTCTTTCCAAAATTTTCAAACAAAGTGGAATACACCTTCCATACATTGGATGTTCACAGGCAATTGCGCTTCTGTCTAGATAGGACTCAACAAATTGAAAACAGATCAATTGTTTGTGTCCTTTTCAGATAATAAACTGGGTAAAACCATCACTAAAGCTACTATTACCAAATGGATCAGAGATTGCATAACTCAAGCTTATTCCTCTTCAAATAAACAACTTACAACATCTGTCAAAGCTCACTCTACTAGAGCTATGGCTACCTCTATTGCATTCCATTCCAAGCTCGCTATTTCTGAGATTTGTGCTGCCGCTACTTGGTCCAACCCGCACACTTTCATTTCCCACTATAAATTGGATGTGGCATCTAAAGGACGAGCATCATTTGGTTCCACGGTACTCAGGAGTGTTTTCCAGTGAGCCACCCAGGATTTAGGTGCTAGGGACGCTGTCCCATCAGTCAGAATGTAGGCGAGATAGGATCACATAACATCTTTTAGTTATGTACTCACCATAACTTCAGATGTTTGGGATCCATCTCGCCTACATTCCTAATACCCACCCTCCTTCCCCCTGCCTTGGAGATCAGAAGAGATTGAACGGTTTGAGTTCTACTGTTTTTATCTTGTATCATCTGTCAATGTTATATAAGCAGTGCATGCGTGTGCATGTATGCGGACAAACTAGATCTGGGGACTGGTAGTGGTGCATCCTGGGATATAGTAAGCTCAGCCAATAAGAGACTTCGTTCTTTGGCATAAGCGTGCCGAGTCGGAGCCGAGGATTGGCTCCGAACCCATCAGTCAGAATGTAGGCGAGATGGATCCCAAACATCTGAAGTTATGGTGAGTACATAACTAAAAGTTTTGAACATTCTATGTTTAGTCACAGACTTGTGTATTTTTATACACACACACACATATGTATATAAATTTATAACTATGTACATAACCTCAACATATCGAAAAGATAACTTTGCGTGTCAAAATACGAGAAGCCACCCATTGCGGGTACTGACCGCATCAGCAAACCAAAAACAAACATCAAAATAATTCATTTTGTAGAGGGACGAGTTGTACTTTCTCCCAAACTTACATAAACCAGCTCCACGATTGCATAAACACAAAGATCAAAGAAGTAACCTACAGAAACAAAAGCACTTGTGGTGCACATTAAAATACCACAATAGGGTTTTCCCCTTACCAGTATACACAAAAACAAATATCAAACTGCAATTACACAAAAACCCATGGGTTTTGAAACGTTGAATTTCTTATGGTCAAAACCATAAGATCAAAGTTTTGAAACTTCAAACATTTTAAATGGGGATCACTAAACAGAGTGCTTTTGTTGACCAGGAAAGTCCACTGGGCTAAAATGAGTCCATTTTCAGTTGTGGCCCAGGGAGAAAAGCTCCATAACACAATGCAAAATAATAGAAATGTGTTAAACAAGAGTTTCTAAAATGTGGCTAAGTTACAGAAGTGCAGATTCATGTCAAGGTATCAATGTATAAAGAGTTTAACAGAGAAAACAGATAAGCCATACACATATACAATAGTATAATACATTTTAGACAGATGGACTATGCAGAGTAGCTTTTATAGTATGCATAAACAAGTTTGGGTAACTGCACTATTTTTATATACTATGTGAGGCAAATTAGGGTATAACAGATTTCTAAGGGTGACACTTAAGAAGGGAGAAAAAGATGAGTATAGGGTTAGAAGGGGTCAAGCAGGAAATCAGGTTATCAAGGAATTGGAGATGGTACATGTGCAGAAACATTGAGAAGAGAGGTATGGATGTAAAGACTTTTTGAATAAGGGGGCACTGTTAATGGTCTGCAGATGAGGTGGAAGAGCGTTCCAGTATTTGGCTACAGTGAAAGAGTAGAGATACTGACCTGCAGGGAGTTTTGGTCTATTTACTTGGATAAGAGATTGATTTTCAGAACTGTGATGCCGGTTTGGTTGATAGAGTTAGAAGGGAGGTGAGGGCTGGGCATTATAGAGGTCTGTATATAAGTTTATGTGCTGTAGATGTATATATGTGAGGTGTTGTGGGAGTTCAAGCCAGTTCAGGGATTGTAAGGAGTGGCAGTGATGGGAAGAATATTTTGCACAGGTCACACTTTGCAATTTTGTTGTAACAGGTGTCCATCTTAGTTGTTAAGCAGGATTGGATGTTTGTAAGAATGGGGTCACTGTAGAGGCGAGAGGGTAGGAGAAAGGTTTGGGCAAGTGTTTTTCTAGTTGAGTAGTTTAAGAAGTGTTTAGGTCTATAAAGGGTACCAAGTTTCTAGTGCATTTTTTTTATATTATTGTAGATAAAATACTTACCATTTTCCTCGCTGTGCTGGATGTCGGAGTTGGTATATTTAATTAGCAGGGGGTGTGGATTGTGCAAGGGAACTTGACCCCCCTGCAAAAACATAAAAAAAAAGATTGTTTTTTTAATTTTTGTTTTTTATTTACATTTTGAAATTTCAAAACTTCAATCTTATGGTCTTGATCATAAGAAATTCAAACTTTTAAAACTTTGAAATTTAGAAGCAGACCCCCCCCCCCTACACACACACTCACACACACACACCAAACCACATTGTGTAAGCCAAACACAGTAGTTGACTGAAGCTATTTCAGTATATTGATCTTTCAACATTCCTCAAGTTCCACAGTTACTTGCTGAAAACTATATCATTTTCATTACACACATACTTTTTGTAATGCCCACTTAAGCACTGTATATGAAATTACAGGATCGTCATCTGTGCTACAAATACATGGAGACATTCTGTCAGTGAAGGCAGCTAGCTGTACAAAGCTGAATCAACAGAAGTTGCACTGATACACACACAGCAAGCTACATTAACATCTCCATAGCTGGATTGCTTCTCCTGTTTTCGCCCTTCGAAAAATAATAATTTTGTGATTCTGTCCTATCGAGTTAAGCCTATTTGCAGTTGAGCACATGCAATATTGAACATTAACTGTTTCCTAATAAACACTGTAGCATATTTATGAATGTAAGTTTAATACCTCATATGAGATGGATTGTTATGTTAACAGAGCTGATACTTATAAAACAGGCTAACAAGGTACTAAGTACTTAAACTCCTCAAGCAAACCTGCAGGTCCTGCTTGATGTGGGGGCAAAGTTCAGTATATGGTAGGGTATTTTTTATCTTATTTATTTTTCATATTAGTGAACTGGACGTGGACCAAACTGACTCCTTTTCAGCCATGACCTGGTTGCAAATCTAGTGAAGTTAGTAAATCATTCAGCCAGCAAACATTACATACAATGTTTACATAGCAAGCTGTGGGAGTGCAGCGGTTAGCATTGTCACCTCCAGCAAGAGGTTCTCCCGTTCGATTCTCAGCTGGAGCGTCTTCTGTGCGGAATCTGCATGTCCTCCCCGTGGTCGAGTAATGTAAAAGATATGCAGGTAGGTGCAAGCTTGAATGGGCGTGCCTTCATTGAAGGTTGGGTGTCGGGCTGGCAACTCGGCACCGTAAAAATCCACTGCCAATCATGAGCAGACCGGAGTTCCGCTGAGGTGACCCCTAACCAGGAAAAGCCGAAAGTCTTTTAGTATATTCAGAGCAAAAGTACCAATTGCATACTAAGAGAAATGCAATCACCCTGTTGTCTTAGTAGGGGAGCATGGTTAGGTATCCAAAGTTTGTTTTGATTGAATGCCATTTTACTGAGACTCCCATTTAATTGCATTATGTGGGTGTTGTCATTTTGTTGCTTTTTCCAATGTTTACTGCTTTGCTTTATTTTTGGTTAAATTTTTAAATGTTTGTTGAGGTGCAATATTCATAGTTTGGAATGTGTGTTAGAAATCTTTTAGTTCCAGTGAAATATTGAAAATATTGGGCATGGGATAGATATTTTATTTATAAAGCTGTTTGGCCTTCCCTAATGTTGTGCCTGTTATAGAATTATTAAATAAGAAGATGTAGGAGGCCTTCCCAGTTGCAAAAAAAAAAAAAAAAAAAATCTAATCAATTTTCATTCATTCCTCAGCAGTTGGGTTCAGATCCAACCCTCAGATGCCATTATTTTCAGCATGTGGCCACTAGCAAACTCTCGAGCTCCTCCCTTACGTATAATGCTATATCCTCTAACATACCTGAGATTTTATTTGCCACTTTTAGCTCTCGAGCTTAGTGTTTAAACGTCAGAGAGAAGTTATATTATTATCTTATTACTTCATTATGTAATTACTCTTTTTTTGTAGCTTTTATATACTCCCTCCCTTCCTACACTTTAGTGTAATTCATCTTACCATTGTTGGCAAACTTTCCTAGCTATCCCCTTTTACATGCTAGTGTATTCTTCACTACCATTGTTGATATCTCCTTCCTTATTTTTTCCTATCTGTATAACAAAAAGTTTTATTTTTCTCTTTCAGAACCTTTGTCAAAAAGTCCAAAAAGCCATCTGGTTTTAAAAAGTACAAGTGTGGTCATAAGCTGCCACTTTCTGATGTTTAGACCTTTGAGTTTATTGTCTAGGCCATGAGCACCTTCAAAAAGATCATGACATATGTAAAGCTTTTATTCCTCAGGCCATTGTGAACCATAAGAACAAGCTAATTTTAAAAGGCTTGATTCCTTCAACTTTTTCAGGCTTTATCTGAAGTTCAACCCCCCAAACCTATGACTAAGGAACAGTCTAGAAAACCTTCAGAACCACCAGGCTTCTTCACCCCTTCCTTGGATCTGATGGTGGAGCCTCCAAGAAAGAAACACAAAATATCAGATTTGAATACTGCTCCTTCACCGAAGCCAGCATCAGACACACAATCAGATTCCTCAGATCCTGTATTACTGGATCAGAAGCCTTTACCTTGGACCAGATATTCTCCCTCCACTGATCCATCTCAGGTCCCTTACCCATATTTAAAGTATCGCTGGCATTCCAGGTCTCCCTCTATGACCTCATCATCTCATATCTCCGGAAGTCTGACCAAAGCTGATGTGGATAAAATGATGAGGAAGTTTCTGTCTGCATAGATTCAGATGAGAGTTTTTCCAGCTTCTACCCCTTCAGGTCAGGAAGCCATCGACAACGCAACATCACTGATCTCGGCTCCTTCTCTGATCTGACTTGTAGTTTTGGAGCCCTTGGATCCAAGTTTTCTGTCACCATCTGGGACAGATCAGAAGATCATAATATCTTTGGCTCCAAGGCCTTCTTTGAGTGCACCATCTCTGAGTGCATCAGAGCCAAAGTGTCCCTGTTGGATCCAAGGTGCTGGAGTCGACTCTGAAGTTGTTGGAGCTATCTCTGCCCCTCTGAACTTTGGCATTGGATAGCTCAGCTCTGGCCTTTGCTCAGATGGACTGTCTTTGGGGTGGGGAGAGCTGATGGGGTGGAAGCATGGCTTCTCAGCTCCGTCAACTTCCTTCTCCACAGATCTTTCCACTTTCAAAGTAGTTCAGAGAGTGTTTTCTGCTTCTGCAAATAGGACAATGCATACTAAAGACCATGCTGAAATAAACCAATTAGAATTTAGGAATGCTGCCAATAAAAAGTTGTGTTTTTCAAGATGTCAGTATGTTGAAATAATTATTAATGAAAGGCTAATTTGTAAAGATATCAAATGTAATTATTACTTTGAAAATAAGTGCTTAATAAAGGTGTTGCTATTGGCTGAGTAGGGGAAAAAACAAATTCAACTACTAGAAAACCAGCCTGTTTACCAAGTGTAGTCCAGGCATCCTTTTATCAGGAAAAAAGCCAGAGTATATGAACTCATGTGACAATTAATACAGTTTAATTTTTTTAAAGATACTTTATCCACATGCTTATTAAAATTAAGAGTGGGTTGTAACCAAAGTTCAAGGTAATTGAACTAACAGTTACAGAAGATTTCCTAAGTGTTCATTACCGTTAGTGAGTACCATTATTTTTTCATAGGTGTTGCAAGCTGGCAAGTATGACTGCTTTAGTTTTTCTGAAGTTTACTGTAGGAACTTGTTGTATAAATCATTCAGGATTTATTAGAAGGATAGTAGTAATCATGGTTTAATGCTATATTTAGAATGATTTAAGTGAAACAGCAAATCCGCCTAAAATGTTAATGTTGTAATTATTTAAAGCAATACTGTCAATTTAAAATCAAAGTTAGGCCAATAATTCAATTTTGTGTACAGTACAGATTAGATGCTTAAAGGCTGTTTTAATTTGTACTCTATCTTCAATTCAGAAAGATAACTTAAGCTTTTTACCTGTCAGGTCAAAGCCATAAAGTTCACAAAAAGTCTGCTTTGTCACATATTGTTAAAATCATCAAAAAGTGCTCTAGTTAATTTATCTGCTTCCATGCCTTTATACATTGAATTACCAATAGAAAGCTATGCAGTGCCCTTTTCTGACTCTATGTTGGTTTTGTACACAAACTGAATTTCATCAAAACATTTTTCAGAGCTGATTGCATGTTGTGATTAAGTAGTTTTGATAGAGAACAAAGACTTCAAATACCCCCAAAATGGAATAGGCAATACAGTGGAAGGGCAGAAAAATAGAGGGGAAATCATTTTAAACAAATATAAAACATACGGACAAGACTAAGGAAACTACAGTTGCCTGGAATTTCAAGGAACTTAATGCAGAGTTAGTCCCCATCAGACTTTTTTTTTAATTAGAAATTCTGCAAAGTCCTCATTGTCCTCAAAGATAATGGGATTATGTCCAGGAGTGGGAAGGTCATGAGTGACACCCACTGAGATTAAGGACAGTCATCTGTGACAAGTGATGGTCTGATGCATAGGAGCAAAATAATTAAAAATAAGGAATTTTGTAAATTAGTTTCTTGATCTCACTTATTGTAGCTAGTCGGAAAGGGAAGAAAGAATGGTTATCCCTTTACATATGACTGTGTGTTCACTATTCTGAACTGTACTAGTATCAGAGTATGGCACTGGATTTTAGGTCTGGTTTTGCTTTTGGTTTGTTTTACAGAAAAAAACCCTGCAGCATCAGGGGTACACACTCACGGCAATGAGTTCAAAGTTGCTTATATTGTGAGGGTTCAGGAAAACTGGTTTATTGCATGTGGCTGTGGGAGCTGTATCCCAGTGTGGAAAAGGTTACACTGTTGCTTCCATTGCACTTCTTTACCTGGTTTATGTTTAAAGTGCACCCTGTGAGACTTCAAGCTGAATTTATTAGAAGTAGTTGTACCTGGTAATCAGTAACCAAAATATTGTGAGAAGGCACATGCTGAAAATTTTGATAAAGATTAGGGAACACCATTGAAATTAAAGTTGTTATAATGTTTTCTTTCACTTCTGTTAGCAGACTGTTTCCTGCAATACAGTAGTATCATAATTTACAGTAGTTTCTTGACGCAAAATGCTTATTTCTGTTAATCAGTGAATACCAGATTTAATATCCTTCCCATTTACTGGCTTTATTTTTATAGTTTGTAACTGTGTTTATCAAAGGATCATTAAGAAAAATTTTGTTCTTCAGGTATTAGATGGGAAGTATTTTTCTTGAAAAACATCATGCTAAGTAAATTTTCTGGTGGTGCTTTTATTGAAACTAGGCAGGGCTCCTTTCTAGGCAAGATAGTTCATTGAGGAGATAAATATGTACAGTAGAAACATATAGATGCAAAGAAATGGCATGCCTAAGAAATCTGTGTTTATTTGCCGGATATGTTATAAAAATAATGTGATCACTGAGTACTTGACTACTGACAGGTAGAGCTAATAAGCATTTTAAGCCAGTTTAAGCACTAGTCAGTCATAAAATTATTGTCTGATAAACATAGAGTTTCCTTGGAGAAGTAATCATTTTTGCTCATTAGAAGTTACTAAACAAGCCACCTAACCTAATTTTAGTTTAATTAGATCAAAAGTCACCAAGAATTTTTTCCTTATTTAAAAGATGACATCAACATTCATGTACAGTTTTTGTTAATACTTTCTAATTCAAGTTTTAATAAATGCTGCTACAGCACTTGCTACTTAAAGTAATATGTCTCAACCACATTTCACAAATATCAAAAGCAAACCACAAGTAACTGCCCAATGTTCATAGGTTGTTTCTAAGCTAACGACCACTAGAGACCTTACAAGCCTAGCCATGCACCCCAAACCACTTGGGCCCCAATTATTATATGGGGGGCATGTTAGCAGGCAGGTAGCTAAGAATTTGTAGGGGGTGTTAGTTAGGATAATAATTTTCTTATTGATGGCCTCTGTCCGTAAGGGATATGGGATCCAGAACAGAGGTAAATTTGCAATTTCCCATCCAATTGACAAGGTTTTATGTAAATAGGGTCAGGGATGAACCCTGTTTATGTTATACTTGGATGGAGAGCCTGTTCCATTGTGCTGGGATCCTTTGGGACATGCATCTGTCTCTCCAGCATGTTCTGCTTATGTCACAAGCGAAGTTCAGATCCCTGGATCTAGTGTTTCTGGTGCTTTTTGTTTTGCACTTATGCAACAGCTCTATCAGGGTTGGGTTTGAGGAAACCCTGTAAGCCAGGCAAAGATCCCCTCTCAGCAGTCTGTATACAGAGACAGACCCTTTAGGCAGTCGGTGTAGGACAGAATATTCATGTCCTGAATTCTCTTGGTAAGAAACCTTTGAGGGCATTCCAGTTGTTGCATTTGTCTGGTTAGAGTGATAGGTCTGATAAGGGCCATTTAGAGTGGTGCTATAACTTCCTTGGGCCTGGATGCCACATACCCTTATTTTTAAGTTGGGTGATATAGAATGATTTTCTTATTCTTGTAGTTACATATTGGCTGAAGGCCAGATCACTGTTTGCACATGTTCCCAAATTCTATGCTACTGGGACGACTCTTGGGCTGTTTTATTGATGGAGTAATTAACTTCCCTTAACAGTTTCCAAAAGTACATTATAGTGCAGCATTGAGTTTTAGGCCATGGCTTTGGCACCAGTCATTTGTCTGTGTTAAACCCACTTACATGATGTATGTGCCTTGGGGAAATCTATAATAGCTTCCAGTTTGAAGTCCTGTATGACCTTGGTGAGCCAGAGACCTTAAACATTAGCCTTGACTTCTGAGAAGTAGATGCCAAACAGGAGCCAGCTAAAATGGAGTTGTGAGATATTCCACTGGCATCCAGTCTCTTGGTTTAGAGGTTCTCACCGATCCTCAATCCAGCAAGAGTCGAACACTTCCAATAAATTCACCACACTTTATTCACAGTTGTGTAGCACTTTCTTCTCCACTACAGAGACTTCCTCAGAACAGTGTCCCACCCAAATCCAGCCATTAAAATACCCACCCCCAATTATTCCATTAACATTTTCATTTTTATTAAAAGCAATACACCAAGATGTAAGTTTCCACATTCATTAACCCTTGTAGTGCATTCAATAATGTGCACATTGTGTTTTACATACATTGAATTCAATCCACAGTATAAAAATAAATACGACCAAACTAGAAATTCTTTCAAACCATAAAACTGTTTGTCCTTTCATAAAAACCCATACCCAACCTAAAAGTTGATCTCATCGATCCTGACTTCTTGGGTCCTGTCTGTGAGCCAGCCAGCAATCCAGCAAGTTATATAAGGTTTTATACCTAGCTCAGGGAGCTTGTCAACAATGCATGAGTTGGATATTGTATTAAATGTCGTAGCCAGGTCACAATACACAGTATGTACTGTTTTACCCTCATCCATTGCATTGGTAGCCATGTCAAGAAAGTCTACTAGGTTAATTAGGCATGACCTTCCCTTAACAGAGCCAAATTGGGATGGTTCCAGTGTCCATAGGATGTCAATGTCTTTGTTTGTCATTTCCATAATGATTTGTTTCATGCCTTGACATATTAGGCTTGTTAAACTGATGGCTCTGTAGTTCCCCAGGTTGTTGATGATCCACACTTGTGGAGGGGAATGGCTGTTGCGGTCCTCCATTCACTAGTAACATAGCCTGTTTAGAAACAATTTTCATGTCATGGTAGGCTAAGCGTGCGTGATGAGTTGTCATGTGTTGGGTGGTGGCAATTCAGAGACAGAGATGATTGAGGTAAAAACATATAATGGGCCACATAGGACTGGAGCTAAACTCAGTTTATATTAAATGCATCTAGTACCTCTGCATTTCGCCTTCAAGAATTCTTGAAGGTGAAATGCTGAGGTACCAGATGCGAGATCCCAGATGCGTTTACTATAAAGTGAGTTTAGCTCCAGTCCTGTGTGGCTCATTATTTGGTTTTGTTCGTTGAGTGAACTTTCATTGTTTGATGTGATTAAGGTAAGTCAAGAAATCCTATAGCCAGCAAAATATGTAAATGTGATGGAAATGATGTGGCCATCCAGCGTTTTTTCCAAATAAATATCTGGTGCCAAAATCATGGACTGAAATTAAATGACAAAAAATGCATTATTGAATCTTTTGGGAAGTCATCTACGCCAGCAGACTACCACTAGCACAGTACACCTTAAAAATTGACTCACTTGTTCAGAATTTAGGAACTTATATCAATAATGACTTAAATTTTGACCAACATATGTCCATTGTGGTAAGAAAGTCCTTCTATATTTTACAGCTTATAAACAAAGAGACTGTGTCTAGATAGGGATGTCATTGCTCCTCCTTTATTACGGCCTCATTAGGTCAGTCATGGAGTATAATGCTTCTCTGGAATGTATCTGTCCAGACACATTCAACGACTGGATCACCCACAGAGATACCTTACTTAAAGGATAGAAGGCCTAAACAACATTTCCTACATGGACTGACTCAGAGCCCTGTTGCTATACTCTGTATCCTTCAGACTGCTAAGAGGTGACCTGTATCTGGAATAAAAGGCATTCTTCAACCCAGTACTGATGGATTTACTGCACATCACTGATTCAAATGCCTTCAGAAATACTCATTCTAGGGATCTAAACCTCTTCTGCAACATCAAGAGAATGGTTTTGTGGGACAAGTATATCTAGCAAATGATACTGCCATTCTAGAACAGACTCCCCATCCACATAAAATAAAGCTCATTCCTGCCCATATTCAAGCACAACTTGGATCTTTTGTCTGATCCCAGTTATTTTAATTAGTGGTTTTATATAATTATCAGCCATGGGATGGGTAAGGCCAATCTCTAACCAAATGGGATAGGTTAATTTAAGCACAAAATGGGAAACTGGCTCAGCTTAAAATGTTCCTCAAGGTCACCTAACCTAGTACTTAAATATGAACCTGTGTAATGAACACCAGTATTAAAATATATGTAATTGCCAATGTAAATTGAGATAAACAGTGTGGTGGAGCAATTCACAAACCTGTATATTTTGCACAGAGAGACACTAACACCAATGTTTTTGACAACAGCAAAATCCTGGAGTTATGGGAGACAGATGGCAAAACATATATGGAGTAGCCACATTAATAAATAAGTATATAGAAGAGGCTGGGCTTGCTGTCAGTAGTCTGTTTGTCATTGCCCTCAGTGGTATTTAGCCATCTGCCTGTGGCATACATACCACACACTTGTTGACACTTGTCAAGGACCACTGTTATGTGGATAAAGGCACTATGCGGGAGGTGGTCAAGATGTGTTGCTTTTATATGCAGGCCCAGGGAATGCGTGTAACAGTTATCCATGTGGATATTAAGGTATATCTGGTTTTAAGAATCTTAGCTACAGGGACTTTTCAATGTCAAATGTGGAAAATGGTGGGTGTATCCAAAGCATCTTCCTCAAGGATACTCCAGTTCCTTGACACAATGCTGCATCATGGGTTGGGGGTCATATGTGGTTTTTACATAAAATAGAAGAGAAAATCAACATTGTGAGGACTTTTTGTGACATAACCTATTTCTACGCAGTATTGGAGAGCATAGACTGCACCCACATTGTAGTTAATTTCTCACCAGTGAAGCAAGGACAACAGTGTATCAACCATAAAGAATGTGCATTCCAACAACTGTCAGGTGGTCTGTAATGCACAGAGTTTAATGTACAATCTGGCTGCAAGCCATCAAGGTCATGCCTAAGACTCCTACGTATGCACATGTGTGATTTATACCAGCAGTTTGTGTGAGATGATTTTCCAAAGGGGCATCTTATTAGTATTGTCTGATTTGTCTTGGAGTCATAGTTAATGACACCTGTTAGAATCCAAGAGTCCTTGACAGAGTGGCTATAATAATGCCCTGTCATAGACGCATCTCATCGCTGAACATATGTTCAGCCTGCTTCAGGTTCACTTCCTTTGTCTGGATGTATCTAGTAGTGCACTGCATTATGCTCTGGAATATAAGAAAAATATTTGCAGTATATGTAGTGTTACACAACATCCTGATGTGTATTTATTTTGCAGCCAAATTCACTTTAAATATATTGTGGCAAATATGAGTGCCAAGAGCTTCATAATACTAGGCTTTCTGGTTTCATATGTAATTGTTATCACATTTTAACAGACACAGCAGGCCAGAGAAATTTGGGAGGACAAAGTACCAGACTCAGCAGTGTAATAATGTCTGATGAGGTGACGGTAGATAAGAGGCACCATCTGGCTCATATTTATCAACCAGAATAAAGCAGAACATATGAATTAAAAATGTTGCATAGAAAACTATACCTAGACTGTGATGTGCCATGCCAAAACTGGCTGCAGTGTGCATCAGGCATAGCTACCCAAGTAACAGAGTACTGAGGGCAGTGCACAGTTATTGTATGCACAAGTCAGGAGGACCAAAGGGATAAGTTTCAACCGTAGGCAGGGTGTATGGGGGTGGGAATTGGAGCTAATAATTTGGATGACAATTAGTGCTGTTGTGTGTATATGCTTGTCAGTAATTGGTGGAAATTGTGGAGAGCTGGACAGACTGGTTAGTGAAAGGGGTGGTGTTGCGCAAGTATGTTATCATGGGTACCACAAATGTGTATGTATGTATGTTGGAGCACAGCTTCAGCAGGTGATGTAGTGCTGGTCTGGACATGGAAAGGGCACATGCAGGAGATGTATGAAATGACCATGCATGTCTTTGTCCACTGGGGCATCCTGTCTTGGGAAGGTCACATACACTATCCATGCCACATAGAATGAGTGCTCCTCCAATAGGAATGGCTGCTCATGATACAGGTCGTCTCTGCTCAAACACCTTATTTGCATGTGTGTCCTCATTGCCCTATAATGTCTTAAACACTGGATGGTGGTGGCACTATGGGTTTGAGAATATGTTCTCACCCTCCCATGACAGGGCCTCCCCACTAGAGGCAAAAGTGTTCCAACAATGAGAAATGTCTCTGCCATGATGAGTGGTGGCATGAGGGCATTTACTGTATGCAAGCTATCTATGCCACATATCTGTGATGTTGCACATCGGTCTCATGCATGCCATAGGTTCATTATGCAGATTCACATACTACCCTAACCAGATCAGCTATGCCAGTGTTGGTAGCTGCCTGTCCCTATATTACTGTCCTATGTAAATACTGAGCAGTGGTCATGGACACAATCAGCTTGGGAGGTGGATTGTAGTTTTGGCATGCTTGGCCCAACAAGCATTCCATCCCCTGGTGTCATATCCCTGCTCTGTGGAGATTGTAGCAACCAATGGGGTGTGTGACACTGGCAGTGAGACCATTCCCTGGACAGATGAGTCTGCACCTTCCTGTTCATAGGTGTCATCATGTGTCTGTGGGGTGGTTTGTACAGACACAGAAGCTGTGCCATTGAGGCAATGAGACCATTCCCTGGACAAATGAGTCTGCACCTTCCTGTTCATAGGTGTCGTCATGTGTCTGTGGGGTGGTTTGTACAGGCACAGAAGCTGTGCCATTGAATGTGATGTGGATGTGGCCATGACATTATCATACTGTAACACTGACAGTATAACCCCTTACCATACTAGAATCTGGCTGCTATCATCATTAGAGCTCTGGCATCAGACAGGCCTATGTGATAGAGTACCGATGATGAAAACATCAAAAAACTATGTAGGAATCTTTGTCCAATAACTTAATCTCAGTAAATATACTACTGTGTAATAGAGTGGTACAGTAAAGACTGGGCAAAACACCCAGGGCAGGTGGCCTTTGCATGTGAACATGTGATGTTCCTCTAAAACAAAGAAGTCCTGGTTGCATGATGTATCACCTTGCAGTGCAGTACTGTTACAAATAGTAGTCCATGTCCATAAGCACTTACAGCATTATCTGGGGATGTGCACGGTGCCATGTTTAACTTTGAACTTTCTGGACCCCTTACCGAGATGCCCACAACTCTTCCATCTCTGTCAGCGGGGGTTCATTCAGAGGCCATCCTCTGCTCCTGCACCAGATGGGTGCCCTAGATCATGCAGCACTGATCATGTCACTGGCCTTTCTAACCTGATCATGCATTCAATTCTGACCACCAACAGTACCGATGTTATTTGTCACATCACACCAGGCACGTTGACAAAAAGCCTGGTCAGAACTTTCATGATAGAGCATCCACACACAATGCAGATAAAAGCCCTTTTGCAGGATCTCATTCTCTTTACAAGGGAATTAGCTGTTAATATTCCTCCCATATTTGGGCATGACAACCTGAAGTGTGAAAAAAAAATTGAGATATGAGATGCGGTTCAGTCAAGTTCAGTGTACCTCTCCACTGCTACATAATCAACAGGTCAGAATAATCATAATCCATTTTTTCTTGACGTATGCAAGGGGAACTACCCATATATACATCCAACATCAAAAGCTGTAGCACATGCCTGATGTGTAGCATCCTGGTCCACAAGTATTAAGATGATGATGATCATGTTACACAGGCCTTGAAAAGTACATACTTTGGACAGTTTTCTCTCCAAGGCCAGCCAGGTGTTGCCTTTGAGGCAATCATGAAATCCATACCTTTAAACAAAGGTGAATCCAAGCTGCCTGCTCCCAACCACTTTAGTAATTCCTCAGATACTTCAACATTTGCAGTTATATGCCATGTGTCTATGGAAATACTCTGTAAAGAGTAACACACTGGATAGATCCCAGATTAACATCCAGTGTGTGCATGACTTTTCACGGTGCCACCCCCCCACCCCCCTGTAAACAACCCACAGTAGTAGGCTGCCATCAGATTACACAATAATCCCAACATTATGACAAGTACTAGGTGCACTACTCCTGATAGGATAATATACACATAAGTAACCCCTAACACACAAATCATCTAAGCAGTAATGTCACAATTTTGATTGCAATTTGTCAGTCAACAGAATACCGTGTAACACTTTCATAAGTAGTCAATAGGTTGAACTCTCATACCTTGGCTTACAGGTAGAACTACATCAATGGCAAAGTGTAAAATAACAGAACCCTTATAACTCTATAAAACAAGAGCTGCCTTCCATGTTCTTGCCAAGGCATTAGTCCATCACTCACTCAAGTGTAATAGTCCCTCCCAACCATGACAGCACTGTTGTCACTTGCAGACAGCAACATAACAAAATAAAGTCATAAATGATATGAAGCATCACATCATTAGAGCAATAAAAACAGATTGAAATACCTTTTCCATGTTACTTACCTTTTTGTAAAACCTGTTTGCTTGTAGCAATCGGTGTAAATAACTATCAATAGGGTTCTTTCGGTTGCTTTGTTGCAATCTTCCTTAAAACAGTATGACCCATAGCAGGTGGACTGCTTTTATTGTACAGTACTGAAGAAACTTCTAGTGCAGTCTTTATGATAATAAACCTTATATGACTGAATATTCATGAGTCTCATCTTTACTTCATTGTGCAGTTAACTAGTGCAAAGACTCTTGCTCAACTTCAGGAATTCATATGGAATCATTGTTCTCACTCTGTTTTCTAGTATTTTTTCTAGAAATCGCAACTTTTCTTTGTATTTAGTCCAGAAAGTGTGGGCCAGAATTTAATTTGTATATGTGATTTCATTCTTATATTCATGATTTCATTTTCCATGAGTACTGTTTTTACCAAATTAAAACATTTAGTAAGCATGGAAGGAATGTGTGTTTTCCTTATAATTCACTTCTGTGGCTAATAAACCCTAAGGAAGAGACTACTGATGACCTGTTGCAAATTACTAAATTGGTGCATTATACAGAATTAATGTATTGGTAATTACAAAACTATATGTCCAAAGTGCTTGGTAATATCACTTAAAATGTTCCCAAAACTCAAATAATGAGTTAAAGCCATAAAAATATGATTTCGTTCAGACCTATTTTCCAGATTATATCTCCAGCATATATTATTATTTATTTTTGTAATATTTGTTATCCTCTTTGTTGTGTGAAAAGCACTATGAATAATTTTTTAACTAAATATTTTCCATAGATCTGGTAATATTTTTTAATACTGATTTTAACATTATATTTTATCTCTAATTCCATAACCATTGTTCTGAAATAAGGATTTCCAAAATGGTTCTTGAATAGTTTATTGTATTCAGTTAATATTTTATATAGAAAAGATGAACAAGTCAATATTATCTTATTGTATATTAGTGTTAGTATTCAGACATTTTTGCATTTTAGGGAATTTAGTTTATTGTTAGTTCATGTGTTTTTGCAGAAATATGATTTCTTACACTCTATACGTATCATTCACTGTATTTTTAGTTGTTTTAGTTTTTTTTTGTATAAACACATGCCAAATTAATAAATAATTTTCCTTCCAAGTCATCATCATATTTATGTTTGTTCTTTAAAAACCAATGACTGCAAAATGTATGTATTGTGAAAAGTCATTTCTTTAATACTGGATATTTATGAATTCGATTTCAAAGTTTTTTTAACATATTATAAATTAGTTGGGGTACAAATATTAAACTGGAAGTCATTAGTAGTTGATAGTCACTTATATCAAGTATTTCTGTATTTTGGGGAATTTTTTTTTCTTTCCATTACACATTCTTATGCAGATCCTTACAATATGCATGATATAGATTATCAAGCATTGTGTATTATATTTAAATATGTGTCTGTAGCAAATACTTTTATTCCCTTTTCTCTGTTCTCATCTGATTTTTATAAACTGTCCTAGATCTGATGGAATATCAAAGGAATGTGTATTTTTCCTTGTTTGCTCAGTGATAGGAAATAAAATGGTACTTTGAATAATGTACAGTATATTGGGAAATAAAATCCTTTTTATTAAATGTAGCCTATTCTGAAAGGTGAAGAACATTTTTATTCTATTTAGATGATATTGTATAAAAATTCTTAATAATGGGGTCATATTTTTTCTTTAATTTAAATTTGGTTTAAGATCATACACCTTAACCTCTTAGCACATGTAATCTGGACAAGCCAAAATAACGGGGGGGGGGGGGAACAAAAGCCCAAAAATAGGGGCAGATTTTAAATATTGCTCTTAGAAACTTAGAAACATGCTAGAATAAAAGGATGTGTGCTATCATGCATTTTCTGAAGGATATGAAGTCTAAAACTCAAATGTATGTCATTATTTAGTGACTCCAGTCCTCAGTGATTTGCCAGAATACCATAGAATTTATGACTAAAGGCTAAAAAAAATATGAGACAAAAATCTGGACATTTGAGCAATATGCTTAAGATAAATCTTGATCACTGTTCCAGTTTTAGTCATGGGCACATTTCAGAGCATAATCCATATTTTTATTGATTTGGAATAGTTTTTATAAATATTATTGTTAAAACTAAGTTCAGAAATCATTTTATGTTTTAAGATTAGTAAGTATTGTATTGATTCATTAATGTTCTACCTTATTGGTATATATTATCTGCCACTAATAATATTTTTCATATCTATGCTTTTATACACATGTAACTTCTTTACCTGTACGTTGTGATCCTTAAAGATTAATAATGTAAACTCTGTACTGTACTCTACTATGTACTCTGTACTGTACTGCTTTTATGCATGTATCATCAATTATTTTTATATTAAATTTGTATACTTTGTAGTACTTTGTGGAGCTTTTATCCCTGAGCCTTCACTGAAAATGAGTTTCTGACCCAGTGGACTTTCCTGGTCAATAAATAAATAATCCCAGTCAATAAATAAATAATAATTTATTCTACAACTGGTAATGTTGAGATTTTTTTTTTATAACTGAGCTAGATGAAGGCCTGCATAGCTGTGGTGAAGAACAAGTCTGGCAGCAGGCATCTTTGCTTAGCTCCTTTTTTGTATTCACTGCACAAGGTATGAGAGTTACATTTTTAAGCATTATTACTAGTGCACTGTTTGTAATTAAATGTGTAAATGCTTCAGGAACAGTAATGTTTTCTAACACCTTAAATAGAAATTTTCTGCAAAAGTGTAGGTCATTCATCTGATGCACTTTGCAGTTCCTAAAACTGATGTTCCCCAAACCCACTCCCAACTTTGAGTGGCAAAAATAAAATGTTTTCTCAAAGTTGGAAAAAAAAAACTTTTTTACCTATGTGGCAAGCAGCTCTCTCAGTCCTGTTACCACACACATACACACAGAGTTGTTCAGCTGTGTCTGCAAATGCACTATCAGCATACATTTAAGAAGCTGTAATGTTCTTCCATCTTCATAAATGAATTCTGATTTTGCATTCCCACACCATCCTCATTTTCAGATCATGCCCCCTAATAGCTTGTGCCTGACACAGCTGCCCTACTTAAAACATTGGTTCACAGCAAGGCTTTTCCTGTGTCAAAACATACTACTGTAAAAAGATTGTGTATAATCAATTAAGATTACTACTTTGTTAATGTAGTTTTATATTGTCTGGAGATTGTCTCTTAATGATGCTACTAGCTTGATCCTCATTTACTAATAGTGGTAGATAAGCTTTCAGTCATTGCTTATTTATATTTACAGCAAAATTTTATAGTTTGCATTTAATATTGATATTGCTCTGTATGAGGTACGCTTAACCATACTCTTATCTTGCTTTAATATGGGGGAAGTCAGTGAATAATTCCAAGGTAAAAGACCTTGATTATTATTTTGAATATTAATGAAAAACTTGTTTATCCTTTGAATTATGCTTTGGAATACAGTTCAATGTATTTCGGGGGTCATACTGTCAACATGCAGGGCTTTATTTTTTTTTAACAATTTCATCTGATTAATTATTTCTGTGTTATTAATAACTCTCCAAACAATATTTATACTTTTGTTTAAAAATAGTTTGAGTTTTATATTGATTTCAAGTGATAAAGTAATCACCAGATAACCATTTAGAATCATGGCGCATTGGTGGAATGATTTGCATTGTCGCCTCCCAGCAAGAGGTTGTCTGGTTCAATTCTTGACTGGGGTGCCTTCTGTGTGGAGTCTGCATGTCCTCCCTGCATTTGTGTGTTTCCTCTGGTTGTTCTGGTTTCCTCCCATGTTACAAAGACATGCATCTGGAGCATTTCTCCCCAGGCCTCCCTGAAAATTGGCTCGTTCCAAGTTGAAATTTCCCAGTAAACAAATTATAAATAAATGGCTCTTTTGGTGGTACCGATGGCTAAATTCATTGTTGTGATACAGATGACTCAGCATCATACAGTTGCTGGAGTAACCAGGTAGGAAAGTATGGGCATGAGTGGTTCTCTGTTTGGAATGAGGTCAACACTTAGCCATCCTTAAGATTCAGACTACATGATCTACTGCAGTGCTGATACCCACTGGAGCTGTCGGGTTGATCTTGTATAGAAGCATGTGTGGCTGATGTAGCAGGACCAACCTCGGTTTTATCTATGCCAGATCACTGTGCATAAGTTTAGGGCTAAAAGCTTAAAACATCTTGCTTCAGACAAAATGATGGCCTGATTGTTTCTAGACATTGCAGAAAATGGGGGAGAATATAGTCCACAAGAGACTACAGAGGCTGGATGGTAGGAAGGGCATAAAAAGCATAAAAAAAAAAAAAAAGATTCATGGTCAGCTAGTTCATGAAATATTTCCGTAATGCGTAATTCACAGTAAGAACCAATAACTGAATGAGACGTTCGGTTACCAAAAAATAAAAACTACAGTGATACAAAACGCCACTGGAATCGCTTATCCACACCACAACAACCAGCTGAAATCCTTCACATAGATTGAAAAAACCACTATCCACAACTGAGGTAGACAGTAAAAACAGTTTTAATCCACAAAACGTTAAGCGCTTTCACTCACTAACCGTGAGCTTCTTCAGAACGTTCAAACAGCTGATATGGAATGTTTACATATTTAAATGTTCATTAATGGCGCCAAAAAACTAATCAGCTCCTTAAAGCTGAAAGTGCCCTAATAAGTGTATACTAATACTAACAAAGATCGAATGAAGAATGTGCATGCTCAAGAAAGGAAGAAAGACTCCTTGTTAAAACATTTTTTTGACACTCATTGTGCTTTTGATAAAGTATGTGAAGCGAATACTAGTGTACAGTTCAATCCTAATAAGTTGAATGGTACATTTAAATATTTGATTTACATGTTTGGGAAAAAGTTGAATGCTATAAATGCTATTAAGCTTGATAATGCTTATTTGTCTCATCATATTAATATGAATATAGTACCTATGGGCTTAAGATTTTATAAGGCTCCTATGGGTATTGAAATAACTAGTGAAGTAAAAACAGAATTTAACAAATTATTTGACTCATTTGGAGTCCAATATATGAAAATGTTAGTTAAATTCAATGATGAAAAATTATGTAAAATAATAAATGAGGTTGAACAGTTGAATGAAGTCATTCTCAGTGACTTAATGTATGAGAATTGGGAGAAATTATATTTCAAACAATCTGAGTTAGCAGAATCTAAAACTAAAAATGCATTTGACAAGAAAAGCAAGAAAATTATCAGAGACACTGAGCAGTATGATAAAGGTCAAGTGTGTCAATGGGGGGGGGGGACTACAGAAGGCTGATATTCACACAGACACATTTTACACTAATGGTTCACAGTACCATTCAGAATTTTCAGGGAAGAGCAATTTTGAAAATTTTCGTCAGGAGAACAAGACCAACAATCAAACCAGTTGGAGAAGGGATGGAAAATGGAAAAAGAAGGATTTTCGACATTAGAACGAATGGGAAGTGAGAACTTAACAGGCATATTTCATAATTACACAGAGGTCTTAGAAAATGATCTCAATATTGTTAAGGAAGGTGTTATTTCTAGTTACAAACACTTTAAAATATTCAATTATACTCAAACTTGTCTGGATAAAGCACACTTCAGTCTTTTGTCCAAGGGAATGAAATTTATTCCCATAACCCGTTTCCGACTAGTGGATTGTTTGAGTGAGTTCAAGCTATACATTAGGAAGTTACATCTAGCGTTGTTGTTCAAGGACAAAGGGGAAAATAATTTGGTGAACAATAATGTTTTAAAAAAGAAAAGTAGTTTCATGCCTGTTATGAATTCTAATGTACAGTTGTATGACAGGCTGGTAACGCAGCAGATTTACCAGTTTAACAATTGAAGCACAAAGAAAAAAACAAAATACAATTTAACAGTGGAAGAAGCAGATGTATTGAAAAAGCTCAGAACAGACAACAGTATACGGGTTATGAAACCTGATAAGGGTGGAGGTATTGTGATATACGATACTTAAGAACACAGTACAAAAATGCATGGCGTCCTTCATGGTTCAGGAAATTATGAAATAGTATCAATGAACGAGGTCAACATCGCTTATAGACGGATAGATTTACATATTGAGGAATTCCTATTGGATAGACGGATATCTGAGGATTTATATAATTTTTTAAAAGTTGAGCATCCCACATTGGCAACCCTGGTGGGTATACCAAAAGTCCATAAAGATGTAACTAATCCACCATTTAGACCAATAATATCTGGTAGTAAATCTAAGACCTTTCCCTTAGGAGTGGCAGTAGATTCCATGCTTAAACATATTTATAGGAACATCACCCATATGGTTAAGGATTCCTGGGAATTTTTGATGAATTACCCAGTAGACATATGGAATAAAGACCTTATATTCACATCTATTGATGTGGTTGGTTTATTTTCGTGCATTCCTAGGGATGAAGGAATGGAGGCCTTTACCAACAGTATTAGAAAACATAGTTCTCTTGATTGGGACAGGGTTTGCTTGATAACAGAACTCATGTCCATAGTACTGGACCATAATTACATATATTATGAAGGGGAACTTTTTAGACAAACAAAAGGAGTAGCTATGGGGGCAGCATGTGCCCCCATTTTCGCAAACCTTGTCATGCTTGACTGGGAAGAAGAGAAAGTATTTAAAAGTAAATTTAAATTTTACAATATTAAATACTATTCTCGATTCTTAGATATCATCTATATTCTATGGGAAGGTGATCAGGATTCTTTCGATACCTTCATGGAATATCTAAACAGTAGTAGTGAATTTTTGAAATTCACATCTGAGAGTAGTGTTACAGGAGTGGCTTATTTGGACACTTATATATCCAATGATGTAACAGGCTTTAAATCCAAGATTCATAGAAAAAACACTTTCTCTAACTCATATGTAGAATACAATAGTAATCACCCTAGAAAATTAATGTATAACATCTTCAAGGGGCAATGTGTTAGAGCTATGAGAATGACATCCAATTATGGGGATATGATAGATGAAGTTAAATACATCTTTGACTTATTCAGAGACAGAGGATATGACATTCAAATGATGAGAGAAGTTACTGAATATGTAATCAGTGAAAGGGGAAAAAATACACATCTTTATTAGGAGCTAAATATAAAGATGAACAAAGAAATAGTGATATAAGGAAAGAAGGAAAAAATAATAAATATATAACAGAGATTGTATTTTGGAATATGACCCACATACTAATCAAATTAAAGAAATCCTTAGTAGAAATTGGTATGTATTGTTGATAGACCAGGAGAAGTTGGATAT